>NC_141040.1:11892500-12237500 GCF_052040795.2 Danio rerio
ACAGATGACACACATTACATGCCAGGTCTGTGCTGTGTCCTTCTTTTGAACTTTGGTCAAAGAATAGGCAAAAAAACTAAATATTTTTTTGTTGCTTACTCTTTTGATAGCACATGAGAAAGTTCAATAGCTGGGTTGCTTTATACATGTGCAATAATTAAATATGTAGAATCATATTAACCTCTTTTTCAGTATAAAAAGCTGAAAAATGTAAATTTCCTCAAGTGTTGGGCAATGATGTGCTGCAGATATTATATTATATTATATTATATTATATTATATTATATTATATTATATTATATTATATTATATTATATTATTTTATATTATATTATTTTATATTATATTATATTTTTTATTTCACAGAAAGAGGTAGTTTTTATTATTAAGATTTTGGTGTTAATGATATACAGACTTTATAAAATTGCTTCTTACAACTTCATTTGCTGATTATTATATTTGCCCTAACTTAGCTCATTTGAAATAAACAGAGGCTCATATACATTTCTAGAGACCGCAAATTATAGAGCTACATATGGCTGCGTTTTTATTTTTAAATTTTTTTTATCAGCTGACTGTTTACCTCCACTTAAACGGCTTTTCTGCTGCAACCATTTAGCCTAGTAAAGAGAATGCAGAATACAGTTAAAACAAAAACATAAGGCAAAAATTTTTATAAAATTGGCTGATGGGTCAGTAAGTCAGTTGACAGCGGCCTCTGGTGCATTTACATGAGAATAGTGCAAATGGTAGTCAGGGAAGCAATGTGAGATCTAAAAAAAAACTTACACAGTGGCCTCGTGAAAACAAAAACATGCAAAAAAAAAAAAAAACTAAAAAAAAACGAACCTCCTAGGTCGTGTTTTGCGCTGTTCAGAAATGTATAGAGGGGTACGTGTCAATAATGAGCCTAGGTTGTTTGTTTGAAATCCAACAATTCATTCATTTTGATTATAATTTTCATAATTGGCATGACATTTGCTTTTATAAGATGTCAACATAGCAGACAGCTGACTTTGAGATGGAAGAGCTTAAGTTTGCAGTTATCTGCACATGATTAAATTTCTTTCAAGCAAACACAGCAGTTTTATTGAAAAAAAATAAATACTTGTCCTGAATATAAAATTTAGGAATTATGTTTCAGATAATTTTAAATAAGTAGTTTGAACAAGCAAGAAAAAGTGTGTTCTTTTTTAAATTTAATTGGATTCATTTGACAATCCTACAGTGGCCAAGAAAGATTTATGTGCTGCAATTTAAGAAAACACGTGAAATTACAAAAAAAAGCTGGCAAATTAAGAAAAGATCTTCATTTATTTGACAGCACACATGGTTCAAATCCTCACAACGCAAACACATTAAAAAACAAAATGTGCTGCCTTTTCTCACAAAACAATTTACGAAAACGTGATGCATTTTTTACAACCCTTTACAATAGCATGGAACACAACATAACTGAAACATGACGAACCTGGCTATTTAGGTTATTGTTATTTAGGCTAACAAAATACAAAAAAATCAAGGAAATCATGCTGTTAAAATAAACAAAGGTATAACCTCACCTTTCAAAGATCACCTACAACTTCACTGACCAAAATTCATGGCACAGCAGCGTCCGGCACGTTTTTGGGTTCTGTTGTTTTTGTGAGCAAAGTGTTGTAAACAAAAATGCAGCACGCTTTTATTAATTTGTTCGCGTTGTGTGAAAATGCAGTACGTTTTTTTTATGTGTATGCATTGTGAGGATTTGCAGCATGTGTGCTGTCAAACAGATGAACGTTGTTTCTTAATTTGCTGGTGTTTTTTTATTATTATTTTTTTTTGTAATTGCATGTGTTTTCTTATATTACAGCACATTAAGCTCTCTCAGGCACAGTACAACACAATATAAATTGCTAACATTTACCTTTGTAAACATTTGGTAGAACTTTAGCCAAAAAAACATTAGAATATTAATTAAACAGCCTATTCGGTTTCACCATAATTGTACCAAAATCATCCAAATCATGACTAGTACTATCTATTGCCTAAAATTTTATTTGATTTAAATATGATTTTCACAATATTTAGCTTTTTAAACCCTCCGATTCTAAATTTTGAAAGGTGGATAAAAGCCTATTATTGTACTGTCATAACAAACCATTCACCAATGGAAAGTTGCTTTAATCCACTTTCAGATAATACATTAATCCAAAAGTTGTTCTAATAATTTGTCATGGTGACAGGTTTTGTAGTCCTTGGTCACATTTATGTATATGGTCAAATTTTATACAGTTGAAAGCAGAATTATTATCCCTAGATTTTTTTTTTTTCTTTGAAATATAACTATTTTCAGTTTCAGCATTAACTATCTATAATAATCATTAGTAAAACTACAATAGGCAACTTATTACAACATATAAAATTAATATTATAATATATTAAATACTTGAAAGATAAGTATGTAAAGGAGAGGAATGTGAATACAGAGAAGAAAAGTGGCTCTGATGAGAAACATGGTTGCTTAGCATCACACGCTTCTGAGCATTTGGAAATAATAAAGTGGCTCTATTTCATTTTCTCTGTGCTTTTAGATTCAACATGAAGCATATCAACATGGCCACATCTCTCTCCATCTCTCTAGCTCTCTCTCTATTTTCAGGATGGTGTTTTTTTATGTTTTTTTTTTTTTTTACTTTTGCTGATTCTAAAAGTTTTTTTTTTTTTTTTTTTCCATACATGTATTGTTTCAAGAAATGTCTGCCAACATGGAAACTGGACAACTTGTTTAAATCTGTTTAAAATGTATGCAACAGTTGTATGTGGTGCTGTAAACAAACAGACAGAGCCAGAGGGTACACTAAAATCCACAAGATAAATGAAGTCCTCCATGTCGCTGCATACAGTACAAGAAGTTGATGACAAATGCACTTTATTTAAAAATATCTGACACGTGTAACTGTTAATGCATCTCTGCTGATTGTCTAGTTGATGCAGGACTACCAGGTTTTGTTGCAATATTGCTAATAAAATTAGCAGCACCTGCAGCACAAACACAACTCTGTCATCCACCATTGTTCTTGTTAGGTAAGATCAAAACCAGTGATGTGTATACTCAATGATATCATGTATATGGAAAAGAGGAGGGGTCTAAGAACAAAATCCTGAGGAACCCTCGTTATCTTCCATGAGATACCTTCTATCATCGGGTTATCCTGACACAATTGCCTGTAATGTACAATGTGCAGTGATGTGAAGTTATTCCACTGCCCAGGGGTGTAATGTACATGGAACAGAGTAGGGGTTTGAGAACAAATCCCAGAGGAACCCCCCATGACAAGCTAATTTACTTTAGGCCCCGTTTACACTAATACGTTTTAGTTTTAAAACTGTGTTTTAGAACGAAAATGGTCCACAGTTGTTTCATCTAACGTTTC
Source organism: Danio rerio (assembly GCF_052040795.2). NCBI lineage: Eukaryota > Metazoa > Chordata > Actinopteri > Cypriniformes > Danionidae > Danio > Danio rerio. The sequence continues at coordinate 11,895,917 of NC_141040.1, forward strand.
TGAAAAGATCTCTATTCACACTACACCAATGAAAACGCACATCAAGTGACCGCACACACACTCTGGCATGTGCTCCAGCGTATGCGCGCGTCTGAGTACCAGGCATTTAGCGGGTGCTTTAAGCACACCTCCCCAAGTGAGAGGTGTGCATATAGGACAGTTTATCAAGGATCTACCGCTAGATCTCATCTCACTATAGTTGTCTTTTAAATTGATTACTTGTTCTCAGGTAACATGTTTTGGCTTATAAACGTATTGAATAAATTTATTGTACATTATACTATATTAATATATAGGACATTATTGATTATTAAAACTAATATTCAGCAAAAGATACGGCGTGTTTCATAATTTGCACTGAAAATGAAAGGAGGCAGTTATGTTATAGGCCCCACCGTTTTGTTAGAAACATGCACAGTATACACACTGTTAACCCTTACTGTAGATTATGCAGTAAATTACTGTAAAATAGCCAGTGTATAGCTGTAATGAAAGGAAACAGTATTTTACAGGATTTGTATGAAATTCTGTAGTGCAAAGAATAAATCACAGTAATTTACTCTATGTACCCATTACAGATATTTACTGTCATAATAAATGGTAAATTACTGATCAACCATTACTGCCCCATCTACGCTTATGCTTTATGTTGCTATTTATATTTATTATATAAATTTATATATTTATATATATTTACTGTTCAATTTTGATATGTGAATGGTCAGTATTGAGGGGAGAGTGGGACATTGCATTGATGATAAGCTGAATTTCACTGCAGCCATGTGTTTTCTTTGGTTTCTTTTAAGTTTTAACATTGAGTATCAGGAGTCAACAAAATACCACAGAAATCATTAAAAGCTAAGCATAAGATATGGATGAAATGCATTTAAAGGCAAATATTTTCACACAGAGCAAAGAAACTGTCATAATAATTCTTATAACTTTGTTTACGTTTCTATAATTAGTCTAATTTGCCTAATGTAACCTATAGTTCAGCTTTTAAATTGCACTTTCAACTGAAAATTAGTATTTTGCTAAATGACTAGTAAAAATGTGTTATTAAAAAATACATATATATATCTTAAACTGCACGTACATACTGTACATGTTTGCAGAGACTCAATGAATTTGTTTGGAAAACTTCAATTAAAGTAAGTAAAAGTGGCATTAACAGTATAGTATAAAGGCTTTCCTAAATAAATGTATAAATCATGTAATTATTGTGTTTTTTTATTATTACTACAGATTTGGAATGACACGAGGATCAGATTATTTATTATCTTTTTTTTTTTTCCTATGGATGAAGTTTGCATATTTTAATTGTTTTTATTAAACAATATGTGCATAATTGTGATAAATGTAGGCAGTTGCTTTGAAAATATGCTATGCTCCAGGGGTGTCAAACTACTAGAGGGCCGCAGCCTAGCAGAATTTAGTTACAGCCCTGCTTCAACACACTACCTTTAGATTTAGTTTGATCAGGTGTGCTTAATTGGGGTTAATGCTTAACTGCACTGATACCCTGTAGATTATGCAGTAAATAACTGCAAAATAGTCAGTGTTTTGCTGTAATAAAAGTTAACAGTATTTTACTGTAAAAGGAGTAGAGTTTGTATAAAATTGTGTAATGCAAAGGATAAATTACAGTAATTTACTGTGACAATAAATGGCAAATTACTGTTCAACCATTACTGTCCCATTTACTCTGATGCTTTATGGTGCTGCTTATAGAGACGTGCATTTTAAAGGCAGAAGACAATGATTTAGGCCTCACCACACTCCCACAGGCTGTCTTATTCTAAACACAAAGGTATTAGAAAGAGTTTTCAGAAAATGCTGGCCCTTTAAGGGAGTCAGGTGTTTGATTTGTTTACTGCTGTGTGCTCTATTCTCTGTCTATCAATTCAGATGTAGAGTCTGATGTTTTAGGCTTTAAATAAGAATCTACAATGAGTAAGTAAAATGTGTTAAAATGTTTTTGAGGGTTTCTAAAATAAGGCTGTGTTTTAAGTTATATTGTTGTTATCTTGAACTGTGTACTTGAAAGCTACATTGCTAGCTAGTTAGCCTCTCCGTACTTTTAAGTATATTTATTTATTGGATATTGCATTTTGCAATAATGTACAGATGCTAAAAGTTTATGCACATAAAAACCAATAAATTCCATCACCTCAGTAAGGTAACATGTGCACAGAAATCATCACAGGGAATCACAGAAAATATGATACAAATAACTATCCACACATTAAAGCTCCACTGTCAGGTCACAGGTTGTGAGTTTGTTGCTAAGTATTTTTCAGAGCAGTGTTTCCACCTATGAATTTATATCAGAAACAATAGAAAAGTTTGTGGTCATGAAATTTTAAAGTAGATAATAATTATAACAATAAAAGATTGGATCCTTTGGATTTTTGGTGTTGCCGACTTTGTTTTTGTTTTTTATAATTATTTTAAACTTTTTATTAAGAATTGACACAGTTTCTGCCTGTGTTTGACAAACATGTTTATATATATATATATATATATATATATATATATATATATATATATATATATATATATAGTATGTGTGTGTTCTTTTTATATGCTTATTTTTTAATTATTTGAAACTTTAAAAAATAAAATAAATATTTAGTGTTTTTTGCGGTTTAGTTTTTTTTTTTTTTTTTTTGCATGGTCAGCATTGAGGGGAGAGAAACACATTTTACTGCAGCACTTTCTATGTGTGTGTGTGTGTGTGTGTGTGTGTGTGTGTGTGTGTGTGTGCATGCGTGCATTTTTTTTTATTTGATTTGTGATTGTGACAAATGTTGGCAGTTGCTTTAAAATATGCTATATACCATGGGGGTCAAACTCCAAGTTCCTGGGGGACTGCAGCGCAGCAGAGTTTAGTTCACACCCTGCTTCAACATTACCTGTAGATTTCTAACAAGCCTTAATTAGTTTGATCAGGTGTGTTCAATTAGAGTTACAGCTTAAAGTCCCGGTCACACTGCACTTTTCTGCCTACAGACTTCCATTCATACGCATGTGAATGCTGCAGACCTGGAATGCTGGCTCATGCGAAAAATTTCACTGTTCACAGCTTTGGAAAGTTCAAACTTGGAGATCTCTGACCTGCGAAATCACATCATGTGATTGCTTGAGACCAATCAAAGATCAAAACATGACCTGTCTGAACAAAAATTTAAACTATGGACCAGTCGCTCGCTTTTTAAATCTCTAATTATTTTGTTTAATCCCACTTCTTTTCGCAGTGCCGTATGACAGAATTTTGCATGCTCAAACGTTAGTGTGACCGCAGCCTTACTGTGCAGACTTGTAATATGTAAGATGATATTTATATCTGCTGATTTCTTAATTTTGTTATGCATTTTCTGTTTTATATTTGTTTGCTGCAAAAATAATAAAATACATTTGTCTAAATTTTTATGCCTTTTATTTTTAATAACAGGTAAGAATACTAATTAATTTTAGTAAGACTATGACACACTATTAATGTGTATGCAGTATAATGCAGTGAGTTGTAACACTACAGTACAGTAATTAACTGTACACAGTTTCCAGTTAGTTACCACTACTGCTCTATTACAGTAATTAACTGGCAACACTGTTGCCAGCCACTCACTGTAATGGTTCAGTTACAGTTAATAACTGGCAACACTGTTGCCAGTTACTTACTGTAATGGTTCAGTTACAGTAATTAAATGGCAACACTGTTGCCAGTTACTTACTGTAACCAAACTTTTACAGTGAGTAACTGGCAACAGTGTTGCCAGTATTTTACTGTAAAAATGCCCGGTAAGGTCTAACAGTGCAGTGAAGATGATGGTCATGTAAATATGTAGCTACGACGCATTTTTGGTGTTTGTTAAGTTGTCAATACCAAAATGAAAATAGGCTGTTCCTGATCTTTTGCCAGTGCCCTACTTACACTTGCAGTTCTCCACAAAGGATGTTCAGCTTCTCCAGCCTCTGAAATCTAGACTGCAGCTCCACACAGGAAGTTTGACCAAAAGAAAAATGGTCATGCCCAACAGGGCCTAGTTTCTCAAGTTTTTTTTTTTTTTTTCTTTCCTCGACACAGTTGCCACTGGTTTGCCTGAATTGGGGACTTGAGGAGCTGCGCATCGATGGAATTGTTCATCAGTGTTTGAATTTTCAGCAGTAAAATTTAAACCTGAACTGAACTAAACTGAACTTCAACTCTTAAATCTGGAATTTACTAGAACTATATTAAGCTGCTTTGACTCAATTTACCTTGACCTCAAAGTCAAATGACTCGTACTCGAGAGCAAATAAACATGATCGGGACATCCCTATAAATTTCAACTAGTGAAGTTGAGATCATGTGATGCGAAGTGATGTAGTTCATGTTAAAGAGAATGGTTCCAAGAACTAATCGCTGAAGAACTCAAAGACCTTTCTGTGAGCATCAAACATGTGAAGTGAAGTTCCTGTGAGGCTCAGTGACGAGAGGGTGGACAGAAGAGTGTCGTAGTTGCAGATCAATCAAACAGAATGAGAAGTGATGGCTTAATATCATCTTTCACAGTCTGCAGGGCTTCAGTGATTGACACATGGATTCGAGCTTCTCAAATTCCAGGCTTATCATTGCAGAGACATGCTGTATTAAAGAAAGACATTTTTTAAATTAGACCTTTTTCTGCTGTCTTTTCATGATCATATCTTGTTGGTTAATGCTATATTTTACACACTTTCTAAATGAGAATATCATTGATGTGTATGATTGATTTGTTAGCGAAATTTTCTGTGAGTTACTTTAACTTATCCACAAGAGATGACTAGAAATGCCACTAGTACAACTACATGGAATGAAAGAAACATGCAAATGTGTCAAAGTGAGCAGAATCAGTAGGTAAAGATCCAGTCATATCATAATTACCATGAAGCAGTGGTCACTTGAAAGTATTTTGTTTCTTTTCAGCAGTCTCTTTTGAATATCTGAAACAAACTCCTGCTTTATATTTGTATAGTTTTGTTCAGAATGACATCACACCGGTTTGTTCTGTGATTTAGTTTTAAGAACTGGAGCTTTAAAACAATCATCAAAAACACAATGATCTGCACAAACTAAAGTGGTCCATTACATGCTAGGGGATTTATTTTGTTGTTAACTGTTTGTTGCTGTCTGATTAGGTCCAATTATCAACCAATTATAATTTAAGTCATCAAAAGAGAAGGATCAAAGGATTTGGGTGATTTGATGGGTGTTGATCTCAGTGCATGTTTGACACTCTTTAATTATCTCCTTAAAATGTAATAATTTAATTACTAATACATTAATTAATTTGTTCAGTCAATTATTATTATCATTTATAATATTAAATTATGGTGACGCGGTGGTGCAGTAGGTAGCAGCAGCTGTTGCTGGTTCAAGCCTCGGCTGGCTCAGTTGGCTTTTCTGTGCGGAGTTTGCATGTTCACCCCATGTTCGCGTGGGTTTTCTCCAGGTGCTCCGCTTTCCCCCACAGTCCAAAGACATGGGATTCAAGTGAATTGGGTAAGCTAAATTGTCTGTAGTTTATGAGTGTGAATGAATGAGTGTAGACGTTTCCTAGAAATGGGCTGCAGCTGGAAGGGCATCCGCTTCATAAAACATATGCTGGATATGCTTGGCGGTTCATTCTGTTGTGGCAACTCCAGATTAATAAAGGGACCAAGCTGAAAAGAAATCAATGAATGGATATTAAATTATTATTTTTTTACAGACCTACACCCTAACCAAGCCACGGTACAAAATAGAGAAGGTAAATAAAGGAAAGAATATTACATGACACATATTGCATCCATGTGGATTTATCGCTATTAAACACACTTAGAATGTGACACAGAAGGGACCCGACAATGATGATAAGTATAAACAGATAAAACATTTATCTGTTTTTTTTAAACAGATAAATAAACAGATAACCGGAGATTAATTAAGACAGGATGGAGATGACTGGAGAATGGACAAGGCGATACAGAAACGGGGAAGACCAGACACAGGGGAGACCATATCACCAGACACAGAAATCTAGCTTTTAGCGCTAGTTCTACCAGGAAGACCTGGGGTCCGTTCTTTGTACCTTGCTTAAATGATCTAAGATGATTTGGCAGAACCTGGATCTTTTAATCTTGATAACTGATCTCTCGCTAGTTTGGTTCTTCATAGAAGTCCGTGAATCAGATTAGAAAGTCTGCATAAACTGATCTGAGATCGCTGCGTGTGTTGTGAAGGACAGATCTATCACTCCTCTAAATCATGATCAGCAACACTGTTAGACCTTACCGGGTTTTTTTACAGTAGAATACTGGCAACACTGTTGCCAGCCACTCACTGTAAAAGTTTAGTTACAGTAAGTAAGTGGCAACAATGTTGCCAGTTAATTACTGTAACTGAACCATTACAGTGAGTGGCTGGCAACAGTGTTGCCAGTTATTTACTGTAACTGAACCAATACAGTGAGTAGCTGGCAACAGTGTTGCCAGTTAATTACTGTAATAGAGCAGCAGTGGTAACTAACTGGAAACTGTGTACAGTTAATCACTGTATTGTAGTGATAGAAATCACAGCATTATACAGCATATACATTGATAGTATGTCATATATAGTTATTGTAGTGTTACTAAAATTAATCAGTATTCTTAGCTGTTATTTAACAATAGAAGGCATAACATTTTTCAGACAAATTTGTTTTATTGTTTTGGCACCAAACAAATAAATAACAGAAAAAGTATAACAAAATTAAGAAATCAGCAGATATAAATATTGTCTTGCATATTACAGGTCTGCACAGTAAGGCTGCGGTCACACTAACATTTGAGCAAGCAAAATTCTGTCATACTGCACTGCGAAGTGGAATTAAACAAAATAATTAGCGATTGAAAAAGCAAGCCAGAGAGATCATGTTTTGATCTTTGACTGGTATCAAGCAATCACATGATGTGATATCGCATGTCAGCGTTCTCCAAGATTGAACTTTCCAATGCTGCGAAATATGAAATTTGTCGCATGAGCTATCATTCCAGGTCTGCAGTATTCACATGCGTATGAATGGAAGTCTGTAGGCAGAAAAGTGCAGTGTGACCGGGACTTTAAGCTGTAACTCTAATTAAACACACCTGATTAAACTAATTAAGGCTTGTTAGAAATCTACAGGTAATGTTGAAGCAGGGTGTGAACTAAACTCTGCTGCCCTGCAGTTCTCCAGGAACTTGGAGTTTGACCCCCATGGTATATAGCAGGGGTGCTCATTCCTGTTCCTGGATATCTACCTTCCTGCAGATTTCAGTTGCTACCCATATCAAACACACCTGCCTGTAATTATCAAGTGGTGTTCAAGTCCTAATTAATTGGTTTAGGTGTGTTTGATATGGATAGCAACTGAAATCTGCAGGAAGGTGGATCAGCAAATGAAAAGGCAAAAAACACAACATAATTATTTAAAATTTTAAAGTTTTAAATAATTAAAAACAGGTCAAATCTCAATAAAAAGTTTAAAGTAATTATAAAAAAATAAAAATAAAGTTGGCAACACCGAAAAACCAAAGGATCCAATCTTTTATTGTTATAATTATCTCATGACAACAAACTTTTTTATTGTTTCTAATATAAATTCATAGGTGGAAATACTGCTCTGAAAAATAATTGTGAGCGACAAACTCACAACCTAGAACCTGACAATGGAGCTTTTGTGTGTGGATGGCTATGTGTATCATGTTTTTGTGATTCCCTGTGATGATGTGCACATGTTACCTTACAGAGATGATGAAATTTAATTTTGGCTTAGTTGCCAGAAAGATACATACAACTGTTAGCATCTGTACATTATGGCAGTATGCAATATCCAATAAATACTTAAACAAAAGTAATGTAAGAAGTTATATGAGGTGAGGCTAACAATGTAGCTTTCAAGTACACAGTTCAAGATAACAACAATATAACTTAAAACACAGCCTTATTTTAGAAACCCTCAAAAACATTTGAACACATTTTACTTACTCATTGTATATTCTTATTTAAAGCCTAAAACATATCAGACTCTACATCTGAATTGATGGACAGAGAATAGAGCACACTCAGCAGAAAACAAATCAAACACCTGACTCTCTTAAAGGGCCAGCATTTTCTGAAAACTCTTTCTAACACCTTTGTGTTTAGAATAAGAAAGACAGCCTGTTGAAGTGTATGGTGATGCCTAAATCATTATTTTCTGCCTTTAAAATGCACGTCTCTATAAATAGCAACATAAACCATCAGAGTAGATGGGACAAGAATGGTTGAACAGTAATTTGCTATTTATTGTCAGTTACTATCTGTAATGAGTACATAAAGTAAATTACTGGAATTTATTCTTTGCACTACACAATTTCAAACAAAGTCTATTTCTTTTACAGTAAAATAATATGTGTTAATAAATAATAAATGTTTTCTTTTATTACAGCAAAACACTGGCTATTTTACAGTTATTTACTGCACAATCTACAGAGTAACAGTGCAGTTATACTAATTAAACACACCTGATCAAACTAAATCTAAAGGTAGTGTGTTGAAGCAGGGCTGGAACTAAATTCTGCTGGGCTGTGGCCCTCCAGGAGTTTAACATCCCTGGTACATAGCATATTTTCAAAGGAATTGCCTACATTTATCACAATCATGCACATATCATTGAATAAAAACAATAAAAATATAAAAACTTCATCCAAAGCAAAAAAATAAAATAAAATAAAATAAATAAATAAATAAATAAATAATCTGATTCTCATGTTGTTCCAAACCTGTAGTAATAATAATAATAAAAAAACAAATAACCTGATTAATACATTTATTTAGGAAAGTCTTTATACTATACTGTTAATGCCATTTTTACCTACTTCATTTGAAGTTTTCCAAACAAATTCATTGAGTCTATGCGAAAATATATGTATGTGCTGTTTAAGATATTTTTTAAATAACACATTTTTACTAGTTAATTAGCAAAATACTAATATTCAGCTTAAAGTGCAATTTAAAAGCTTAACTATTGGCTAAACTAGGCAAATTAGATTAATTATAGAAAAGTAAACAAAGTTATAAAAATGATTGTGATAATTTGGTTGCTCTGTGTGAATATTTTTGCCTTTAATTGCATCTCGTCGATATCTTTACCTTTTAATTAGCTCTGTGACATTGACATTGGTTGACTCCTGATACTCAATGTTAAAAACACAAAAGGAACCAAAGAAAACACAGAGATGGCTGCAGAGAAATTTAGCTTATCATCAATGCATTGTCTCACTTTCTCCTCAATACTGACCATATACAAAACTGAACAGTATATATATATATATATATATATATATATATATATATATATATATATATATATATATATATATATATATATATATATAGCAACATAAAGCATCAGAGTACATGGGGTAATAATGGTTGAGCAGTAATTTACCATTTATTATCACAGTAACTATCTGTAATGGGTACATAAACTAAATTACTGTAATTTATTCTTTGCACTACAAAATTTCATACAAATCCTGCTCCTTTTACAGTAAAATACTGTTCCTTTTATTACAACAAAACACTGGCTATTTTACAGTAATTTACTGCATAATCTACAGTAAGGGTTAACAGTGAATGCAACGATTGGCTGATGGCACACAACGTAATGACATCATCTGATTAATATTCAATTATCCATGTGAGCAAAATTAAATCAAATTAGCAGTAAACCGTTTGTTAAATATGACATGCAATAACTTTCCACATTTGTTGTGAGCAGCAGGCTTTACACTTTCATGTGTAAGAGTATTTATCATGTATTTCAATGCATAGCAGTGTATTTCAAGTCACCATCATATTAACTGTCAAAACATGTTTATGTCAGCATAAATGTATTATTGCTTTTAAAAGAGTCACATATTGTGCATTTCTATTATACACAAATTGTTCTAAAGCGATCTAAAAAGTTCATATCAATAAGTTTTCTCTTTGCACCACCAAGTTTTAATAATATATATATATATATATATATATATATATATATATATATATATATATATATATATATATATATATATATTTTTTTTTTTTTTTTTATAACTTTAACTATATATATATATATATATATATATATATATATATATATATATATATATATAAATATATATATATATATATATATATATATATATATATATATATATATATATATATATATATATATATATATTAGTTGTATATTATATATTTATATATTAGTGTATATAATTACTACTGTAAGAAAATATCAGCATTTGATACATACTTTCGGTATTTTCTTTGCATGAACTGAGCCGATCTAATCCTGTTTATATGAATTGAGCCTGCTGCCGAGCAGGTTTGATCTACCAGAACTGTTGCTATGACAACAACTCTCGGATCAGCTTTGAAGAACGATACGATCCTGGATCGTGTCAAATCCTCAACATCCAAATCCAGCTAACTGAATAATCCATGTACGAAGTACGGACTCCTGATGTCACGTCACTCATCACAATCATTTCAAACCAATAACAAAGAGACACAATGGGTGTATAAGCTGTCCATACATTTCATTCATTTGGTTGCAGGTATCAACACAGACGTTCACCTACCATTCTCCCCACCACCACCAGGTTGGCCCTGTCCAGGAAAGAAGGGCTACTAAAAGGCGGAACAATAACTGCAGTTGAACGCTTTTGGTTTGCATAGATACGTCACTTGCAGAAGCAGGAAAATAAAACTATGAAACCGCCATTTTTAAAAACACATCCGAGACATTACACTGTAATAATATATACATAAAATAACAAGCCATGGCTGACCCGAGCCCAAACAAACCGTGTCGTTGTCTTAATGAAAAGCTACAAAGCCAAGAAGGTTAAAATCTGCTGTGTCCCGTTGTTGGTGTTTTATGAGTTTGTCTAAAAGTGCGAGCCGTTTCACTTTCTCCAGAGAACTCGCAGAATGTCTATATTTAAAATAAACAACCTCTTGAGCTAACGTTAATAACATGTGCATGATTATTGAAGCACTTCTGATATCTGATCCCTTCAGAAAGGAACAAACACGAAAAAAACAAAGAAGAAGCCAAAAAAAACAGCAGCAAATAATGCTTTCTACAACATAAAATATAACAAACTGCCATGTTTATTATCATCACCTTTTAAACTATTATGAACTGAGGGTACCTTTTCGGCAGCGGAAATGCAAGCCTAATAAAGGTGACCCACACTGACATGTACCGTACTGTGCCTCTTAGTGGAAATGGGCCATTAGTACAGCATTAGCTAAGGTGTGTGTAGAAAACATCAATAAAAAACATCACAGAAGTTTTTTTTTTTTTTTTTTTTTTTTTTTTTTTTTTGTAACGGTAATAGAAATTTTCTTGGTTTTAAATCCAAGTGGTTTTCAGTTCCTGGAAGGTCATAGCTCTGCACAGTTAAGTCCCACAACTAAAACCAATTAACTACAGGTGTCAAACTCAGTTCCTGGAAGGACGTAGCTCTGCACAGTTTAGTTCCAACCCTAATTAAACACACCTCATAAAACTAAATGAGTCCTTCAGGCTTGTCTAAAACTGTATAGACCAGGGGTGGAACTAAACTGTGCAGGGCTGCAGCCCTCCTGGAACCAAGTTTGATACCCCTGCAGTGGAATATGTTTCAACCAGAGGTGGGTAGAAACAAATTACATTTACTTTGTTACATTTACTTGAGTAAAACAGTTGGGTAAAACATTGTACATTTGAGTACATTTAAAGATGTGCACTTTTACTCTTTACTATACTATACAAACATACTATACTCTTTATTCTACCCTGATCATATGTACTGGTTTTAACTGTAAGTTTGTAAATTGAATGATATTTGTGGTTGACCTTAAGAATCTGAATTGTTTACAAAAGTACAATTGTATATATTTTAAAATGTATCATAGTAATAGAGGAAACATTAATGGCTAAACACTGTACATTAGAAATATAAATTTTATTAAGCATATGTCGTCTATTAAACATATGCCGTTTGAGAGCTAAACCACACAAACACCATCTGTATATTTTCAGTGGAGCACAAAGTACATTCCAGTCATAAACTTTGCACAATCTTAACCGCATCTATACCTGATCTGTGGAAACTGCAGATGTTTTTATTTGATCAGATTTTGTCTTGTACTCGTCCTCAGTGGAAGGAAGTGCTCTTCTATAAACCCATGTTCATTTCAGTCTGACCGCTGCAATCAGTTCGTGTCCCATCATCTAATTCTCCCACTTAAAAGGTGCTTAACCCATCCAGAGCCAGAAACAATGCACTCTTTACCTCCGGCTACAAGAGGACCTCCCAAACTGAAGGTTGAACATTTTGGCAGAAGTACTACTTCTCTGTGATTAGATTCTTGGCAATAAAACAGCTCTTAAAACTGAAACAATAGTGGTTCTCCTTTTGTACTATGTATTCCTATGTCTACTGCAGTGTCATTTCTAAGAATTTTTATTTGTTAGATGAAGTCTTTTTCATCCACTTTAAACAAGAGGCTGTCTGAATAGATAATAAACGTATTATAAAGGATCATTACAAATTTAAAAAATGCCACAATATGACACATTAAAAGACAGAATACTTTTCAATACAACAAGGGCAAGTTCAAACAACTGGAGTTCAACATTTTACTATGGTTTTCATAATCACCAACCTGTTTCCTGGAAATGGTGTGAAATAGAGTTTGAGATATGTTTTCTCTTGTTAGTTGGGTATGTCAAAAATGTTTACCCAGTCTACAGTAACAAGTACCTTTAGTAAACGATGTCAGATGCAGCTCGGAATACACAACATTAAAGAATTTAGTTATAGGAACGATATAGAATTTCAAAATAGCATAGTATAGCAAGTTTATTTACATACATGAGCAATATCACATAAGTAGCAGAGCGATATGGCTGCATATTGGGAGTGGTGGGGGCATGCTTTTAGAGCCAGTATTTGAATGATTTGCCGGCGTAGAAATGTCGCAGTATTTCTCAGTTGTAATCGAGAGATCACAATAACTATTCCCAAAAAAGCCAAAGCAGTGCAAACACTGATTACTGTTATGTTTTCGATAAGGAAAAATGCTAAACATTTGGGCATTTCTTTTTTTCTTTGTTTTTACTGAACTACTCTGCAGTAACGAAAGCAGGAGACACATTAGAAGCAAATAGATGACCAACCAAAAAGTAACTCATGGTTATACAATAAGTGACCAACACAAAATACATACATTCCTGATATGCGAGTCCCAGCTCAGAATCAATACACTACAATTGTTTGGTATAAATACTGCACTACAACATACAAAAGAAAGATTGACTTAGAATACCTTTTTCCTGTTTAATAATGATTTGATGAGCTGTAGTTAGAAATTATACTGTTTTCTCTTCTAAGGCGATCACTGTCATAATTTTTGGGATGGACAATGCTAACCGTCTTAGTTTGCTCAATGACAGACTATTGGCCGGCAATGCGCTGTCTCTCAAAAATTACAAAAAAAATATATATATATATTAAAATAAGCTCTATCGTTATAAATAAACGGCATAGTTGCAATCTAAACAGCAACATTATTGCCTAAAAAGCCTCAAAAGTACATTATGTTGTCCAACAGCTGCAATATGTGTCAAACTGTAGAGCGTCCTCTACTCACTGCTGTATGTTGGCAGAGCAATACACAAAGGTAAAGGGTGAAGTAGCTGGACAAGTGCTGTTATTTGCAGAATGTCCCACGGTTACCAGCAAATCAGAGAACCAGACAGAACTGTTGTATAAAATATTTTATACTCACAAATTTCTGGAATGAAAACAAAACTAAAAACACTGAATGCACTTATCCTAAAACCAAATACAATAATTATTTGTAGTAATTATTTATTATTTTTTTAGAGGATGTAAAGTTTTAAAATGTAACTCAACTTTGCTTATACAGATTTGTTAAAAAAATAATAGTAAACCATTAAATAACCAATTTGTATTGAAACAATTATTCACACTTTAGCACAATAGTAGCATGAAAAAACAAACTACATAGAAATATCCTTTCAGCATGTTATTTGAATGAGCTCAGGTTTTTGCTGAGCATGTGCAGTTTATGAATAGAGTAGCCATGTTTAGGCAGAATATCCACATTAAACTTTGATCATGGCGTGAGCTGGTAGATGTTCTTGCACTGTAGTCTGTGCAGCATTAAGTCATTGAAATTATTGTGTCGTATAGAAGAGTGCTTTTCGTGTCTAGTGTAAAAGCTAGCTCATCATCAGTAACTGATGGCTAATCTGACACCTGTCCAGAGCCTGCGAGATGCAATGCACATTCAAAGTTAGATGTTTTAGCTCACTCATAAATGTTATATCTCTAATTTACAGTATAAAATCAAACAAAGAATTATTAATTAAGTGAAGCTGTTGATTTGAAATCATGTTGAATACAATGAAATAATTATCTGTAACTTTTAGATTTAGTGGCTAATTTGTATGAATTCGTATAATTTCGTAATCATTCGTATAATTTTGACGATTTCCTTATCCCTCAATGACAGTTGGGTTTAGGGATTGGGTTACAAACTGGTAGCAGCAGAAAAGCCATCCAAATGGTGGTAAGGGGTCAGCTGGTTATTGCAAAAAGGAACAATGTCATACCACCGCGTAGCATTTGTTTTAAAGAAGAAATGCCGCCATACGTAGTTCTGGCTACATAATGCAAGAAATCTATATAGCGCTACATTTTCAGAATGAGCTTATGTAGACTATTTGTGTTGTTTTATTAATTTTTTTTTTATGCACATTACTTTCACTTCGCTATGTGGGCTATGTAAACCAGGTAAGATCAAAAAAAAAAAAGGCAAAAAATAAAATAAACTAGTAAATTTTAAGGTGAGTGTGTTGTAAAATCTAAAAAAAAAAAAAACCTTGGTAAAAATCAGACAACGGCTATTCTTTTTCTGGATTGTATTTTGAAACACTGCGTTTGGGTTTATGGGAGGGGTGAGCTGGTCTATTGGTGCTTTTTGAAACAATATTGGTTCCGTTTAGGGAAGGGAAAGGGCAGGGTTATCAGTCACTTGGTCAGTCAGTCAGTCAGTTGACAGTGGCCTTTAGTGGATTTATGCGTGAAGAGCATACATAAATGGCTCTTTTGAAAAATGTGAGATTTGAAAAAGCATACACAGCAGCCTCTGGTGGATTCGCAAAAACAAAAAAAACTGCAAAAAAAAATATATATATATATATATATATATATATATATATATATATATATATATATATATATATATATATATATATATATATATATATATATAGGGGTACGTAATCAGAATGAGCCTGGGTTGCATATAGTTGATGACTAGACATAATAATTTCATAACTTCAGACACTACTTTGTTAACCCAATGGCAATTCGGGGAAATTATCTCTAAAAATAATTTATGCAAGGGTAAAATTTACCCACACTGCCAGTTTTAGGTATACTTGACCCCTGGTAGTCCTAGTGTTAAAAAGTACACAAAGAAAGACCTTCTCAATTTTCATAGTGGCTACTCTTGCATCACCAGAACAAGGTTTTTGCCGCATCACAGTAGCATTTTGTGGGACAGTTCAGATTTGCCATTTGTTGCTCAACTCTCCAAACTCAACTGCTACTTTAAAATTGGATTTCAAAAAAATTTTTCTTAGTATTTTTTTCCTGAATACGTGTTCACATACAGGGAGGCTGGCCTTAAGTGTGTTTAAAGCTAGCAATCAAATCCAGACCTCATTGATTAGGTTTGATGAAAAAGTACATTTAATCCATCATGCGATGTAGAAAAAAGAGAGGAGGAGCGGCATTTAATGTGGTTGCTATTAATATCACAGCATAAGTCCATTCAAGTTCCATTAACTAAATTATACCCTGATTACCCTCTTCTGGACCCTCTTCTTTGTGTAATTCAGAACCGGTAAAAGATCCTCAGTCTTATAAGATTGCAATTATTAAAGATGATTGCGCTTAATTTCCTGAGATGACTAAAATTACAGTTTCCCATGATTTGGCACAGAAAATATTGCTCAGATGCCAAATCTAGATAGACTTTGGAAAGTTTTGGCATAGTGGGAAGCATAGCTGTGAGTATTTTCTTTCCAACCTGAAAGGAAGCTGTTGTTGACCTTGATCTGGCAACTGTTCTACAATCTGATAAAGTTCAGCTATTATTCATTGCACCCATCTGCGCGCAGCATATGGCCCGAGAGCATCTGTTTTCTGTTTGATTCGGGATTGACAAAAACATTCCTGAGCATCACTTTTCATAGAAAAACGTAGGGTGGTGGGGTGATAAAATAAAAAATAAAAAATCAATATATGTTGTACATATACTGTCAACAGTAGTCTGCTGAATTTGATGCACAAAAAAAAAAAAAAAAAACTTACATTTTCAGTTTCAAACACACAGAAAGGTGATCAGCAAAAACAACACTTGTATCAGATCAGTTTAAATTATATGTACAATTTGTAGGTTTTTAAAATGGGTATCGGTGAATTCCCGTGATGGCCTTTTATAGCAGCACGCTATACTACTTTTTATACTATATAAAAAGTTATTAAAATATATTAATAAAAATATAAAATATATAATAAAAATGTATTATTATTATTATTATTGTTATTAATCACAATACTACTACTACTACTACTACTAATAATAATAATAATAATAATAATAATAATAATAATAATAATAATATTTATGTAGAAGAAATCATTGACACAAAAAAGTAATAAATCTGCTGATCACTAAATAAATAAGTACATCAATAAGTGTAGAAAAGTACATAAATAAGCAATAATATATCCAGCTAAAAATAACCAAAAATACATGTTTTATCTGTTAAATAATGCATTTTAAAATGTCCAAAGGTGTGTGGAGTAGTTGTGTTCTGTAAATATTGTCTTTTATTCTGTCATTAGGATAATATTTATTTATTTATTTATTTATTTATTTATTTATTTATTTATTTATTTATTTGTTTGTTTGTTTATTTATTTATGCAGTACATATCGAGACAACTTGACTACATAGGTAAGTGTGGCAAGTAATGCTACAACTTCTGCTATATGTGCTGCTGTTAGCTAGCTAATATAATAGTGCATAGCCCAAACTTTGACGAAAATGTATCAGTGCTAAATAGAGCAATGTTTTCAAAACTGAATTATAGATAACTAATTTGCCACAAATAATATATGTACTGAGTTATTATTATCACCTATACAGTCAGATTTTGTCTGATTTTGTAACAGACTTTAATACTAATTATAACAGGTGGAGGAAAAGTGTACTTGAGTCTAATTCAAAAGCTCTAAACCTCCAAGAAAAAGTGCAAACAAGTCTAATCATTTTCCATGCAAACTTCTACATTGACCATAAATTAAAGGGATAGTTCACCCCCAAATATATTTACTCACTATTTGTTCATTGGTTCCAAACCTTTATAATTTTCTTTCCAATGTTGACCACAAAAACAATATATTTTTGAAAAGGCTGTGAACCTGTAACCACTGACATACATACATAATACTAAAATGAAATAAATACAATGGAAATTATTGGTTATGAGATTTAATAATTCTTTAATAGTTATTCCTTTGTGTTCAACAGAGAAAGAGAAAGGTTTGAAACAAGTAAACAGTGAGAAAATGGTTGTAGAATTGAAGCAGAATTTATAAAACCATGTCACATTCTGAACAACTTGGTTATGTTGCTGTTAATTAGTACAAAACAGTGTGCAAGGTCACTGGTAAAAAAACAAATAAAATAAAGTTCAATGATTTTATGGTTAGGTTTTAAGAAGATGAAAGCCTACCTTCATTTATTTTGTTATTTTATTATTAATATTTTAGAAGTCTTTGTTTAAATATTTTAGATTTTCTGCAAATAATTCAGTTTGATTTGCTGCATAGTGCACCCAAAGTTAAAATGCTGCTGTCATTTTTATAGAATAAATCACATGTCTTTCCAAACCTTTTTTATTTCTCTATACAGTGAAAGTAAATTGTCACTGAAGTGTCACACAATGTAGTAAACTATCACTTTAAGATCTGACTGAAGAGTAATAATAAAAATAAATAGATAAAATACAATACAAAAGATAAAGGCACACGTATTTTATTGTATTTTGATTGTTTTCTGAACTAACTAAAACAAAACATTCAAACAAACAAACAAAATATTTAGCCATTTATCACACCTCTCTGCTTGATTGATCTTTATTTATTTATTTTTTTTGACATTTTTTTATTTGCATTTATTTTTATGCAGAATAATCAGGGCCTATTCACAAGTCTTGACCTTAATTTATTCAGCCTCAAGGGACACTGTTTGTTTTAATTAGTCATTAATATATCTCTCTCTTTGGCTCATGTTAAGCTGACCTGTTGTTTTAATATGTTGCCATGGTCAACAAATTCATTAAGCGTTTAAGAACAAACCAGATAAGCCAAATAAGCCCTTGACGCAAATCATCATTTGAAAAAAATAAAGAGAAAAAACAATGTTTCAATATTACTTTCCTGTTGATTTACTAAGCTCTCCGGGATCATTTCTATGCATACACAAAGGATGTACTTATGCCTTTCAATGAGTTCCTTTCCAAATGTTCACCAACTGCCAAGTGGATTTTTAAAAAGCTTTTAACACTTGACAACATCAATGGTTAGCCATTTAGTTGATGAAATACTAATGTAATGATAACAATTTAAGAGCCATTTTCAGGGACCAAGTTGTCACTCTATAAACACAGCAAATATGAGCCATTACTGGAGCTTTGAAAAGCTTTTTTGAAAAAAATAATAATAAATAAATAAATCATATGAGCTGTTCTCAAAGAAATAAAAAAGACTGCGCTGTGAAATTGAACATTAGCGCTTCTAAAGTAGAGATAGCAAACTTAAAACTGACCATTTCATTAATTTTCCTTCAGCTTAGTCTTTATTTTAGAGGTCGCCACAGCACAATGAACCATCAACTATTCCAGCATATGCTTTACGTAGCGAATTCCAGCTGCAACCCAGTATTGGAAAACACAAGTGCACACTCATTCACATACACACACACACACACACACACACACACACACACACACACACACACACACACACACACACACACACACACACACACACACACACTCATACACTACAGCCAATTTAGCTCATTCAATTTACCTATAGCACATGTCTTTGGAGTTGTTGGGAAAACTGGAGCACATGGATGAAACCCAGGAGAACAAACTCCTCACAGGCATGCCAACTGGTCCAGTGGGAACTTAAACCAGCAACCTTCTTGCTGTGAGACGACAGAGCTAATCACTAAGCCACCTCAACTAAAAACTTATTGCATTTAATTTGAGCATAAGTGGTCATACATGCCAGTGTTTCTCAACTATATTCTTGGAGGACAACCAGCACTGCACATTTTGATTGTCTTCTTAACCAAACACACCTGATTCAGATCATCAGCTCATTAAGAGAGACTGAAAGACCTGTAATGGGTGTGACAGACAAAGGGTGCATCAAAAACATGCAGTGTTGGTGGTCCTCCATGAGCGTGATTGACAAACCCTGAAACAAGCATCAGGAAAAAATACGTTCTCAGAGAATACATTCTTATTTAATAATGAAAACAAATGTTTAACTTCTACTTTTTTATTATTATTATTATTATTATTATTATTATTAATATTATTATTAATATTATTATTATTATTATTATTATTGAATACACAGTTAAATAAAGATTGTAGAGTTTGCAATAATAGTTATAATATCATAACATTATGTGCTAATTTAACTATTTATTGATTTATTATTACATGCTATCCATTCAATATTTAAGACACAGCATTATTCATAAGTATTATAATGACAGGATAAAAACTATGACTAAACCGCACTGATTTGTTCCTCAGGCTTCTGTTATGCCTGCCTGATGGCATGGATGTGAGCAGACTATGGCCAGGGTGAGTTGGATCCCTTAAAGAGCACCTATGGTAAAAAAAAAAAAAAAAAAAAAAAAAAAAAAATTTCTACTTTTTAAACTGTTTGGACAGACATGTGTGCAAGTATAGTCTATAGACCATCATATTGGGGTGATTTAAACACACCCTGTGCTTTTTTTTTCTCTTTGTTTTCTTCAATTTAACAACATTAAAACGGTGGACCAATAGGAGCAGTTTTTAGAGCAAACGCAACTTGACGTAGGAGTGCGGGCCACCTGCCCACCGATATTGATTGACAGGCACACGTCACTAAATCCTCAGTTTGTCGTTTTATGTCTGCCATTTTCAGCGTGAGTCAAAGCGATGTCACTAAAGAAACATCCTTGCTCTATTTTTAGATTCAAGGCTCATCGGGCTCAACACAAGATCAATATTTTCCACATTATTGCTCTAAATGGAACTATTGGTTGTACCTTTTGGTAGGTTTGCAAACATTTGTACTTTGCATTGTGTCTACCTTAAACTTCAGCCGTTCTCATTTCTCAAGCTCACAGAAGCTCCCTGTGATCTTAACTAGGTGCAGCTGAAAAAGTGCAAGCGCGTTGTCTCGTGTGTGTAAAATAAAATAATAATAATGAAAATAAAATAATAAACTTGCCTGCAGGTCGCACACCAGAAGCTCTGCTCTGTGGGGCGCGACGCTGATGCAGCGACATGCATTTTTAATTCTGGGTGTGGGTTTCTGTCTGGGTGCATGCTGCAGCGCTTCAAGTCACATACAACATTCAAATACAACTCCGCCCCAAGTTGGCGGCTGTCCGCGGTGCCCAGCCGCCGACTTGGGGCGGCGTTGTATGTGCCCAGATGGTAACCTGTGTTTAGAGTTCTAAAATGCGTGGCGCTTCGCTTAATGCGCTTAAAATTCGGGACACTTCATGTTTCTGCCATGCCACAGAGAGTGTCTGGTGTGTGTCGCGGCTTCAATCCGGTCCCTCAGTCAAAGTTAATTTACTGTGCGTGGTTATTAGTCTCAGTGTACAAGCTCAGCACTTGAAACTAGCACACAGTTGTCTGTAAAACTATACAAAGACACAAATGATTTTGTACTCTCTGCTTGGTCTGTGCCCGAGTCGTACATGTAAGGCTGAAAATAAAATAAAATTGGATAATAAAAATAGCTTAATGATTTTGGTATAATTGTTTTACTATTTTTTTTTTCTTTAGACATATTTTTAAAACAAACAAACATTAAAAAAATGTAAATGAGGTGTATTTCTTTAAATCGTTTAAATGTTTTTTTTCCACACAAACAAATAACATTAAACAAACTAAACAAAAAAAAAAACATTGGCTGAAAGATTATTATAAAACAAAAAACAAACATTTGGAATGAAGGAAGGAAGGAAGGAAAGAAAGAAAGAAAGAAGGAAGAAAGGAAGGAAGGAAGGAAGGAAGGAAGGAAGGAAGGAAGGAAGGAAGGAAGAAAATATTAAAATAAAATAAATAATAATATTATAATATTATTTCCAAAAATATAGTATGCTGCTTGAAAACAAATGTGTGCTAAAAAAATGCTGCTTTCTTGTCAGAGCATGACATGTGACTGAACAATGAATGTAAAGACTTCCCACCAACTGGTTGCTCAAAGGTGAGAAAAGTCTCAGTCAAAATTCATTTCCATTTAGACTTGAACTTAAAAACACCTTTTGCTCCAGGCAAATCACTTTGCTAAAATTTAGTTTAGTCTAAATATTTTTTTCTTTTTAATTTTTTTTCCATTGCACACTTTGCATCCCTCTTTACCCACCAAATTAACAGTAAATGGGAGAGATTTTTCCAGAAGGATGCGATCTTCTGTTCTGCAGAGCGTCTGAAGTGCTGTTCTCCCATTTCACATCATTCTGCTCATTTCAAACCTCTCCAGCAATATTTGTATTCATGCACGTGGATCTTCTATAAGTGCGCTCTGCTTGAACTGCTTTACCTAAATGCTTTTGGCAGCTTCTTAGAACTCTTGCTAAACCCATCGAAATACCATCTGGAACAGCTGTAGAGCGCTGCTTAATACCAACCTGGAGTTTCATAGAAGAAATAACAAGCTGTCTTTTTATAGCAGGAGAAATATACTTCACTTAATGTGTGGAGCGCATTTCTCTGTATAATCCTAAAGACACAAGGGTAAGAGTGAAATTACATTTTTTTTTTTTTTGTGTGTAATGTATTATTTAAAAGTTGGAAGAATAGGTATTTGAAGAATCTGTTTTTTGGTTAACAATGTTCTGAAAGCTGCAAGTTGATCAGATATTATTTAGACTGGTTTTCGGTGTGTTAAGGAATTTTAAATGCATGACGAGGAAGCAAAGGACATCCTGACGCACAGTGAAGAGTGGAGCTCAGTGAGATGCACTGGTAGCCTATAGAACTTTTTATACAACCAAAAAATCCAATAATCTATTAATTTGATTATTCATCATTGGGAAGTGGAGACGCATAGCACTGCCATCGATGTGTATGACATGTTCATCATGTAACAAAGATTAAACTAAAAGCAATATGTTTATTTCAGATTGTATTGAAAACAAACAATTTCAATTAATGCTATTTTTTTTTTTCACATAAACTCTTTTTTTTAAACCCAGACATAAATAGAAAATAATGATTGATGTGTGATTTTTAATAAATAAGGTCTGCAGATTTGGAAGTATTTGCGGAAAAGTACATTTAATTAGTGCTAAAGACTTTAGACTAACTGCATGTTGTTTCAGTGTACTCTTTAGAGTGAATGCCAGGAGTTACATTTGGGGAAAACCAGGCACCACTCATCACCAGGCTAATACCATCCCTACAGTGAACCACGGTGGTGGCAGCATCATGCTGTGGGGATGTTTTTTAGCAGTAGGAGCTGGAAAACTTGCTTCAGAGTGCTCTTGACCTCAGACTGGGGTGACGGTCCATCTTCCAGCAGGACTATGACCCAAACCATTCATTCATTCATTTTCTTTTTAGCTTAGTCCCATTATTAATCTGGGGTCGCCACAGCTAAATGAACCACCAACTTATCCAGCATATGTTTTACACAGCAGATTGACCCAAACCACACCACCAAAATATCAATGGAGTGGCTTCACAACAACTCTGTGAATGTCCTTGAGTGGCTTAGCCAGAGCTTAGACCTAAATCCTATTGAACGTCTCTGGAAAGATCTGAAAATGGCTGTACACCGTCGCTTTTCATGTAACCTGACAGAACTTGGTACTGCAAAGAGGAATGGGCAAAAATTCCCAAAGCCAGGTGTGCAAAGCTTGTGGCATAATATTCAATAAGACTTGAGGCTGTATTTGCTGCCAAAGGTGCATCAACAAAGTATTAAGTAAAGGCTGTATATACTTCTGTGCATGTGATTTTTCATGTTTTTTTATTTTTAATAATTTGCAACAATTGAAAAAATATATATTTTTCACATTGTCATTATGGGGTATTGTGTGTAGAATGTTGAGGAAATACATTAATTTATACCTTTTTGGAATAAAGCTTTAACATAAAAAAATGTAAAAAAAATAAAATAAAAGAAGAGCTATGAATACTTTGAATATATATATATATATATATATATATATATATATATATATATATATATATATATATATATATATATATATATATATATATAAGCTATAAGCTATGTTTTCGATAGTCTACAGAACAAACCATTGTTATACAAAAACTTACCTAATTACCCGAACCTGCCTAGTTGACCTAATTAACCTAGTTAAGCCTTTAAATGTAACTTTAAGCTGTATAGAGGTGTCTAGAAAAATTTCTAGAAAATATTATTTACTTTCATCTTGGCAAAGATAAAATTAATTAGTTAATAGAAATGAGAAACTATTATGTTTAGAAGTGTGTTGAAAAAAATCTGCTCTCCTATAAACAGAAATTGAGGGGCTAATAATTCTGACTTCAACTGTGTGTGTATATATATATATATATATATATATATATATATATATATATATATATATATATATATATATATATACACATTATTGCTGTCAAAATTAACGCGTTAACGCATGTGATTAATTTGAAATAATTACCACGTTTAAAACAAATAACGCAAGTAACGCAGTTTTTTTTTTTTTTTTCCTGTTGTGGCCAAGGGCAGACCCGGCAGTTTCCCGCTGGGTTGACTTACTTTTTGGGTCGGGCTGATCATCTTATGATCTGATCGGCCTATAAAACACTTAGCAGACTGTCATGTTTTTCTGCCTAAGCGATTGAGAATCCTTTGAGCTGTCACGTTCTGAAAGTAAGTTTGCTCTGATTGTTTCTTTTCCGGACAGAGCGGCTGTGTAATCTGCTGGTTCTTTCTTTATTGACATTGGCCTGACCCAATCCCAAACTTCCATGTTGGGCTCTGTGTAACTTAGATGTGTATTTGTCAGAATAGTCGAGAGTTTCTTACGCGAGGGTCCGCGGGAGAGCCGGCGCCCAGCATTTGCCCATTGCGTCTGCGCTCTGCAGTGTGCAGCGGAGCACAGATCAATATATTCCTGTCTATTCTATCTAGTGACCGATCTGTCCATATAGATATACTTTTTTTTTTTTACTTTTGATGTGCACCACGGCCCGCGGTAACTTTGGTTATAGTGATATGTATACATGATCAAACGTTCGAGGTTACTAAAGTAACCCTTCGTTCCCCAAGGAGGGGAACGGAAGCACTATAAGTGGATTTGATTTGTAAAATCCACGCATTGGGAGGATTCGGATCAGAAGCCGCTTGTCTGGAGAGTATTGAACGGGCCAATGAATGAAATTAATTGGCAGCGTAAGCTTGCGCAGGTGTGCGACATCTGCAATTATCTCAGCATATAAGCACACCTGAAGCCAGCAGACGCCATCCTTTTAAGCTGAAGAGACTTTCAAACAGCTAAGGGACAGTCATCATGGCGACGGAGTATAGTGCTTCCGTTCCCCTCCTCGGGGAACGAAGGGTTACTTTAGTAACCTCGAACGTTCCCCTTCGGGGGGAACTTTAGCACTATAAGTGGATTTGATTTGTAAAATCCACGCATTGGGAGCCCATTGAAAGCGCCATAATGACTGCACCTTACCAACACCCCCGATGAGGAGATAGTCAAGCAAGCGTGACACACCCACATCATGGGGGGCGCGGTCCTCCAACTAGTCCCTGGCCCTAATTTATCCTACTTCAACAGAAGTTTTACGGATTTAGATATATTTTTTGGGAAGTCGTGAGCATCTAGATAATTCTAGGAATACGACAGTACGTTGGGAAGCGTGCAATCCCGATAGGGAGGACGCTGCGGAGGCCATCTGTTACCCAAGGGGGGGATAGATGGCAGAATTTACATATGGACTAGCCCTAAAAAGGGGGAGTACGCATAGCAAAGGAGTGGTTAGCGGAGAGGGAAGACACGGGTCCGCCCAGGGGGGGGACTTAACCGTGGCGGAATAAGCATATGGGATCGCCTAGTGGGGATCACGCATAGCAGGCACCTATACCCAAAACGCGGGCTGACCAGCGGGCAGACCTACAACGTAGTGGGCCAGCAAGTGACTCCTCCGCTGAGTCAGTGCTGGGGGCCACGGAGGAATCTGCAGGGCTCACCTGACGGGGAACTTTACTGACAGATAAAAAAGGTGCACGTACCTCCGTGTTAGGGAGAATGGCGCAGCAAGCGTGTTTCAACACCCTACCGAGTTGTCTCCTCAATCACCAAGGGGTTACATAATACCCTTGAGGAAACCGGCTCCACTCGCAGATTGTAAAACCTTGCAAATGTGTTGGGTGTCGCCCAGCCCGCAGCTCTACAGATGTCTGTTAGAGAGGCGCCGCGTGCACGCGCCCAAGAGGATGCAACGCTCCGAGTGGAGTGTGCACGAACTCCCGGGGGACACGGCTGACCTCGACTCGAATAAGCGAGTGAAATGGCATCCACAATCCAGTGGGATAATCTTTGTTTTGATACGGCACTTCCCTGCTGCCGACCGCCATAACAGACAAAGAGCTGCTCAGATGATCTAAAATTCTGAGTACGGTCCACATAAATGCGCAGAGCGCGAACTGGACAAAGTAAAGAAAGGGCTGGGTCTGCCTCCTCCGGGGGCAGCGCTTGCAGGTTCACTACCTGATCTCTAAAGGGGGTGGTAGGAACCTTGGGCACATAACCGGGGCGGGGTCTCAGGATGACGTGAGAGTAATCCGGCCCGAATTCCAGGCACGAGTCACTGACCGAAAATGCCTCCAGGTCCCCGACCCTCTTGATGGAGGCCAACGCAACCAGCAGAGCTGTCTTCAGGGACAGAAATCTTAGAGATACTGATTCGAGTGGCTCAAAGGGATCGGATCGCAGACTCGTGAGAACGAGGGCGAGATCCCAAGAGGGCATGAGAGGGGGGCGAGATGGATTAATTCGCCTAGCACCCCTAAGGAACTGGATGACCAGGTTATGCTTTCCCACGGTGCCGCCAGCTACCGCGCTATGATAAGCGGAGATGGCGGCCACGTAAACCTTGAGAGTGGAGGGCGACAGCCTGCTGTCCAACTTCTCTTGAAGGAAAGAGAGCACAACACTAATCTGGCAATTTCGGGGGTCTTCTCTGCGAGAGACGCACCATTCAGTGAATAGACTCCACTTCAGGGCGTAGGCGCGCCTCGTGGAGGGGGCTCTAGCCTGAGTGATGGTATTAACCACCGCAGTCGGTAGGTTACCTAAGTCTTCCTCGCGTCTAGGGACCACACGTGGAGGTTCCAAAGATTGGGGCGAGGGTGCCAGATGGTGCCCTGTCCCTGAGAGAGTAGGTCCTCTCTCAAAGGGATCCGCCAGGGGAGGGCCGTCGCGAGGAGTGAGAGCTCTGATATCCAGGTCCGGTTGGGCCAAAGGGGCGCAACTAGCAGAACCTGTTCCTCGTCCTCCCTGACCTTGCACAGAAACTGCGCGAGCAGGCTCACTGGGGGAAACGCATACTTGCGCATGCCCCGAGGCCAGCTGTGGGCCAGTGCATCCGTGCCGAGAGAGCCCTCGGTCAGGGAAAAAAACAACTGGCAGTGAGCGTTCTCGGGGGAAGCAAACAGATCGCCAGTAGCCCCAGTAGCCCCAGTAGGTGGAGATGCCGAAGCACCTTGTCCCTGTGCATAATCAATTGCTCCCGCGAGTGGGCTAAAATCAGCCAGTCGTCGAGATAATTGAGTATGCGAATGCCCGCGAGCCGAAGGGGCGCTAGGGCACCCTTCGCGAGTTTGGTGAAGACCCGCGGAGACAGAGAGAGCCCGAAGGGGAGGACCTTGTACTGCCACGCTCGACCCTCGAACGCAAACCGCAGAAATTGGCGGTGGCGTGGAAGAATGGAGACATGGAAATACGCGTCCTTCAGGTCTATGGCTGCAAACCAATCCCGAGGACGAACGCATTGGAGAATGCGCCTCTGCGTGAGCATTCTGAACGGCAGCCTGTGCAGACAGCGGTTCAAAACGCGCAGATCTAGGATTGGCCGTGACCCACCGCTCTTTTTGGGTACGATGAAGTATGGGCTGTAAAACCCACTCTCCATCTCGGCTGGAGGAACCGGCTCGATTGCACCCTTCGCCAGGAGGGCAGCAATCTCCTCTCGCAAGACAGGGGCGGACAGGGGGTTGACCCTGGAGAAATACACGCCCGTAAACTTGGGGGGCCGTTTCGCGAACTGAATCGCGTAACCGAGTCTGATTGTGCGTATGAGCCACCGCGAGGGGCTGGCCCGCGCTAACCAGGCAGGCAGAGCCCTCGCTAATGGAGTCATCGCTACAATCGCTGACGTACCAGCGGTGGGGCAGCGCGGAGTGGGTGTGCTGATCCGGGAAGCACGAGGGTCCCGCGGAAGAGCTGGAGGAGAGCGATTCGCTCTGGCTCCACACCCTGACTCCGGAGAGGGGGCTGGAGGGCTGAGGGAAGGGAGACCGTCCCCCCAGCGCTCGTGAGCCACTGGCGAAGCACGTAGAGTCTGCGAGCCGGAAGGCAGCGCGTCCCGGACTGGCAGAACTCGTGCAGTCACATCCGGGGAAGGGAAAAAGTGCTCTTTTACTGATGTTTTGGTGGCACTGAAAAGTACCGTTGTTATCGGGCCCCGCCCTCCAGCGGGGAAAGAGCAAGTTCCCTCTTCTCCGGATGGCCTGTCTCAGGGACGCTTCGCGGTCCGTTTACCGGACTTAACGGCGCCCTGGGCAGGAGGGGCTGCCTGCTTTCGAGGTGAACGCCGCGCCCGCTTGGCCCTCGGCGAGGAACAGCGGAGGTGGATGGCTCGGCGGGCGGAGCGGGCTTACGGCCACGCCGATAGATGACATTGCCCATCGCATCCGACTGCTCTTTCACCGCCTTGAATTCCTGGGTGAATTCACCGACGGTGTCGCCGAACAGGCCAGCCTGGGATATGGGCGAGTCAAGAAAGCGAACTTTGTCAACGTCGCGCATATCGGCCAGGTTTAGCCAGAGGTGGCGTTCCTGAACCACAAGTGTGGACATCGTCCTCCCCAGCGCACACGCGGCGGACTTAGTAGTCCGAAGAGCATAGTCGGTCGCGGTGCGCAGCTCATGTAATAAGCTTGGGTTTGACCCGCCCTCGTGCAGCTCGGCCAGCGCCTGCGCTTGGTAGCGCTGGTAGGTGGCCATCGCGTGCAAAGCAGAAGCAGCCTGGCCCGCAGCCTTATAAGCTCTGGCTCCGAGGGAGGCAGACAACCTACAGGCTTTGGACGGGAGGCGGGGCAAACCCCGCCACGTAGAGGCGCCGCGCGGACAAAGATTGACCGCGATAGCGCGCTCTACTGACGGGATTGCCTCATACCCCCTGGCAGCTCCGCCGTCAAGGGCGGTGAGGGCGGAGGCACTCGCAGCACGGGCAGAGAAAGGTGCCCTCCAAGACTGCGTGAGCCTACTGTGCACTTCCGGGAAGAAGGGGACGAGAGGCTTCGAAGGCTTCGCCTTCTGGTCCTCTACGTAGCACCCATCTAGTCGGTCCGGCCGCGGAGCTGGGGGATAAACCATCTCCAACCCCACGGCCGAAGCAGCCCGGGAAAGCACGGCTAACATGTCCGCTTCAGGATCCGATTTGACAGCGCTCACCTGCCCGGAGGGGGCGAGCGGGTCCGGATCTTCGTCGGACAGTGAAAGCCCACCCTCCGATGCCGCGGAGGACATCTGATCTCCGGTGTCAGCGAGTGTGAGAGCTACCATCTGGTTAGACGGATCACTCTCACCACCCGAAGCTTGGATGGAGCGCCGTGAGGAGCGAGAGGTCCGCGAGCCCGTGGGCGGCGGATTATCTCCCGCTGAAACCCTCAGATCTGCCCGAGCGCCCGCTGCTTTTTTAGAACAGGAGGCAACTGGGGTGGCTCGCTCTCTTGCGAAAGTTAGCCGCGATCTTAGCTGTGCAACGGTCATGGCATCGCAATGACGACATGAACCGCCTGCGAGCACCGCATTAACATGCTGGACCCCCAAACATGCAATGCAGTGATCGTGTCTATCATCCGGAGCCAGGAAACCCCCGCATCCAGAAACGCACAGTCGGAGCGCCATCCTGAAAAGGACGTGCTGCACGACTGTGTTGCTCTTTTAGGAAAGTTGCAACTATACGCACCGCTCTGGAGGACCGGACCCAAAGAACCGCAGGCAAGGGAGTAACCCAGCTCGACCGTCTGCCACCGCGAAGACCCACTCTGGACCGGGAGACACACTCGTTCGCTCTGAAGTGCTGATCAGCAAGAGGAACCCTCATCGACTCACTCAGAATGGATCTGAAGCGAAAAGGATGGCGTCTGCTGGCTTCAGGTGTGCTTATATGCTGAGATAATTGCAGATGTCGCACACCTGCGCAAGCTTACGCTGCCAATTAATTTCATTCATTGGCCCGTTCAATACTCTCCAGACAAGCGGCTTCGGATCCGAATCCTCCCAATGCGTGGATTTTACAAATCAAATCCACTTATAGTGCTGAAGTTCCCCCCGAAGGGGAACTAGTGTGCCACTTAAGCAACTTTTTTTTTTTTTTACATTTAGTTTTGTAGTTCTGCCCAAACAAATATTTGTTGCATTTTTCAATTGTTTAAGTTCATTTGATTGACAATGTAAAATATTTTAGCTACGTTTGATGTTTAATTTTTGAGTTAACTTTTATTTAGGGTCTCTGACACATTGCTTTTATTATTTGGCTTTGTTTTATTAATCAACATTAACTGTGTGCATCAGCAGGCAGTTTTTGTCATGTTCATTATTTATTAAGCTCCCTCAAAACACAGAGGCACCCACATTTCCAGTGTAGATTATAATTTTGTTATAATAATAAATGAAAAAAAAAAAGTTTTTAATTTGTCAACTCTCGTTATTTCCTATATATGGCTTTTGTGCTTTTATAGAACGGGAGTTGGTAAACATATTCAAGAGCGTGCACAGAGGGGGAGCATTTTGATTAATGTATTGGGCATATATTGGGAATATTCAATCAGGGTTGTTAAAAATAAATAAATCTTTTACAATGGCAGCAGGTGTTTGTTTTTCTTGAGCAGGGTAAAACAAAGTTCAGTAAGGCACATTCACCCATAATAGAAAGTACCTCATGTGGCTCCTACATCTGGATGACTGGAAATGTGTGTAGCATTTGCAGCATTGAGGCAATTGCTAAAGCGCTGTGAAGAAAGGTAAACAAACACATATCCTATAGTATTTCATCTGCTCGAGAGCACTCTCTCTTGGATGTGAATACAGCAGTTAGTGGAAATTATAGGAAACGGTTAATGAAGTTATAAATGTATTTATCTTACAAATGTGCAGCTATTCACTACAGGATACCTTTTTTCACCTAGCAGAGCCATGTGATGCATTTTTCTTATTTTGGATAGATGTGCTTTATTGTACTTGCTTTGGACTGTTGAGAAATACACCTGTTGTCAATGTAGTTATTGAAAGAGCCAGGATATTGACTGATTGGTTGGATAATTGGTTGGTTGATCAGTTGGTTGGTAGGTAGGTTGTTGGTTGGTTGGTTGGTTGGTTGGCTGGCTGGTTGGTTAGTTGGATGGCTGGCTGGCTGGCTAATTGATTGATTGATTGATTTTTTAAACTTTGATGGGATTCAACTAAAAGAATAATGTCATATAAATCTATATAATACCTTTTTGGGTGTTAAAAATCTGTGTTACAAGTTAAATTAAATCTAATAATGAATTGTATTTTGCATTTAAATAGTATTTGTCTTGCGTTTACATTAATTTTACATTCAAATAGCCACAATTACAAGTTTCTATTTTTTAAATGTGATTAATCGTGATTAATCGCGATTATTTTTATTTTTTTTTTAAGTTCGTTTAATTAATTAAAGAAGTAATACATCTGTTGTCAATGTAGTTTTTGAAAGAGCCAGGATATTGATATATTGATATAATACTTTTTGGGTGTTAACCCAAACCCACTAACCCTTTAATAAGCCAATTGTATAATTCTAAATAAGTTTTTCTTTCTAAATAAGTCCTTTTGGACTATTATTCACTCAGAATGATGGAATTGCTTTCTAACAAGTGTTAGAATGTACTGGTGTTGGTGAAAATTAAAGATACAGATGAAAGGTTTGCACTGACTGTGGGCTATGTTTTGTGTTGTTTTGGAAAATAAATATGGACTACTATGGTGCAGTAGGTAGTGCTATGGCCTCACAGCAAGAACGTCGCTGGGTTGTTGGTTCGATCCTCGGCTCAGTTGGTGTTTCTTGGTGGAGTTTGCATGTTCTCCCTGCTTTTGCGTGGGTTTCCTCCAGTTGCTCCGGTTTCCCCCACAGTCCAAAGACATGTGGTACAGGTGAATTGGGTAAGCTAAATTGTGTGTGTGTGTGTGTTCTTGTTTTTATATCCCGGTGGGGACTTAAACCTGACTGCACACAGCCTCATGGGGACTCATGTCACCGTGGGGACCTAAATTGAGGTCCCCACGGGCAAAGCCTCACTAGCCCCTCCCAAATAGTGTTAGGACACACCCCATGCATTTTCTCTAATGTCCTCTTGGGGATCATTTTCAAGAGAATATTCTGTGTGACTGTGTATCTATGCGCCCCTGGGGGTCACACAGAATATTGCAGTCCCCACCACGTCATTGTTCTGGAAAAGTGTGTCACTTTGTCTCCACTCTATAGCGCCCCCTTACTTGTCTTCAATTATTACATTAACTGTTGATTGACCAGCATAAAAACTATTTAATACATTACATTACAAGGCATCAACTGATTAGAATATATTAGATATGTTAAAAAATTATGCTCTTTATGCAATTTATTGTAGATCTAACAACAGATTCCAAATATCCATTATGTGTTCAGGATATAAATATCCATTATTGATAAATAAATCAAAAGGAGCATAGCCAGTATTTCACTCTTGTATTAATACATTACCAGTTAAGGTTAAAATATTTTAGTGTGGTTTATTGTAATACTCAGTTCATATGCAATGGTATTACTGTATGCATCTATATTTAAAAAACTAAAGTTTGGCTTTGCCTAGATTAGCCTACATTTTATTAAAATAAACACAGGGTTTATTTCTTCCTTCAGACTTTAATGAGAAAATCACTATTGACTGTAAATGAGAACACAGAGAACAGACTTGTGTCCTTATGGAGACCTATAGCCAGGTTAGCTTGGAAGAATGAATGATGCGAGAACACAGAACATAAACAAAATATACCTGGCCCGGCTGAACCATGTTACTAATAAACATGGGTCAAAAAATTAAGTTTTGACCTACTGTTAGGTTGAATTGGTCGGCTACAGTAGGCTACATCTGTCTTTGTGAAGTTTAAGCATGTGAACAATGTGAAATAAATAGATCTGAATAAAGTTTAAAAACCTGTTCCAGCATCAAGACAGGGCTGCTATAGGGAATGAGCAAGTATAGGGGCAATGGCTGATTCAAGCATGCTGTAGTGTCTGCGTTACACAAGGAGCAGCAAAAAGTCCAAAGTGCAGGACCGGTCATCACAGTACACAAGTTTTAGCTTAGTCCTTTTAGCAGAGCTGTTAATGGATATAGCATCTGCTTCAAGAGGGCCAGTACTTCTTACATCAGGTGCCTGGACATGATGGGCTCCTGCCATAAACATAGCAGCACATTGACTTCTGTGATTCCAAATGTTAAATGTCTACAGGGACCAAATCGTTATGGTTTTTTACCCTCACAAGGGTTACATAAATCCTGGAAATAATGAACAATGTCTCTTTATCACAATAGTCTATGGGAATTTACATGTACAGTAGATTTACATACATAAAACATTTTATTTCTAAGTTAAGGATTTCTGTATATTCTTTCAAGAATTATGGGAGTATTAAATTATGGAAGACACTTTTATGCCATCCTAAAGGTGGATCTAGCTTAAGAGAAGGCAGTAGCAACAGAAGTGCTGACATGGTTTCAGACCTTGTCTAGAACATTACAACTAAGTGTGAAAAGAGAGATAGTTTGCTTTTATTTTAAGGATGCCGTTAATGAGCTTCAAAATTAATACAGACTGTTTCTCAGGACATCAAGGAGAACAACAGCTCTGAATCACTTTCTGTTCTGTTTTACACCTTTCATTTCAATCACTTCTAAGTATCTAAGTAAACTGTGCATTTTAATAACACATTAATAACAGTAAACAACTTCAGTTACTTCTGGTGTTGTGTTGAAATAATTTGAAACTAGCAGGAAGAATCAGGTTCATGGACCTACAGTATGAGGCCATCTTTAGATGTCAGCTCTCTCCCTCCACACAGTAAAGTGTAGATAGGATACAAGGCCGGCCGGAACTGCAAATACACATCAATACAGAAGCATTTTTTATGACACTGTATAACAATAATTTATATTTTTACAGTACTGTGACGGTTAGGGTGGTTGTAGACATTAATGAAATACTATTTATTGGGTAATTTAATAGATAATATAAATCATATTTGTTAACTTCTGGCCACAAACGTATCTGATCCAGCAACAACCCCTCCACACTCTTGCTTCACTCGCTCTGCTGCTAGACTCTCTTTAAGAGCAGTGTAGGTGCTGTGAGGCTCTCTGGAGCTACCATCACGTAAGCTATTATACCTGCTCAGGAATATTCCCACAAACCATTTCATTTTGCCACACTTTCTATTAGATAGGCCTGTGATGTGCTGGTATCAGTAGTTGAAGATGAACAAACCATTTTAAGGGCCTTGCATTTATTTAGGCCTGTTTGCCTTAAAGAATACCATAAAGATGTAGTTAGATGGTATTACATGCTCATATTAAATTGACTGGACATATTAAAGAGTTTTGATAATGATGTTCAGATAAGTTGCAATAAACAGTAGTTTATTCCCTTTTAATAATAAAGTAATGGATGTATGTAGGTGTGCATGGTCAATGCATCACATCTAATACATTTATGTGGTCCAAAATGTTAAATTACCAAATGTTGGTATTATAATAAAACATAATGGACACATAATGGCAGTTTATTCCGCTATCGCGACCCCAATCAGGGACTAAACATGAATAAATGAATGGAAACATAATAAAACACATGTTGTATTATTTACACCCTGACAGCAGGATTGAATGCCTTTATTTATTACAAGTGTTTGTAATAGTTAAAGATTTTTTTTTTGTGAATTCTTTAAAAGTTCTAAATGGGATCCATTTATTTATGTTGTCAGAATACAGCATTTAATAATAAGGGGGTTCTTTGTATCTTAATTATAGCCTAACTTTTTTTCGTTAAGCTATTAAAATTCCCTTTAACCATTATGCATTTATTTAGTTAGAGCAAATATGTTCGGGTAATAAGCTGAATAATTTCGAGTAAAAGTTCAACTGACACATTAGAGCTGTCAGTGCTGCATTGCTGCTGAAGGCCATCCGCTGTATATGCATGCGCCAGACTGTGGTTCAGTCGGCGACCCGCGCTAAAGCAGCGCGGGAGAGTGACATTACACGTGACCGGAGATTTTGCGTCCCCACCGCGACCATCCCCTCCCCCCCACACACACACCTGCGACACAGCAGGACAGGGTCAGAGAGGATGCTGTGAGTAAAGGCGCGAAGACGTCAACATGTCTGAAGGACAGGTAAGTTTATGATTTGTACGATCACTTCAATATATTCGAATGTTTATGTTTATGTATTGTTTGCAACTATATTATATCATAAAAATCGCGTTATTTTATGTCTCAAGCGCTTTTGATAATCGGCATAATCTCGAAGCTGCTTTGCAGAAAGTACAGATTAATGTATCAAACTGACAATAATATTAGTTAGGGTAACTTTAACTGTAACGTTAAAGTTTGATTCTTACGATCGCGTTTTAAGCCAAACGTTGGAATTGCTAAGAGATTTTGCAATTTAACTGTACATTAAACGTTTACTGTATTTGCGTACATTTACGTATAATCTTCGTTTACTTTTGAAATATTGTTTGAATTCATGTTCTTGCCAGGCTGCATATTTTTACCAAGATGTTTTGATCATTGTTGTTATTGTTAACGTTAGCGGCCTGCACGTGCAGCAGGCCTCTGGCCAGGCAAAATCTATTTACTTTTGTCCACAAAAATAGGAATGTTGTTCTTCAGTAATGCAAGAGACAATTTAAATTAATTCAGTACAATATTTCTAGTTTTATAAGGGAGTTTTATAGATTAAAAAAATGCTAATTTTCAGTCAAATGTCATGAATATGTCTAGTCTTATTTCACAGTGTTGAATATTTAATTATTGTCAAATTATACTACAGTATTGCAGTTGTAATGACAGTATAAGGTAATGTTAGAGCATGATGTTTGACTGATTATCACACTTGTGCTTGCAGGGCGATAAAAGTGACAGATACTCTGGATGCACAGGTAACGTTAAGATCATGAATTGTCCTGTTAGCTAGTACTCAAAATAATCCTTACATATAAGAGTCATACTCCACTTTTTGAGCCAGACTAACCTGAGTTTAACTTTGTTAGAGCACAACCTTTAAATAAAAGAAATATCCAGCATAATCGTGCATTATTTTAATGGTTAACTAAACATAGACATTATTTTTTAAGTGTTCTGTGTGTTGTTGATAAGGCTTTTGCTAAGTCTTCTGGATTTGTTATCCTATAGTGATATTTATTTTAAGGGTTTTAGAACTGTAACTAGTACAAGGAAACAAACCAAAAATGTATTGAAGTTTTACTGAAAGGAATGTTTTACTTTAGTATGAACAGCCATATTGGCATTGTTCATTGTCAACCTGAATAACATTCCTGTCTTCTGTGACAGAATTTGCAGTGGATGAGGTGACAGCTTGTGCTAAAGAAGAGACAAAGGTAAGCAGCCACTAGTGATTCATAGAACTGTATGTTTCAACATCTAAACTCTCCAAAGCCATCACAAGTCATTAGCCGCATTTCTATGGAGCTAGATTTGTTTTTTTATTATTCAATCAAAAATATTTAGTTTTAAAGTAAAATTAAGTATGTTGTAATTAAAGAATTAAAGATTTCAAATAAAAAACATGTTTATTTAAAAAACTTATGTCAATGATAATAAAATATTTTGGATTGCAAAAATAAACACTTGTCCTATTATGCAGTTACCACAATTTTCATTGCATACTCATTAATTTTGCTCTCTTTTCTGCTGTCTTTTATTGCACATCTAGAATCTTTGCTTGCAGGTTGAAAGATTTTGTTTGTGAGTTGAAAAGTTTTGAACCCTTGAATGCCGGGGTTAAATTTGTGTCTTTATTACTCAAACAAACATATGAAGTTCGACCAAAACTAGGTAGAATGCAATTAAAAAATTAAAGATTTAAAATAATAAAAAAACATTTATTTAAAAAAATTCACACTGATAAAAAATAAACTATTGCCATGTTATGCGGTTACCACCAGATTAATGCATTGTGTGCTCATTTATTTTGCTTTCGGTTTTGTTTCATTTTTTGCGAATCTAAAATTTTTGCTTTTGAGTTGAAAAGTTTTGCGAGTTGAAAACTGCAGCTCAGTGGGCGGGATCTTCTGAAACACCTTATTCTAGTAGTCATCTTGATTGAGGTCACAGATTGGCCACGCCCATTACATTTTCGCGAGGTTGGAATGGACTGCCGTGCCTTCTGTGACAGGAGCGAGCTATGGCGAGCAGCAGGTCTTCTTCAAGGTATGTATACTCAGTGTATGTATATTTCATTACAAACGTGACAAATATTTATTTAGTATATTTCGTGACTTAGCTCTTTTGGTCCGATTAGAAACTTTGCAGTGTGAAAGCGAACCGCTCCAAGAGCAAAGAGCAACAATGTAACAATTTTAATCTCTGTTTCAGAACAACTGAATCGATTCACAGGTGTGAACGCACCCTTAAATAAAAAGGTGCTTTAAAAACTTCTGACGTTGTTATAATTGTGAATAAAATTCATTCTGTGCACTGCTTTTATGATTTGCCCTTTACTTGCTTTCATTATTTTTCTATTCTATATGTTCTATATTATATATTTTTATATCCTGAGGATGAAGTGAAAATATGTTTTGTTTCGACTGCTAATATTTTCTTAAATACATGTGTTACACATTTACTGGTAATTTACTTAGTAGGTATTCTGTGCCATTACTGAATAATGTTCTCAGTTGTACTCGTATGTTTGTAGGAGGCAAGAATCATAAAAAACTGCAGCCGACTAGCAAGGACTTGCAGGAACCGCACAGAACAAAGAGTAAGCTGTTTTTTAAAATGTCTTCTGAAATAAGTTGCCCTTTCTGTTTTTCTTCTAAAGTTTATTCATGTACATGCAAGGAAGACGTCACAAACGGATTTCCTTCTAGTCATTATCCATGAATTCAATCAATACTGCCTGCTTCATACTGCGGGCACTTTTATATAGGGGCAGCAGTAATATTACATATACTGTTTAATTAAAGCCTTAAATCATGTTGTTGACTCACAAAGTTGATGCAGAATCACAAAAAAGTGCTGCATTTGCAGGTACAGTACAGTAAAAAAGTCATAATTAGTCATTTTTTAGCTACTGCTTTTGATCTGTCAAACCTTAGAATCGTATGTAAATGTGGTTTTCTTTGCAGCTGCTTAACTGATTTGAATGTAAACAAATAAAAATCAGTTTCTGAAATTATCTGATTTTTGATAGCATAACATATTCGTTAGCATATGAAAAGTGGCCTGCATGCAGAAGCTCACAAATAACTATTAACTAAAAATTTTAGACATCTTGCTGTAATTTACGAGAATAGTTAAACTTACATGGTGACTAATTGCAAGCATTTTTTTCCTTTTATTGCTGGGTGATGTAAACATGACAGATTTTCAGCCATCAACTAAATTTTAGCAAAAATGTGTATACAACTTTAAAAACAATGAGACACACTGAAGACCATGAATTAGTTTTATTTGGTCTTTAAGTCTTTTTTTCACTAATTATGTTTTAAATTTTATTCAGGATCTTCACAAAACGAGAGAAGAAGGTGGTCTTTGGAGGAGATCAAGGCCGTGGAGAAGACAATGATGGAATTCATAATGTCTGGAAAGGTTCCTGGTAAAGCCCAGTGCATGAACTGTATCGAAAGTTCCCCAGCAGCACTTCAAAATAGAAGTTGGGAGGGGGTGAAATTTTATGTAAAAAATCGCATTGATTCCCTAAAGAAAAAATTGTGAAAGGTAAGGACCTTCATCTAATTATTTTTTTCGTGTCTGCCGGAAGAAAGAAAATTTATTACTTAAAAAAATGTGAAAGGTAGGTGAAAGGGCCTTCACCACTGTTTTTTCTTCATGATTGTTGAAAGCAACAAGTTTGATTTCGTTAAAGCAAAAAAATGTAAAAGGGCCTTCACCAGTTTTGTCTTTGTTAAAGGCAACATGTATGTGAATCTTGTTTAAGCAAACTCAACATGCATCTGCTTAAAGAGCAGTATACTAAAACGTTCATGTTAACATTTAAATAAATGTTTAAAACACTAAAACACTTCCGAGTTGTATTGAGTTTTTACATTCTCGTAAATTTGGCTATGTCTCCGTTAATTTTTATGCGTATCTCAGAATATCTAATAAAAAAAATGCTTGATAGAATGCCAAGATGCTCATACATTATTTAAATGCACATTAAAACAACATATGTGTACAACTGAGCAGGATAAACATTTTATTTTATTTAAAAAAAGCTAAGGCTTTTTTCTGTTTACACCCTTAGAAATGGTCTATTGTAATATAACATAGAATAAACAGAGAACGCAAGATAAAAGTAAAATTCAATAAAATATAAATGCACACAATTTTCCCTTATAAATAACTCTTTAATAGTTGTCTAAATGTAATTTGTAGTCTTACAGTGACTTATTATAAAAATATGATAATATACTGGTATGTCATATTGACACCTGGTGGTTCCTTGTGGTAAGACAAAATAGCGACGTCCCCACAAGAATAGAAAAACCTGACAAAAATTCACTTTTTTAAACTTCAGAATTCTTGATAAAAAATTATTGTTTTTATGATAAAAAAATCCCCTGGACACATATGAGTTAAAATTATGGCTTAATTGTATTTAGAAATTGCTGTCCCCATAGTTAACCTTCTAGTCACAAGTCCCCATGGGGCACAAAAACAAGTATGTGTGTGTGTGTGTGTGTGTGTGTGTGTGTGTGTGTGTGTGTGTGTGTGTGTGAGTGAGTGAATGTTTCCCAGAGATGGGTTATGGCTGAAAGGGCATCCGCTGCATAACAATGTGCTGGATAAGTTGGCAGTTATTCCGCTGTGGCGACCCGGATTAATAAAGGGACTAAGCCGACAAGAAAATTTATGAATAAATGATGTGTGTAGTTTTTCAATTAATAACATATCAGAGACTGTAAGGGTTTGTATGTGTTCATATATGTTGCATTTTTTTATTTTTATATAAATCACAGACATTACAGTAGGCTATTTAGCACTGTCACTGATCTGCAGGTCTAATCAAATCATGTTCATAAAAAGATTAGTAATGAACATTTATACACAAGTATTTATGTCTTTAAAGATTGTCTTTAAATTGCTTCTCATATGATATGTGAATGACCCGCACAGCTTTACTTTGATATTTTCTTGAGCGAGAAAATGTCAAAGTTATGAAAAAGATGTTGACTGAAAACCGTACACCACGCCCACCAAAAAAATACCATTCGTACCTTTTTAGCAGTGAAAATGCAAGTCTGACAAAAGTGACACACACCACACTGTACCAAGAAAATGGGCCATAAGTTAATAATTAATAATAATGGCAAATAGCACATTATGAAATGATTGCTTGGTTGGCCAAAATATATATTTTTTGACAAGAAGAACTACTATGCTTTAAATAATTTTAACATAAAATCAATTTAATTGAATGTATTGATGCTGAATGCAATAACTAAAATTAACCAATGAAATAATCAATGTATAAAATTACTACCAGCAACAATCTGATGCCTGTTGTTCATTCATTCATTTTCCTTCGGCTCCAGATATATATTTTTAAGAATATACTGTAGACTTTTAATAGGCTTTTTTTTTTTTTTTGAAACAGAATTTAGCTCTCTGAATGCCAGGACATTTTTCCCCTCCTTGGACTAGATTTTTTTGAGTGCATGTGGTTTGTTATATAAGCAGTTTTATTGTGCCTCCCATGGAATTCATTTCTGACATTTTCAGGAGAAAGCCTTATTTTCTAGTGTGAGTGAATAGACCTGTATTAGAGCTAAACTGAATGCAGTGTAAGCTTTCCTACCCTCGATGTTCTCAGCATCAGCACTTTTTGAACTGTATTCACATTTTTTTATATGCAGTATTATGTTTGGTTTTATTGTTTAAACAGTGTGTGGATATATAGGTCAGAAGTTTCAGGATTAAACTGTGCCTTTGAGTGGGGTTAAATGTACCTTGACAGTTCATTTTGAAGTGTCCTAAATAAGAAAGCATATGAATGTTGTGGTGCAACAGACTGTGCCAAATATGCCTTTAAATTGAAATCGCACAGGCCACATTGACCATACTTTATCTCTGACATAATTTTACTTTTTAAAAGAAGTCAAAGAATACTTTTTTTTTCTAGGTTCAAAACTGAACCTTCATCATCAATTCTATCTTTAGAAATGAATCTCAAATTATGCAGTGATGCTTAGTTATTGTTGCTAATAATAAGGATTCTTGGTAATACTGTAAAATAACAGTCCAGTAGTTAATGCATTTACTATTAGTAATACAGTAATAGATATTAGTATATATTCATGTTTGTTTTTGTTAGTTCCCCTTCGGATTGGGAGCTTCAATGCTATAGTGGAGAATCCACTTATGGAGATTTCGTTCAGAGAGTCAATCCCCTGAAAGAGTGTGTAAAAGGGCCAATGAAATGCCAATGAGTCTGCAGCGTCAGCTTGGGCATCTGATGCTTGTTGCAATCAAATGGCAATTTAAGCTCAGCAAGATCAAGACTGAGGCATCATTTTTCGCTTCAGTCTTTCTTAAAGCTATTGAGAGAGTCTATGAGGGTTCCTCCAGCTTTACTACAGAAAGAGTGAACGAGAGTGGTCCAGAGTGGGTGACATGCAGCAGCAGACGGTCAAGATGGGTTCTCTCTTGCCTGGCGTTCTTTGGGTCCGGTCCCCCAAAGCGGTTTGTATTGTTGCAAATTTCCTAAAAGAGCAACGCGGTCGTGCAGCCCATCTTTTTCCAGACGTCGCTTCGACTGTGCGTTTCTGGATGCGGTGGTTTTCTGTCCCCGGATGATGGGCACAAGCACTGTGTTGCATGTCTGGGGGTCCAGCACGGAAATGTGATGCTTGCAGGCTGTGAATGCCAACAATGCGGTGGCATGTCTGTTGCGCAGTAAAGATCGCGGCTCAAAAGCTGCAGAAAAAAAACACCCACTCCAGTTGTCCCTCGCTCTGCAGCTGGGCACTCAGATCTGAGGGTTACAGTTCAGCTAAATCTGCTGCCCTAAGGCTTGTGGACCTCTCGCTCCTTCATGTGCTCCATCTAAAATTCGAGTGAGCGAAGCGCTCTGTCCTCCGATGGCTCCGCCCTCTCACTTGATGACACAGAGGCTCAGATGTCCATCGCTACATGAGAGGATGGGCTGTCATTGGCTAAAGAAGGATCTCCTCCCTCTGCTCCCACCCCTCGGGAGTGAGCGCGGCGGCTAATCTAGAAACAGACATGATAACCGTGCTTTCCCGATCTACATGCCGTCCAAAGCGTGTCGGTTCTCTGCTTCCCCGGAGCCAGAGCCCACACAGAATAATTGAATAATTGACTCTGAATGTCTTGTGTTTAAGGAAGAATGGACAACAAAATACTTCACCAATATCGGATAGAAAACGGTGTGTCTAATATGGCAAGAAATTATTGCCTTTTTTTAAAGAATACAACCTAAGGGGCTGATCACACTGAAAGCACTTTATGTGTTAAGAGGTGTCTCTTTTGAATGGTTTACTAACGGCCGCGAGGGTTTTGCGCGCTGCTTATGCGCCTTGCCGCCTCACGATTTTGCCATACCAGACTCCAGACTTTGATACCCTTGCGAAGGGTGAGAACTTAGCTCTTTCTTCACATTAACACACTCATAATAACATGACTTGGAATAACAAAGACTAAGATTCTTCTTTTGTTTTATCTCTTTATGATTGATTTGAGCATATTTGCAAAAGCTCACATGAGACTGTTGTACATTTGACTCAAAATATATAATATTTGCTGGTTGAATTTGTTAATTTTTGTCACAGAACATCTTTTCCATGCATGCATCCACTTTAAAAAGTTATTTTATCAAAGATTTGTAGTTTATCAAGTTTTATGATGATTGATCTGTATATTCTAAAAGCAGTGCAAATTAGATTATTGTAAATTTGACTGAATAGTAATTTTTAAGCATTATTTTAAATGTGTTAATTGAGATTTTTTCTACCAGACAATATATTTTCTATTCTCTACTGTAAAAATTATTACATTATTATTATTAC
Organism: Danio rerio; assembly: GCF_052040795.2. Taxonomy (NCBI): domain Eukaryota; kingdom Metazoa; phylum Chordata; class Actinopteri; order Cypriniformes; family Danionidae; genus Danio; species Danio rerio. The sequence continues at coordinate 11,938,953 of NC_141040.1, forward strand.
TATTTATTCATTCATTTTCTTGTTGGCTTAGTTCCTTTATTAATCCAGGGTCACCGCAGCAGATGCCCTTTCAGCCGCAACCCATCTCTGGGAAACATCCACACACATTCACACACACACTCATACACTACAGACAATTTAGCCTACCCAATTCACCTGTACCGCATGTCTTTTGGACTGTGGGGGGAAACTGAAGCATCCGGTTCAGTGAGCCGAGGCTCGACCCAGTGACCTTCTAGCTGTAAGGCGACAGCACTACCTACTGCACCACTGCTTCGCCCTTTTATTATTTTTGTTGTTATTATTATTATAATTATTATTATTATTTTATAAGGGATTATTTTATTGTTTTATGATGATTGGTATCTAAATTAAAAAGCAGTGCAAATTAATTTGACTTGTAAATTTGACTTATAGTATAAAAAAACTGTTTTGTGTTAATGTGACGTTTTTGTCTGATATTACATGTTCCATGCATACTGCCACTATAAATAAAAGTTATTTTTTGAAGAATTTAACGTTTTCCCATCACTGCTGTATAGCAAATCCACCAAAGCGCAGCAGATGCAATATTACAGAAATTTAAAAACAGCCATTCAGATGCACAGAATAGTGCACTTACTTTAACTAAATGGTAAGGCTTATAATCTAATTAATGCATATTAAATCTATTTGAAATTATTAAATGTACATGCTTAATCACTGTTATGTGTTGGCTTGAACTGAGTCACAGTTCTAAACTCAATTTAAGTGGTTTGTCTGCTGCTGCTTTTAGTAGTATGGCAATAAATATCAAGTAAAATTACATTCAAACTAACTTTATTAGCGTTTAACACTGAATAACGCACATGTGGTGTACCTGAGGTGATCATTGTCAGTTTTCTCAGGAAAAATTATTATTTCTCAGGAAAAAAAAAAAAAAAAACTCGAAAACATTTCTAAAATATAAATTTTAGGTGTTAGTTAGAACAAAAACTATTTTAATATGGATTATATTCCTATTATTGTGTGCCATTGCATTTTTTTAGAACACGGTTTAAATCAGCCTTTAGGCTCGATAGTCGGTCTTGCTCCTGTTAAAGTCGTCAATCTGGCAACCTTCGCTTGCATGTGTTTTGAACCAGGAATGCATAACTAAGTTCAACCATTGGGTGTCAAATTTACATACAGCACCCGTAATATTATATATGATCATATTAATATTATCATGTCTAGTGTTAGTTAAATAGTGGCTTCTGGGTCTAATTATACTTTTTACATGTTAGAAATTGCTTACACTTCAGAGCTGCATAAAATCAAATTGTTTAGGTACTAAATTATTTTTATTATCACTTTATGTAATTTAAGTGTTTGTCCTAGACTTTATTTTAACACAAAAAAATTGGATGGTCATACATTAACTTATAATTGTAAGACAGCATATGTTCTAATGCGAATGAATGAATGAATGAATGAATGAATGAATAAATGTAAATGAATGAATGAATGAATGTATGAATGAATGAATGAATGAATGAATGAATGAATGAATGAATAAATGAATGAATGAATGAACTCATTGTTTATCAATTAAACATATTTACTATATGCATTAGTACCTTCTCTGTTGGGGTAAATTAAGACTAATATACCAGCCATTGTAGTTACATGCAGAGTTAGGGAGTCAGAAGTCTTTTAGATTATTAGGTATTTGTGTTCTTAATTGGGTAGACATTGTCTTCTTCTTAAAAGTGCAGTGTAACTCACCTTTAGAAATAGCAATAAGGCAAATCACAAAATGTATTTATAAAAGCATGTTTCATATCAATTCAATTCCAGTTTTAAAGCCCAAAAGGCAGCAAACTGTAGGAGTGACCCAGATAGAGTTGTTGTGATAGGCCTGAAATAGCAGGAGCTCTTGATAGGCCTGAAATAGCAGGAGCTCATGAGAGAAATATCTGGAGGTGCTGTTTCAAAGGCCCAGCATTTGTTTCTAATTCTCTCCACAAATGGGCAGATTTAATGATGCTCTAGGTGGAGAAAAGTTTCCAAAACTTGCAATAATATTTTCTTTTTGGCAGGAAAGAACATGTTGAACGGCACACCATATTATTAGTATTAGCGTTAGCAGCGCCTCAGTATCCACTCACGGCTGTCAGTGTTGTTCGGTGACTGAACGCAGGCCTCAGACTCAGCACTTCTGTCCATCGCTTCACAAGGTTTTTATTATCTGCAGGTTTGGGCTTTCAGCAGCTGAAATCACTGTCTGATGTGTAAAATTCACTTTTCCGTTTAGCCTCTGGGAACGTAAAAGCAGCATTCTTGAGATGTGTTTTTTGTCCTGTTTGGAATATCGAAAGAGAACCAAAAAAAGGCTGAAGATTTGATATTAAATGCTTCTTTTTTTTATTTTTTTTTTTACTTTAATTCTTCACCCCTACTATCTTTGTACTTACAGCAGGGGGAAAGTGCCATTGATTTACTTGACAGCTTTGACATTTCTATAATAACAACATTGGTGGCCTCCAGAAGTTGTTCCAAAAATGGATTATTCAAACTATAGACTTTTAAAAAGTGAAATGAAGAAATAATGAAAGATTTTTAAAAATCATATTGCTATAAATCAATGTGCATACAAACAAACAAACAAACAAACACACACACACACACACACACACACACACACACACACACACACACATAAATTGAAGGTAGCAATACTTTTTTGCCAAGTTCAGATTAATGTTGCCTGTTATATTACAGAAAAACAACCGTGTGAAAATATGTGCAATTTATTTATTTATTTTATTTCCGTACAGTTCAAACTAACAGCATCAAGAAGTTGTTTTTAAATGTAATTTCAAATGTCATTCAGTAAAAAGTTTCAATTAATTTGCTAGATTTATTTTTTTATTTATTTATTTTCTGAGAGGAATGGGCTTGAATTTACCTCAGAAGAATTGTTTTGTTTGGCACAGATGTAGCGGGGAGTCAATCTCTCAGGTATAAATCACTCCAGTACTGATGACCATTGCCAGTTTTATAACAGACAGCCTTATCTGTTGTACAAGCACTAAGTCTATTTATTGTTTTACGTTAAGGTATTTAAAGTGATTGTCTACATCATTTTAAGTAACTCTAATCTATAGCATCCTGGACTCAAAGATTTGGGCAAAAATTATTTACTTAGTACTAGGGCTGCACAATTAATCGAAAAAAAGATTGCAGTCTTGATTTGACCTCCCACATAATCTTCTACAAATCAGCCAATCATTTTTTCAAGGTCAAGAGAGAAGCGTAAAGGTGAACACAGAAGTCTTCACATTGTTTTATATACATCGCTCAGCAACATGGACACCTCCAAATGGCATTGAAAGTGTCACATACTTTATTTATAACGTATAATTCACACAAAATATAATTTCTGTCTTAATCTAATGATGTATTCATAGAAGCAAAATGACATGTCAGCTGACGCACTGTTTGTTTACTACCAAGAGGACCTGCGTGTGCCCGCCAATGATGAGTATTTTAGTGAACAGAACCTGCATAGGCTGTGAATACCAGTTAATAAATTAGTGAATAACGTTCAGTTTGTTGAGTGATTGTTTGGAAGCTGTGCGGTAAGTATGATTTGCATGCATGTTTTTTTTTTTTTTTTTCTCAGAGTGACTGCAGCCATGAGAAGAGCGCACTCGGCAGAAAGTAAAACCTGAAACTAACAACGTAATTTAAATAATCTGTAATACTTTACAATAAGATTCATTAGTTAATGCATTTACTAACATGAACTAATCATGAACAATACATGTACAGCATTTATTAATAATAATTGAACATTTACTAATGCATTATTAACATCCAAGTCCATGCTTGTTAACATTAGTTAATGCACCATGAGTTAACATGAACTAACAATGAACTACTGTATTTTTATTAACTAACGTTAACTAACATGAACAAATACAGTAGTAGATGTATTGTTCATTGTTTGTCTATGTTAGTAAATGCATTAATTAACATTAACTAATGAACCTTATTGTAAAGTGTGAAAAATAATCAAATCACATTGTATTTTTTTTTTCTTTCATAACGAACACAAAGTGTTGTGAATGCAAATGTATAACAGTTTCAGTATAACTATTTTAGCTTACATAATGTTGAATATAAGAGGGAATCTGATAATAACAAATGTTTCATTTTGTCAGTAAACCAAATGGTCTAGTAAAGTTGTCAATGAAAAATGACAAGCATATGTCTCAAACTAATTCAACTTCAGAATTGTGAATAGCTGTATTATAGTCGCCACTTTACTGTGAATTAAAAACCAGGACATATTTTAAGTCTGTTTAAGTCCACCATTCTAAGTACAGTATATTCAAAATGTAGCATTTTTACAAACAGTAGACCTACACAAAGGACTAATAATTTTATTACAATAATGTACAAAAACAAATAACAAAAATTATAGCCTATTTATATAAACTTTATTTTACATCTACAGAATTTTGAGAAAATTGTGATCTTGCTATAAAGCAAAAAAAAATAATAATAATAATATTAATAATAATAAAATGAAAATTCTGATTCTCATTTTAGCCAGAATCATGCTGTCAGGGTTCTGCCACTCTGGTCTTGTAAATTCTTGTTTTGGTGGCAGAGCTCGGACACTACCCGTGTCTGGTCCTGTTTCTGTCTCTGTGTGCGCGCGTGCCGTCGTGGGTGTACGCAGAGACGCGTGCGCTCTTGTACTCGTGTTTGTTTTCGTCTGTCAGCAGCGTGGTGTTTCATTCCCAGCGTCTCAGTCTTGTTGGTTTCGTTTTTGGTCGGCGCTGGGATGAAGCATGCACGCTGCGTGTGTGAGCGCACGGTGAGTGTTTTCATTAATCGTGTGCTCGTGTCTTGCGTCTCTTGTCAAAGCACGTGGCTTGGTGTTTATATTGTGGTCACGTGCTTGTTGTGTGCTTCAGTGTTGTGCTTGTCTTGTCATGAACATGCGCTTAATGAGTTCTCTCATTGGCCGCATGTTCTTGTCCTGTGTTATGTGAGCGCATGGCTTGTGTTGTCTCTCTGTGTCATGCACTCTCCTGTCTATTGTCTAGTCCCACCCTCCTTGTTAACTCATTATTAGTTTGTCAAACATTACCTGTTTGTCAATTTACTTTTGCTTTAAAATCCCCTCATGTTTTGAGTCCTGTGCCAGTTCGTCGTCGATAGTTTCCTGTCTTGTTGTGTCCAGCCCTGTCTTGTCCTGCCAGTCCTGCCAGTCCAGTCAAGTTTGTTTGTTCGTTTATTTGTTTTATTAGAGTTTTCCCTCTCGGGGTTGTTTGTTTTGCCTTTTTGTTTTTATTTTATTGTTAATAAACAGATTATTTGCTGCACCTGAGTCCTCGGTCCTTTTTCCCCTCACCGACCGTGACACATGCAGCCTATTTAGTACTTTCTGATCTTATTTTATTTATTATATATGACAAAAAAGAGAGCCTAAAATCCCTCCAAGAGGGTTAAATACTATTATTCAGGTTAGATATAATTTACTGAAAAATTTAATTTAATAAGAATGGGATGGTGGCTCAGTGGTTAGCACTGTTGCCTCACAGTAAGGTCACTGATTTGAGTTGGCATTTCTGTGTGGAGTTTGTATATTTTCCCTGTGTTTGCGTGGGTTTCCTCCGAGTGCTCCGGTTTCCCCCACAGTCCAGAAGATTGCGCTATAAGTGAATTGAATAAACTAAATTGTCCATAGTGTATGTGTGTGAAGGAGTGTGTATGGATGTTTCCCAGTACTGGGTTGAGGCTCTGGAAGGGCATCCACTGCGTAGAATAGTTGGCAGAATAATTGATGGTTTATTCCGCTGTGACCACCTTTGAAATAGAGACTAAGCTGGAAAATGAATGAATGTATGAACATTTAATAAACAAGAATATTCAGGTTGCCAAGCAATTCTGTCATCAGTGTGGATTAAAGGGAGGGTTAACGAACGTATAATTTATACCCTGATCATAAGTATAAAGGCAACACTAATGTAGTATTTCATTTACATAAATAGAAAATTATGAAACTTTGCCCTCTCTCAAGCCTTTTTGCTTAATTTAGATTTATTTAGATAAATGAGATTAAAGACTGCTTCTTGCATATATCCAACATAAATTATATACTGTGTTAAAGTGCAATAGAGACCAATTTCAGAGTCAGTAGCAAACCCAATAAATCTGTCCGACGTTAGGCTGTTTTCATCAAAACCTTTTTTTTCTTGTCTTTTTTTTTTCTTTCATTCTTTCTTTCTTTTTAATAAAACAAAGCATATCTTTACATAACAACCAAACATTCAAAAAACTAATCAACACACTTTTCTGTAAAAAATTAAATAAATAAAATACAAACTCTCATAACTGCATCCATTAACAACAACAGCAGTATTTGAAAAGGTTTCCTCTTTCTTTTTTTTATTCCTCTGCAAGGTTAAATTGTATTTTTTGTGTTTGTCATAGCAATACAAATATACGTTTTTAAAGAACACTGACATAAAAACGTGCCTCCAACATCAATGCCAAGTGACAAGTTTATATAATTTTTACCACTACCTCTCAAATCCCTTTTTACAGTTCAATGCAGGCTGCAATTTACAACAATTGAATGTGTCTCAGCAGACAGACAAGAATGGAGTTGATCTAATCAGTATGGATCAACTGTTTTTCAATCTTTAGCAATAGCAGCTTTTGGCATCATGAATTCATCTCTTGTCTGCAAGGTGAATGTGACTGATTAATAACGCACACGCACACTGTTTTCATATGCACATTCAGCCATAAACTAAGGACAATGAGAACAGAAAATTTACTTTTTTTATTTCTGTCTCATCTTTTGACACAAATTATGCTTCACGGGAGACTTGAGTTAAAAATGTGCAGATTATGTTTGTGAAGTTTTTTTTTTTTTTTTTCCTTGTCAAATACAATAGTCAGGCTAGAGGTCAGACCCATTGTTTTATAGTATGCTATGGGTGACAAATACACCATCTGTTTCCTGTGATTTCTGTATTTATTTTGAGTGTTTTTGAGAATAGCCAATGTCTTGGTGAATCTTTAAAGTCTGAATAAACTGTGCTGCATCCTTTTCATTCACAAACATCGTATTTATGAAATCTGGAAGGTATTTGTATCTCTTAGCCAGAAGCACATAGCGCAAACCTAATTCATTTTGTCTACACACACACACACACACACACACACACACACACACACACACACACACACACACAGAATAAATGCATAGAATAAATGTTCGGCATTAATTTTTATTCTTAAATCAACAATATCACTTAGGTCTTACAATTTAGGTTTACTCTTAGGTTTACAGTAGCTTTTATATTAAAGAACTACTATTATGGGTTTCTCGAAAATAAACTTCCATGCAGTGTGTAACACAACTCTAAGTGAAGTGAAATATCTACCTAAAGCTTAAATCTGACATTGCACTGTTTAAAACTATTGATTCATCTATAAAAGAGTCGACTCATGCTGGTTCGAATGAATCGCTGCTGTAACAAGTCTTTGGTTGTGTCAATGTGATGTCGATACGGAAATCAAGCCCCGCCATTTTTAATTGTGCAGACACAAGAAAATTTAAACCACCTGCCACAAACACTGTAGAAAGAAAAAGAAGAAAATTAACACTATAGCAGATCCCGGTTGAATCAAGTCGCATAGATGCTGTGCTCTGAAGTGTGACAGAAAGATAGTGTTATTCTCCCCACCCAGAGATGAGGCTGTGAAGAGTCAGTGGTTGAAGTTTGTTTTTGATAAATACCTCAGCATTATAGCCCCAGCCTTGTGCTGTGTTCCAGTCATTTTTCTGACGAGTGCTTCAGCAATCTACACGCTTACAATGGGGGACTTGTCGGCCATTTTCTTTTAAGGTAGAATCAGAAAAGACTATTGACGTATGGGACTTTGTCAAGGCTCCACCGGAACTTAACAGTATACAGTTCATGAATCAGTTTCTTTCTCCATTTCACAAGTGTAAGTAAGTGCAATTAAAATAATTGCCTCCTTGTTTTCTCTAACTTGCAAAATATGTATTTACTTTTATTTGTAACAACTCATACTGTATCTTATTAACTCTTCATATTCTCATATCACATGTAAAATCATGCTGAAAATCTGACGTGTGCAAATTTGTTTACGGATTTAAGTGTGTTTGTGAGCTCACGATCCACTGCCGCTTGTCATTGCTATAATCACCGTCAGCTGTTCCTATACACATGCAGCGGTTAAGTTTTAAAATAGTTCAGCTTTTGCCACTGTGTCGATTAATACAGAATGTGTGTAACTATTTTTACATATGGTTAAGAATAGAACAATATGCTGGTGTTTAACTGCAATGCTTTAATGAGATTTTGCAATAGGCTCACACATACACTCTGCAGTCTGACTCAAAATTGTTTATAAGCTGGGGTAGGCATCTCTCTCTTACGCTGAATGCAGTCGACCAATCGCAACAGACTTGGTCATCGGATCAATCAGCGCAGCTTTGCTTTATGCAAAGAAAGGGTTTGGGAACAAATGAATCACCCAATGATTCATATGGGAGTCGCTGGAATAATTGGGTAAACATAAATACATGTTATAAGACAATGAAAGTGTTTTTTGATCTTACATGCATATCAGCCTTATGTTAGAGACTCTCAAAACCAAAATATGACCTTTTAAATGCATTATAGGGGCTCACATAGACCACTTTGGGAGGAAAAAACAAAACAACATCATTTAACTAGTTTTGTCAAGTGCTTCAGCCAGTTTGTTAAAATATCATTTTCATAAAAACATTTTTTTTATGTTATTAAGATGCCAAGCAGAATGTCAATATTTTAGTGGTTAACTTTCTCATGCATACTTCATAAATCAAATCAGACCAGGGCAGACACAATGTAAACACATTTACCATTATTGATTTCATTTACATGCTTGACTCTTGCACATTGGACAAATCAGACCATAGTAATAAATGATTCAATGTGGGTTGAACATCTGGTGCAATATATACTAGGTGGCATGGTGGTCAATGGTTAGTACTGTCGTCTCACAGCAAGAAGGTTGCTGGTTAGAGTCCCGGCTGGGCCAGTTGGCATATCTGTGTGGAGTTTGCATGTTCTCCCCATGTTTGTGTGGCACTAATGACTTTAATTAAACCATTAAGTTAAAATGTACATATTGAAAACACAGTGTTTAATTATAAGAAGCAAAAACTCCAGGTAGACCCATGGGCCAAAATGAGCAAACTAGAAATTAAAACATGCCATAATAAATGAAGTAAAACCTCTGCTGCAGCCTATTATTTTAAACATGCGGCAATAGAAGCAGGAGTTGATCTTCTGAGAGACGGGAAAATTGTAGACAGCTTGTTATGTTGTAAAGTAGCACATCCAAAACCTGATGTTTTGGCATGGTTATTGTTTCCTATATTGATGACACAACAGACTATCAAGCCTGTCATGCAACTATATGCAACTAAATGTAACTTTTCTGATGTCGGCTCTCTGCAACTCTCACATGGACTGAGGCTAAGTAGGGCTGGGCCCGGTCAGTGCCTGGATGGGAGACTACATGAGAAAGCTGCCAGATGTGATGTTAGTGAGGCCAGCAGGGGGCATTTAGCCTGCGGTCTGTATGGGTCATAATGCTCTAATTAATTGATGGTGACTCTATACTGCTCAGTCAGTGCCGTCTTTTGGATGAGACATTAAACCGAGGTCCTGACTCTCTGTGGTCATTAAAAATCCCAGGATGTTCTTCAAAAAGAGAGAAGAGGTTTAACCCCAGCATTCTGGCTAAAATTGCCCACTAGCCTCAGTCCATCATGTCCTCCTAAGAATCCCGATATCATAATTGACTTCATCCCCTCTCCACCAATCAGCTGGTGTGTGGTGCGCGATCTGGCGCAATATAGCTGCTGTCATGTCATCCAGGTGGATGCTGCAGACTGTTGGTGGATAAGGAGATTGCCCCCAAAAATGTGTAAAGCACTTTCAGTGTTTAGAAAAGTGCTATATAAATGTAAGGAATTATTATTATTATTATTATTATTATTATTATTATTTTCCATGGAAAAGGAGTTTTTGTCTTACCACCCAATGACAGCGGCAATAAATTTAGAAAGTCTTCTTTTTCTGGGACTTTGTGGCTGAACAACAGCATAAACTACCATGACAAGAACCACCTCGGGTGCTAATTATAAGTTATGCCATACTGAAAGCAGCAGCAGATAGTTTACCTCAGATCTTGAACATAAAATAACTGCAATTCAAGACTAAAATGAAATACTGTAGTGTTTTCCACCAAGGCAACTTGGGGTGCCAAACTATTTTTGGGTAAACTGACAATGGGTAGGTTATAAAGACCAAAGCAAAGACAAATATTCCAACAAGGAATGCATATTTTCAAAGGAGGTACAGCAGGTACAGGATGTCAATATGTATGGAACAAAATCAATGCCAAAAGTCTTGAATTAAAAAGCTTGTTGAATAGCACAAACTGAAAAAAATAATACACCAACAAGTTCTTGCATTTTAATGACTTGAATTCCAGGGTTTGTATTTTTAGGTCCTGAAATTTAATATATCTGTTTATTTAAGCTGTGAATATTGCAACGAAAAATATTTCAAACACGTTTTCATACTTAAAAATTCAATAATTCATATTCAATGTTCAGATTTCACTTACAAAATATTCAATACCCTTTAAAAATACGATGTATATTATTCAAAAGGTAATTTTCAGTTGATTTTATTTCAGTTCAAATATTCACTTCCATAAATTCAGTGGATCAAATTCGACTGTTAAAATTTAACATTACATCCGGGAACTGCAGGAGAAGCAATAGATTGCTGATTGAAGATCGCCAGCTGCTCTAGCTTTCACCAGCAGGTGGAGATGGAATAATGTAAGATTTTTAACCCAGTAAACAGGCGAGAAAAAGGCTAATAAAGGCACAAAAGTAGCATTTAATATTAATATAAATGCCTTGGACATTATAAATAATAAAAAGTATGAGCAAAATTAGGTTTTAGTCATCTATATTTGCCCCCTATGTAACGGAAGCCAGCTGGTGATCGCGTAAATCTCACTCCTCGGATCCAGTGACAGACGTTGTTCTGCAATCTGTAGCATCCTCGGAGCTTGTCTCCCATGCCGGCTCGCTCCTTGCTCGGACCGGTGCGGTTACTTGCACATAAACTGTCTTTTGATGAATATGATGTTACACATTCTCTAACTTTATTGACTGCAGGGGAAGCAATAGATTGCTGATTGAAGATCGCCAGCTGCTCTAGCTTTCACCAGCAGATGGAGATTGCAATCTGCAATCTATTGCTTCTCCTGCAGTTCCCGGATGTATTGTTGAATTTTAACAGTCGATTTTGATCCACTGAATTTATGGAAGCGAATATTTGAACTGAAATAAAATCAACTGAAAATTATCTTTTGAATATTATACATCGTATTTTTAAAGGGTATTGAATATTTTGTAAGTGAAATCTGAAAATTGAATATGAATTATTGAATTTTTAAGTATGAAAACGTGTTTGAAATATTTTTCATTGAAATATTCACAGCTTAAATAAATAGATATGTGTGATAATAAATGAGCAATCAGCACATTCCACTACATACAATACATCACACATATGATAATTCACATGAAGACGTCTTCTTAAGAAGACATTTCTCGTGTCTTCATGTGAGAGTTCTCGTCGTGCTTTCCGGAGGAGTAAATCACAATGGACTTCCAGGCTCCTTAATAACAGCATCTTCATTGACAAGTGAACCACACCTGCTGCAGTGAGGTCCGGCATGTCCATGTCTGAAGCCATGGCCTGGTGGGTCAGCCTTGCCTCCCTCACAATGGCTGCGGACAAGCTCCTAAATGTCTGATAGTCGTGTGATGATAGAGTCATCGGGATCATGTGTCGTCCCGTGATTCGCGCAATACTAGAGGTAGGTTGTATATCACCATAGAATCTAAGAGCCACAACGTGCGGTGGGAGTTCTAGGCGCAGGACGTAGTCCAGCGGGGGCATTAACCCCTCCCAGTGGTCAGTCAATCGCCGAATGGTCGTGGCAACCAATCGGCAGACTGTCGGGTGAAGGGGCATAGCCTCACGTGTTGTCATGTCATATGCCCGGCGACTACGTCTAGCAACCATGTACATCTCACCTCCAGGAGATGACGCATGCGGTCGCACCAGACCAACTTTCCCACAGTATGCAGACAGAAGAGTAAGACACTTACAAATCGCCAGCTGATGCTCCAGCATAACCTTGCATATCAACACCCCTTCTTGTGCTCGTTTCGACAGATAAACGTGCGTGGCATTCAGCAATAGACGTTCATACTTGGTGGTATCACTCCAATCTGCCTCCGCATCACAGATTGTTAGAGCATACCTAAGATCATCGTTGGAGATGAGGGCGGCAGCCGTCGTGTCCTTTGATAAGTCGTACACGGACGTATTCACTAATTGCTCATCCCAAGAGTGTTCATTCCTTTGCAGAGACTCAAGTGCAGCGCACGGAGTGGTATACTGGCCCGGGTTGGGCGGAATCGTGTTATAGAGAAAATGAGATTGGCGACCCAGCCTAGCTAAAAAGTCCAGTATCCCGCCATATCCCTCTGCAAGACACATGATGTTTACATTCGTTACAGAGTCAGGGGCAATGCCTAGTATGTGGAAAACCTCAATGATCTTGTTAAGCGATGTTGTTGCATGACCAAAGGGACGTGACAACCCATCTGGTGACAGTATGACCTCCTGCGTCGGGAACACATCCACCACAGGTGGTGGTGGTGGCATCACATCTGTGTTAGGAGGGTCTCGACCCGTCGACAGAAACCCGAATTGTGCTTTGTAGGTCGTCGGGATGACACGTAGCTCTCCCACACCCATCTTAGGCTCACCATGCAGGTATTCTAGCGGCTTCTCATCAGGCAGGTCACGCAACCTGTTGACACAATCAACTAGAGATGCCTGTGTCACCTCCAACGAAAGATGGATGTTCAGCTGCTTGGTGATTAAGTCTCCAACTATGTCTTGATGCTCCGCAATAAACTCATATGGGGGTGGGTGAGTGGCAAAACACTACTCTGCGCAACAGTATCTCAGCTGAACTTGAAGCATCGGAGTATTACTATTATGGTGGAGCATTAGAGTCGATTCTGAAAGCGTCAAGCACCCCCTTACGTCACGAATTGGCAGGACTAATAAAGATACCCGGGCATCCTCTAATTGACATAAAAAGCCACTGCAACGAAAGCTCATGAGCGTGCTACTGTATCAACAGAGGTCAATTATTATGCGATCCAAATGACACACAATCTGGCCGTAGAGCAGCTCATCCGAAACCATATCATTAAGCATGGGAAATGGCCTCCTGTGACCTTTGAGGAAGGCGCTCCAAGAATACTCATAGAGGCCCATCGACTCGGTAGAGACCCAAAATCGCCGGTACTCACACGGAAATTCGGCACAGTTTCTAGTGACATGTATGTCTATGTTAACCTTGGTAAAGTGCTAGAGTTTGATTACTTGTCACATTACACACAGTATCTAAAGGACAAAGCCCTGTCCTTGCTGAAGGACTCAGCTACAGCCTACTATATTGAGAATGAGGCTCGAACACTTGATTGGAAAGAGACTCGACTCTTGTTGGTACACCTGCTCCATAGTGAGGATGAACTCAACATCCGAGGCTATCTGCAGCAGTATCAGCAGTGCACGGACGACATGGAGTCAGTGCTCAATTATCTGGCTGTTAAGTTGGTGCCTAAGGAGAAGGAACTCAAAGTTGTTGGAAGACCATTTGGTTGTAAGACCTACCAGGACAGGTACAGAGGTTGCGTACAAGAGGAAAATGTGAAACACCTACTCGACCAATACTTCGAGGATCAAGCCATGACTCTGGACAACCTCTCTCTTGTGAAGAGACTTTACTCGTTTAGACACTTAATGACATTGCACAAAGACTGGAAAGTCTTGTACATTAACTTCGATGTATCCGGTTGGTGTGGCAATTTCAGGCATGAAACAGTGGAGCCGTTGTTTGCTGATATATTGGACACTGCATATGGAGTGAAGAACTTTTTCCGTAAGACTCAGCTGGCCTATGAGAAAGGGTTCTTCTACCTTCCGGATTCAGAAGGAACTTACTACTGGGAAGGACAACACGGTGGAATTGAGGGATTAAATCAATACACGTGGATGTTGACATATATACCGCAGATGAGGTACTCTCTTCGGGAATTCGGGCTACACTATTTCGTGATGGCATACGGTGACTACTACAAGGCTGCGCTCCTAATTCCACCCAACCAGCAAGACATTGATATGGCCGACTTCAGACGGCGTGTGGTGAGCTCAGTAGCTGGAACAGCGAAAACGCAGTTCGGGCAAAACATGAAAACGGTGGATAGTTATGGATCGGAGGCGTACATCAGTTTCTGCAAAAATGCGTCAGTGTGCAGTGTTGAAATGCCCCAAGGGGTGAGGAAAATCCAGAAATGCTATGGCGCCACTAACGCATTCCTCCCGACACTAGATGATTACTTGTCATCAGCCTTCAGTAATGCTCATTCTGCTGCCAAAACCATGCCGTGTACTTACCCAGCATATGTTGTGTCCCTGTTCTGGGGGTATTTGCACTTGGTCACTCATCAAGAATGGGATCAAGCGACTGATGACGAACTTCATTGTGCCCTCCTTGTGCCATCATGTGTTGGAGGATTGCCAATTCTATTCCTCGCAAATTTCCACACTCGCGCAGAGAATGACCATCTCCCTATGTTCCTAGATCTCATACAACACATCTTGCGTGTTAAGCCGGATCTAGGCACGAAGTTGACCCAGTCGCTGTCATTCACGATAGCTGAGAATAGCTTCGAGATGCTGCTGCGGGATCCATACAGCTTGCCAATTAAGAAGCCACCCCTGCCCAGTGGGCTCTTACGGCGTGAAGTGATGCCTGCATTGCGTCCTGTGGTGAAAAATACAGAGATATTGGCACTTCTCGCGGCAGCGGAAGACGACTGGACAGAACGTGTAGTCCGGTGCCTGGCAACATCAGACCTGTATCATGCATGAATATTTAGCTCTATCTTTGCATGCACTCCCAAGGCATTGGTCGAGGAGATCGTGAAACGGTTTGAGACATCATCCTCCATTAAGGATATTCTGATTATGAGAAGGGGACCCGGACATACACTGCGCATCCTCCGTAAAGTCTTGAAAGGCGAGTTGGAGTTGCAACGCTGGAGAAGGTAAAGGTTCCAAGTAAGAGTAGATCTTGGCGATTACTGGGAACCCACCGGATGCACCACGGAGATGGCGCACAAACATCAATTTTGACAATTATGGGGCAAGCCAATCGTTGGTGTCACCATGCCGGCCCTTCCGCACATGGTGACGGTTATGGATGCAGTACTGGGTGCCACCGACAGTTATGCTAGAAGCAACCACTTCACTTATACGATTCATGAAAGAACACAAGTATTGCGTCGTCCGAGTTTAGATCATTGGAAGAAAGGTGGCTGCAGACCGTTCCTTGGGCACAGTACCAAGCTTGGGTCAGAGCTGCCTCAGGCTAAGATAATAGAGAGCAACCCGTATCTCTCTAAGATCAAGACACTGCTCGATGTGATCTCATGGGTGAATTGGGGAGAAGTCCAGCCGGACGGATCCATCATAGAAAGTAACCTTGAGGAACTGATTTTCGCAATGCTGTCCCAATATTGATTCCCTTCGAAGCCAAGCGAAAGAGCGGAACTATACAACACCACTGGCGCAGCCCGCATTTCACGGAACACATTATGCCAAACACGCTGTACAATACATACACGTGGATAACTGGTGAATCAAACACACATGAGGTGCTCCGTGGCACCCCTGACCATCACACTCTCAACTTTCTGCAGATTTACTGCTACAGTGTGCATGTGCTTCAGATCGGTCTTGAGTTCAGCCCCTTTCTCGAGCATTCGGGAGATTACTGGGTTGTCACAAACAAGTGTGCCACATGCATGAAGCCCATACATGAGCCCCCAATACGGGTCTCACCCTTGTACATCCCCAGTGCCCGAACATGTGTTCTGGAGGGATTAGAGATCACCAGTTTATCTCGAAATATACTTCGAGCGGCGACCGAGACTCTTCAAGACAAGAGACCAAAGGAACATCGGGATCTGAGTGTTCCTGTGAAGGCTGCTGTGTCAGGCATAGTCCAGTCATTGGCAGAACTGTCGTCTGCTCGCAGTGTGTGGCTATGTGTCGGTATGGAAGCCCCGTCTAGCAAGTTTCGCTGCGTGGGTTCCAGGGGGCTGGTCAGACTCTGTGAGGGAGAGGGAGATCAGGCATGCACCGATACGAGAATTGGCATCCGCTGTACTTGTGCAGGTTTATCATATGACATTCCGCCTGGGTCCAAAATCATCTGCCCGACGTCAGATGCAACGACTGTGGAGGAACAATCCTAGGGGGCTGCCATGGTCCGTACTGGTGGATCGACTGTACAAGGCAGGCCGATTGACTGATGTGGTCATAGTCATACACCGTTTGTCAGGCATATGTCCCCCTATGTGTTACGACAATGTTTTGACTGCAACGCGTTACATCGGAGATGTAGCCCTCCAGATGGGTCTTGATGGACAGTTGCCGCTCAATTTCACGTGGCTTACCTACTATGAGACTGATGAGGTAGACCTAGTGTTGGCGTACTACAGGGCGCATGCACTCTACACAGTAATTTGGACACAAATTAAGCCCATGCTCCTCACAGCTCTACGCAGTCATATACGTGACGTGGACTTGATCCGTGATCTGGTTGTGGCAGCTTACTGTCTCGCGACTGCAGTACCCTATCAGGCAGACATCCTACAGCAGCAATTGACGGCAAGCCCGACAGCAACGTGCTCAGTACCTCAAGTATCAGCAGACTACGTACCTGAAGAGATGTACGATGATGCCATTACCGATGTTAACCACATCATACATGAGGTGGCCGATATGCTAAGAGGGCTAACAGCCCTGACTGGTTACATATGTTAAATTTCAGGACCTAAAAATAGAACTTGTTATTACGGTGTATTATTTTTTTCAGTTAGTGCTATTCAACAAGCTTTTTAATTCAAGACTATTGGCATGGATTTTGTTCCATAAATATGATGTCAGATGTTGTACCCCAACGTGGGGACATTGCATCTAAAACAGAATAAAAAATAATCTCAAACCTACATACAGCACCTTTAAATCTCCTTTCTTTCTCGTTGTTATTCTCTAGTGCGTTGAGCTGGTGTCATATGATTGGCTGATTAGATATTTACATTAACACTCAGATAATAAGAGTATATTTACAGTACTCATCATGCCAAATAAAATACAAGCAGTTGTCTTCTTTTTTCTTTTTTTTTTAGCAGTGGGTAAATTGGGCCACAAATGACAAGTGTATTTTTGTTTATCTGCTTGTTAAGTGTGACGTCAAGCGAAAGCGGCTTTCAGGTCAAATCGCTATATCAAACTGTAAGGGGAGACTCATCAAATGGTAATATGTTTATTACCAACGTCTGTATGGGTAATAAACATTTAAAAAGTGATGTAATAGATTAGAAAATTGCAAATCACAATGAATATATTATAGGTGGACATATATTGATTTTTTAATCTAGATTAATCCAATAGACTCTGGCTGCAGATTTGCACTTGTACCTCCAGGATTGAACGCTCGGACTTGCACACTCAGGCAATCGCGCTTCCTCTGCAAGTGACGTCATTTACAATCGCCACTTCTGGCAACTTGCAAAAAAGTCCTTCTGTAATTTAACTCAAGGGTGTCCCTGAGGCAGAAAAATCTCTCATGTAACGGATTTCATTAATATTGTTGCAACAAACCTCTTATCTGTCACCCTTACTCAAGTGCCTTTTTTTCTAAGCGTTTCGCTGTAGTTTCTGGCAACATACGGCGACGGGTACCACAGTTGATATAGTTTCGTAAACAGATCGTAACGAACCAAAAATGCTTTCCTTACAACAGCTTTTCAGTAATGTCACACTTCATCTGTGCTGCTTTCTTTCTGTTAAGCGAGTCGAGACGTTCCCTTATTGAGTGAAAAAAAAATATATATATATATATATATATATATATATATAAATGGTTTTATAAAAATTTTTTTACAGTCCTGTGAGTCTTTAATCTAAAACTTTTTTTTGGGGGGGTGAGAAAGGTTGCATTTTGAGAGTCATTTGGTCAAGGGAGCTGATGAGTCCCTTAGATATTTTAAGAGGAATTGGTTACTAAGGACTAAGAGGAAATACTTAATGGCAGCCTTAAATTCCTCAATCAATCTTTTTCTTTTATCTCCTTGCAAACCAACTTTTACTAAATGAGCCATGCACTCTCCTGCCCCGTCACTTACATCAACATCTGCATTCTTGTTAGCAATCGTCCTGGTACCTGCTGAATTAAGAATAGTGGAACTGTGGATGAATACTTTATGTGTATATTTAGACCTGATAGTTTATATAAACAAATAATAAGCTTTGCTGGTAAATTTACATAAAAGCATATAATCATTTGATGAATACACAAACTGCTTTTCGGGGGTGGTCTGTATTGGTGTACAAGTAGGTTTTTGAGAACAGGTTTATAAAGCCAGGTGGAGCATTAAAACAGGGGTTTATCTCCTGTTTCCAAAATGCATTGTGAAACTGTTCTACTACGATAATTGGTGATACAAATAAGTTATGTTCAATAAGATGTACTTGTGCTTACTGTTTATTCTGGTAAACATGAATTTTGAACTGTGAGCCAACATATAATGATGAACTGGCACAGCAGACATGCGGAGAATATAAGCAGAAGAAAATTAAAACAAACAGATGAACATAATTAACTAATAATGGGTTAACAAGGAGGTTGGGACTAGACAATAGACGGGAGGGCACAAGACACAAAGAGACAACACAAGCCTTGTGCTTACATAAAACGAACACAAAGCCAATGACAGAACTTATTAACCGCGTGTTCATGACAACACAAGCACGCGGTGCATGTAAACATGCACCATGTGCTAAACACAACACCAACAGAAGACTGACGTAAGACATGAGTACACAATGAATGAAAACACTCACCATACACTCACACAAGCAGCGTGCATGTTTCATCCCAGCACTGATCGAAAGCGAAACCAACTAGACTGAGACGCTGGGAATGAAACACCACGCTGCAGACAGATGAACGTGAACACCCAGACAAGAGTGTGCAATTGCAAACACGCGCAGACCTCACGCACCCGCATCAAGTGGAAATGCGCATGGTCCAAGTGCATTTACAAATGGCGCTCATACAGAGACACACACAATGACAGAAACAGGACAAGACAGAGCTAGTGTCCAGACTCTGCTACCAAAACAACAATTTACAAGACCAGAGTGGCAGAACCCTGACACCTACATGATGGTAATGATTTAAATCCAATGTTTACTTCAATAATGCCACTAATATTTGCATATTTTTGTTCAGTTATGACTTTAGTTGGATTAAGGTAATCAAAAATTGATGTTTCTAGCTTATTTGTAGTTTCCTGCCTTGTCCTGTTTTCCAGTCCTGATCCCTGCCAGCCTGCCCAGTCTAATTTGTTTGTTTATTTGTTTTATTAATATTTTTTTTCCCCTCGGGGTTGTTTGTTTTGCCTTTTAATTATATTTTTATCAATAAATACCCATTATTTCCTTGCATTTCCTCGCTCGTTTCCTCACCCCA
Source organism: Danio rerio (assembly GCF_052040795.2). Classification (NCBI taxonomy): domain Eukaryota; kingdom Metazoa; phylum Chordata; class Actinopteri; order Cypriniformes; family Danionidae; genus Danio; species Danio rerio. The sequence goes on from NC_141040.1 coordinate 11,958,738, forward strand.
CAATCTGTGACAGTACGATGTTGCTACATTTTCTGACAAGATCCACACACGTGGCTGTCAGTAAAGGACTGCACACACACACACACACACACACACACACGTGCGCGCGTCATTAACTTCCATAACACCCTCCCCATTCCTTACTCCTTATTTGCGTCTAAGGGTGCTTTCACACCTGTGAATCGATTCAGTTGTTCCGAAACAGAGATTACAAATGTTACATTGTTGCTTTTTGCTCTTGGAGCGGTTCGCTTTCACATGGCAAAGTTTCTAATCGGACCAAAATAGCTAAAACAAGTCACGTGCGAGTAAACTGTCCTCACATTGGTCAGAGTGTCAAAGTTTATTTTGCAGCGTCCCGCTAAACTGTCAGGAGTGGTGGTGGTTTGATGGTGATTGACAGGGTGCACGCGCGCGATGTGTCTGAGGAGAGATGCGGTGGGGAGGGGTGAGAAGGGTGCGCGACGATGCCTATTTGAGGACTGGGAGGGAGACGCGAGATTACCGGGAGATCATCACTCGTTTGCGGGCATCCGGAGATTCGCGAAACTTCCCGCCATACTCATAATTCTCTCTTCATATGGCCGTAAGCCTATTACATATCCATAAAACACTGTGATATAACCGCGCTCGGATCGGATCGCTTTCTCACTGCAATCGAACCGCTCCAGGGTTTGTTTCAATCGAGCCGAGAACACCTCATTAAAGCGATCTAGGAGCAATTACTTTGGCGCGGAACAGAGTGCGATTGCCCTGTTCACATATGCCAATCGAACCGCGCTAACTGGGCAAACGAGACACGTTCCGAAACAAAAGTGTAGGTGTGAAAGCACCCTAATACTCCAGTTTGTCACAGGGGCATGAATGTCATGTTCATGAGTAAACCTGTGGTCACACTGGGCTTTTCCTCCTATAGACTTCCATTCATACGCATGCAAATGCGTCTGACCGGAAACGCGGGGTCATGCGCTTCACATAAACACCTTACTTATATTATTGTCTATTAAGACAAATAGCTAGATTACAGATGTCCATGTAAATGTTGTCAGTAGTGTCTTCAAAGCAAGTGAAACATCCAGAAGGGCATCCTGCTGATTTGATTCAGAAGGGCAGTTTTTTGTCAGAAGGCTCACTGGTCAGGTATACATCTGCGCTAAAATATCAAGATGAAAGTCCGAAGGTCCCAACCCAACTTTGAGAATAGATTAACGATGATATTTTTTTAATCACCCAATAAGAGTCTCGCCTTAACGCAGCACGTTAACGGCGATAACGGCCCACCACTAGTATATATCCATGCCTAATATCTGATGGCCAGAAAGTGATGAATTTTGTATAAATTAAAATTTTGCTATTTGTGATGCAAGTCCAGAGACCGGTGTGTACACTATGATTTTATATAAAATACACTTTAATGTGTGATAGGACTAAAACGTGGCCATAAACAAATATTTTATCAATTCAATTGAGCAGAAACAGTATTTCATACGTCAATTATACATCTCAACTTTAAAAGTGGATTATAACCTTTTTTTTCCATAATCTAGTGGTATAGAAAAGATGCTACAAAGCTTTGAGTCTTAGATGCCTATTTTTTACAGCAAAGGATATTTTTTCGTACTGTAAGGCAAGGTTGTGCAACTTTTGTGGGAGGCTCATAAAAATAAATTTTATTTTTTCTCATAAAGCTCAGTCCAATTCAATTTCCCGTCTGAAATGGTGGCTGTGCTGACTGTGCCTGAAATATGAATTATGGCCACATATAATTGTTCCATTGATCATTTGTGTTTTAACTGGCTTGCTCCTTTAAACTCAAGTCACATTTCACCACAAAACAATAAAAAATAATACTTTACAGCCTGCTGAATATAAGTAGACCTACTCACTGTTTAGGGAAGTTTTAAAAGAGAAATGAAATAATATTTTACTAATGAGTTCATCCATTCTTTTTGGACCATTTTCTGTAAGGATGCTGATATTTCTTTTGGTGAGTTATTCTGCTTTTGTCTGTCTGTCAGATTTACTAATAATGGGTTATCGTGACAACACATTGTTTGGTTTTCTCAAAATCCATCATTTGGATACTGTGGGATGTTTCTCGAACAAGTTTTGTTATAAATTCAAAGCAAAGATTTGAAAAGGGGAAAACATGCTTTGAATTGTAATAATTGGTCAGCACAGACGCTCGCAGATTCCTGACAGGATGCAAAGCTCCACACTCTAAACACTGAACAATGTCAGATTTATCATGAGCAGACAAACCAGGCGATGGATAGCCAGTCTTTGTATAAACACACAAACACTCAACTTTCCAATCTGACATTTGGCACAGGGTTTGTAGAGCAAAGCAGATGGCAGTCTGAGAACCGCTCCGTGGAATAAACTCATTACTCACTCGATGATTTGAGCAGCAGGGCCTGCTGGGTAAAGATGTGTTTGAAAAGGAGCCATGGGGCTTGAATGGGGAGAGAGACAAAAGCCGCATAACCTTTGAAAGAAAGGGGAACAGACAATTTAACCTGCTTTCTTTTCAGATGTGTTGGCTTTCTTTGTCTGTTTTACCATCTACTCCAGCTCGTATTATTCTCTTGGCCATGTTTTCTTTTTTAGTGACTTTACACACACGGATAACGCAGAAAGTAACAAGGGTTATTTTTGTTAAAGCTGAAAAGAAGAATATAGGTGTGGGTCAAAAATTAATTCATAGTCGAGAACTCTAGAGTGGGGGAGTGGAGGTTTTGTGTTGTTGGGGCCGAGTAGCAAACTGAAGAGCGGTGGGTGGGATACAGAGTATTTGGGTCACAAACTAAAGACTGGGATCCCTGGTCAGAAATACAAAGGTTGATAATCTGGACTGTACCAAAAACCAGAGGTTCGGGAGATGGTGGTCTAATTAGAGTGGTTTTGAGACCGACTGCAAGTTGACGTAGGAGTGCGGTCCACCTGCCCACTAATATTGGTTGACAGGTGCGCATGCCATATCCTCAGTTTGTTGTTTATGTCTGCCATTTTCAGCATGTGAGTCAAAGTGATGTTACCAAGGGAACACCCTTGCTTTATTTTAAGATGTAAAACTCATTGGGTTCAACACAAGAGCCTTCATCGCCTTCCTGCGTATGAGCAACAGAGGTTTTACATTTAGCGGCTGTGAATGCAACATATTGAGATTTGGGCCATTAAAACAGCTGATCCACAGAGTCTTTCAGCAATCTCTCCGGAAACACTCGATTGATCTCGGCTGGAGGATCAACATTCACCATATGATCATTCTCATTGGCGCCATTGTTTGTAACTTTAGGTGGGTTTGCAAACCTGTGTACTTTTCATTGCGTATTCCTTAAACTTCAGCCATTTGCATTTCCCACGGTCACAGAAGCTCCCTGTCATACTAAGTTCCGCTGGAAAGTGTGAGCTTGTTTCCTCATGTATGCGTTTTTCCATTGGAGAAACGCATACATGTCATACTAAGTCATACTAAGTTCCGCTGGAAAGTGTGAGCTTGTTTCCTCATGTATGCGTTTCTCCATTGGAAATAACGACAGTTAATCCAGTGTGCATGGCTATTAGTCTCAGCGTGCAGAAAGAGGGTGTTGAGAAACTATTACTATTAATTAACCGTGATGAATTAAAGCGTGGTTCATAGTGAAATTGCATACATCGTTACATAGCGGCTGTAAAACTACACAAAGACACAAATGATTTTGTTACTACCACTCTGACACATTATGGTTTATTAGGAATACTGATTCCTCAACATACCCCAGAGATGGGTTGCGGCTAAAAGGGCATCCGCTGAGTAAAAACTTGCTGGATAAGTTGGCTGTTCATTCCGCTGTGGCGACCCCGGATTAATAAAGGGACAAAGCTGACAAGAAAATAAATGAGATTCCTCAACAGTAATCTGTGCTTGGTCAGTGTCCGAGTTGTACATGTAAGATTGAATGCTGGTTCCCTCACTCATGTTGCTTCTCTCTGTCTGAAAGCAGCGGTGTAGTGATAATTGGATATATCAAATATTAAAATCAATACTTAGGTATTGATATTAATATCGATATTTTAGCCTGACATGGAGGCACCAATTAATGTAGAAATAACAGATAAATGACTCCTTTTAAATAAGGGCACCAGACAGCATTCCACTGTCAAAATAACTGACAATAAAATATTGTCAATCAAATTATACAAATGAGGAGTTTATTATCTGGCCAAATCTAAAGGATAATGAGATCGTTTGACTTGTTGAGCCTGTTTCTGTATTATCAACACAAAGAAGACACAATTGTAATAAAAGTGTATTTATTAACAAAATAGTAATTAAGGGTAACTACAATTACTAAATGTACAATAAATGAAGTGCATAGGCGGGTGATGAGGGTGATTAAGTTAAGGTAAGGTAAACTTTATTCTACAATAACAAATAACTGATGAGGTTTTTGTTATAAATGACTATCAGTTATAAACATGTAATTAATTTGAATATTTTATACTGAAACACACTATGCCAAGGTCTAATTTAGAGGGTTGGAAAGTGGAATATTTACGTCTCTGCCTTTGATGCAGTGGTTAGAAGAAGCTGGATCTTCTTGCAGATCTTGAAGGATGAAACAAGCAGACTTGGCTCTCTTGAGCTTTGAGAATAATACTGTAGTTTCTGGAACACGCAGACTGGAGATTTCTGGAGGTGGTGGTTGGATGTCAGGGAAACGCCGACATCTTTATCCTTGAGCGTAGAAATCTGTATATTCTGGAACACACAGAAATTGAGATTTCTGGAAGTGTATATATATATATATATATGTGCGAGTGTGTGTGTGTGTGTGTGTGTGTGTGTGTGTGTGTGTGTGTGTGTGTGTGTGTGTGTGCAAAAACAATAACTGAAAACTAACTAATTACAACTGCTAAAATAGTACATTTTACTAACAACCTATAGTCACAACCTATTTAGTATCTCAAATAAACTATGAATATCTCTTTATGATTACGCCAAGAATTATGTTTTCCAGGCAAATTATTCTTATCAAACAATCACTTGCCAAACCCTATTTCTAACCTCAAACTTGACCTTAAAGTGTGACTGGTTGATTGGAATGTCATCCTGGGACTTAGATGGATTCAATCCAGACACATGTGCTTCTTGGGTAAATTACATTAAGCACATTTTAAGTGGTGTGTGGGATTTATGTCTGGATCGAACATCTCAGCTTACATGTTATAATGATACAGTAAATTCAGGACCTTATTCACTCCATTACTCACTGTATTACCATTCGTCTCACTGATGATGATTCCAAGGTGCTAAATGAACACATTTAGGTCATGTGAAAAGTACATTTGTTAAGTGCACTCATAATTTTAGTCTAAAATTTTAGTCTAAAACTAGAAAAGTAAAGTTCTTAGACAAACACTATGGTGTCTTGAAAAGCTCAGTCTGAAAGTTTGAAGTAGCTATAAAAGTTAAATAATTTCAGTAGTTTTAAAGAAGTTTAAAAAGTAGTTGGCATAGATAGATAACTACATATAGGTTAGCAGGTTTCTATATGAATTTTCATTTTATTGCTAGGAGGTTGCTAGGGTGTTCTGAGTGGTAACTAGGTCATTGCAAAGGTGTTGCTAGGTGCTTGCTAGGATGTTCTGAGTGGTTGCTGAAGCATTGCTAGGTGGTTGCTAAGATGTTGCTAGGTGGTTGCTAGAGTGTTTTGAGTGGTTGCTAAGGTGTTGCTAGGCGGTTACTATGGTGTTTCGAGTGGCTGCTAAGATGTTGCTCAGGAGTTGCAGGATGTTCTGAATGGTTGCTAGACAGTTGCTTTGGTGTTCTGAGTGGTTGCTAAAATGTTTTGAGTGGTTGCTAAAGTGTTGCTAGGTGGTTGTTATGGTTTTCTGAGTGGTTGCTAAGGCATTGATTGAGTATTTTAGGTGGTTGCTAAGGTGTTGCTTGGTGATTGTTAGAGTATTCTAAGTGGTTCCTAGGGCATTGCTAGGCAGTTGCTAAGGTATTTGAATGATTGCTAGGTGGTTGCTAAGATGTTGCTGGACAGTTGCTAAGGTTTTCTAGGTTGTTGCTAATGTGTTGCTAGGCGGTTGCTAAGGTGGTCTAGGTTGTTGCTAAGGTGTTGTTAGGTGGTTGCTAGGGTGTTCTAAGTGCTTGCCAAGTGATTGCTAAGGCATTTCTAGGGAGTTCTAAGTGGTTACTAAGTCATTGCTAGGCAGTTACTAGGGTTTTCTAGGTGGTTGCTAAGGCATTGTTTGGCCATTTCAAAGGTGTTCTGGGTGGTTGCTTAGGTGTTGTATGTGGTTACTAAGGTGTTGCTAGGTGGTTGCTTGGGCACTCGGAGTGGTTACTAAGTGGTTGCTAAGGCATTTCTATGGTGTTCTGAGTGGTTACTAAGTCCTTTCTAGGTGGTTAATAAGGTGTTCTGAGTGGTTGCTAGGATGTTGCTAGGCCGTTGCTGAGGTGTTCTGAGTTGTTGCTATGGTGTTGCTAAGGTGTTCTGAGTGGTTGCTAGGAAGTTGCTTTTATAAATTACCATGGTTCTAGCATGAACTGGCATGTTGCTAACATGTGTTTAGCATAAATTAGCATGTTGCATATTACACTTAAGAGCATAAGAATAGAAGTTTTAGAAGTACATTTCAGAAGACATTTAATGATTATATACTATATACACCTACAAAACAAACAAACAAACAAACAATTAAATGGGCAGACTGTCAGACAAACACAACAGAAGCACAGCAGCACACTGTACTGTATTACCAGCTGGAGTCGTGCCAAAACATTTTCTAATATCTGCCAGTTCCCATTATCCACTAATACATTATGCACACCTATTTTACAACATGCAGTAACACTTTGCCATAATGAATGATGCTCACAGTCATAAAATCCAGTCAAAAGTAATCACAGGAGATGAATTTGAGGCAGGGTAGTATTAGAAATACAATCACAAAATAAGGAGATACCATTCTGAAGAAGAAAAAAAGCAAACTACATTAAAATAAAATCAACCACAGTTAGCATGTAAAAACAAAGGCATTTGCCACAGATCATTATCATTCCTTATTCATTATTATTATGTGCAGATGTGATCATGACAACTAAACCACAGAGCCAAATGTCAAATAAATGTAAAAGACTTTCCATGGAATTATTAAGGCAGACAACTCTCTGTTCGAATTTAAACAATGGACCCAGTGTGTGTGTGTACACTTATGTGTGCCAAAGGCAGTACGCCACAATGCGTCTTAACATTTCATTAGTCGCGTCTTGCCTCTGTGGCGGATTGGAAAACATTGACAGCAAATTGAGCAGGCGGGTGTCATATTACTATTATATATATATATATATATATATATATATATATATATATATATATATATATATATATATATATATATATATATATATATATATATATATATATATATATATATATATATATATATATAGTATAAGTAGCTTTGCAATATTCAGGATAAGGTACATTTAGGTGGTTGCTTTTTTAGAATAAGCCTTTTAGTCTTATACAACAGGCTGATAAATTACTCAGGCTTTATTGTGCATGAACAACCACCTGGCTGTGCATTATCTCATGCTTAACAAATGCCCTGCTGCTTAACCTTAATTAGATCTGAATTCATTCTTAATTCGTACTATAAGCATCTGAGACAATAGCTCTATATGTGTACAGTACACCATAACACAGTGTGCTGAAAACCTCATTGTAAAGCAACATTCCAGAGATTTTCCAGGAAATCATGTGGAGGAAAAACAGGACAATACTTTAAACAAACTTCAAAAATCAGAGGCGTAAAATAGTGCACAACTCTCTTTGAATTTTCTATGATTAATTATATCTATATATGTGGCGTGGCAGCATGATGTATGCACTCATTGAACTAGCAGTCACAGGAAAACACCGGTTTCCAGCTTCTTTACGAAGCTGCAGAGGCAGAAGAATAGTTTTTTCAAATGATACAAACTCTAGTATCTAGTCTGTTGATGAAGTGGGACTTTATGTGTTAACAGTACAGAAACTGTATTTATTGTGTAAAATAGAATTATTTATTTGATTTGGAGTTTGTTTACATTTATCTTGACTAGAGCATTAAGGACAACATATTAGGAGAAAAAAAAAAAAAATATATATATATATATATATATATATATATATATATATATATATATATATATATATATATATATATATATATATATATATATATATATATAGGATTTAGTCAGTGTGCAAAAATCATAGAGACTTAGAGTGCTTTCACACCTACACTTTTGTTTTGGAACTTATCTCGTTTGCCCAGTTAGCGCGGTTCGTTTGGCATATGTGAACAGGGCAATCGCGATCTGTTTAGCGCCAAAGTAATCGCTCTGAGATCGCTTAAATGAGGTGGTCTCAGCTCGATTGAAACGAACCCTAGAGCGGTTCGATTGAGGGAGAAAGCGATCCGATCAGAGCGCGGTTATATCACAGTGTTTTGTGGAAATGTAATAGGCTTACGGCTATATGAAGAGTAGGGCGGGAAGTTTCCAGTCTCCAGATGCCCACAAACGAGTGATGATCTCCCGGTAATCTCGCATCTTCCTCACGGTCCTCAAATAGGCATCGTCGCGCACCCTTCTCACCCCTCCCCACTGCGTCTCTCCTCAGACACGCCGCGCACGTGCGCGCACCCAGTCAATCACCACCAAATCACCACCTCTCCTGACAGCTTAGCGGGACACTGCAAAATAAATCCTGACACTCTGGACTATCTAAGGAGAGTTTACTCGCACGTGACTTGTTTTAGCTCTTTTGGTCCGAATAGAAACTTTGCAGTGTGAAAGCGAACCGGTCCAAGAGCAAAGAGCAACAATGTAACAATTGTAATCTCTGTTTCGGAACAACTAAATCGATTCACAGGTGTGAAAGCACCCTCAAAGTTTATAATTGTTGAGATGTTAATTGCATCCCAAGCAAACAATTCTAATCAATTCAATTCAATTCAGCTTTATTTGTATAGCGCTTTTACAATGTAGATTGTGTCAAAGCAGCTTCACATAAATGGTCATAGTAACTGGAACAGTGTGGTTCAGTAACTGGAACAGTGTGGTTCAGTTTTTAGTGCTTAAGTTCAGTTCAGTTTAGCTCAGTTCAGTGTGATTTAATCATTACTGAGAGTTCAAACACTGAAGAGCAAATTCATCGATGCGTAGCTCTACCAATCCTGAACCATGCGAGGCAGTGGCGACAGCGGAGAGGGAAAAAAAACTTCACCTGATGGGAGTGAAGAAAAAAAAAAAAACCTTGAGAGAACCAGACTCAGTTGGGCACGACCATTTTAATTTCTCCGCTGGCCAAAAGTCTAGTGCAGAACTTCATTCGTCGTGATTTAGGCTGGAAGATGGCCTCAGCGAAGACTCGTCTGTCCCTGGAGCGTCGCTGGAATCAGACTCATGTTCTCCACTCCCCACGACCATCAGCGCAGCAGCAGCTCATGATATGGCCTGGTCCCGGATATGGAATCCTTGGGATCATCACGTCGCTGGTCTTGGATCCAATCAGTGACTCCGCATAATCTGAGGACCTCGGGATGAGTATCCCCAGGTGAAAATAGAGAATAAAGAAAATAATTAGCGTAGCTGCTGTTCATAGTGTATATAAGCAAGATGTAGGAGCCAGTGTGGAACCCACTAGGTGATGCATTGAGTGTATGCTTTACTAAACAGATAGGTCTTTAATCTAGTTTTGAACTGGGAGAGTGTGTCTGAGCCTCGGACGTTATCAGGAAGGCTATTCCAGAGTGTAGGAGCCATGAAAGAGAAGGCTCGACCTCCTTTACTTGATTTTGCTATTCTAGGTACTACCAGAAGCCCTGAATTTTGAGATCTTAAAGAGCGAGTTGGTTTGTAGCGAGACAGAAGGTTGGTTAGATAAACAGGAGCTAGATTATTTAGAGCTTTATAGGTGAGAAGTAATATTTTAAATTCAATACGAAACTTAACAGGCAGCCAGTGTAAGGAGGATAAAATTGGGGTTATATGATCATATTTTCTAGACCTGGTCAGAACTCTGGCAGCTGCATTTTGTACTAATTGAAGTTTGTTAATAGAGGATGCTGGGCAGCCAGCAAATAGAGCATTACAGTAATCCAGTCTCGAAGTCATAAAAGCATGGACTAGCTTTTCTGCATCTGAGATGGATAGCATATTTCGTAATTTAGCGATATTTCTCAGATGAAAGAAGGCAGTTTTAGTGACATGGGATATATGGTTTTTAAAAGTTAGATTGCTGTCAAATATGACACCCAGATCTTTTATATTAGAGCTAAAGCTAACTTTGTATCCTTCTAATTGTAAATTGAGTTGCGAGATCTGCTGTGTGCAAGATTTAGGCCCAATAAGTAATAATTCTGTTTTGTCTGAGTTTAAGAGAAGAAAATTGTTGGTCATCCAGTCTTTGATGTCTTTGAAACACTCAGTTAGTTTAGAAAGTTCAGACGTCTCGTCAGGTTTAGTTGAAATATATAATTGAGTATCATCTGCATAGCAGTGAAAGCTGATCCCATGTCTTCTAATAATGTCTCCCAGAGGTAGCATATAAATTGTAAACAGTAAAGGGCCTAAAACTGATCCTTGAGGCACCCCATACTTTACTGGGCAGATTTGTGAAGGCTGTCCATTAATATTCACAAACTGGTAGCGGTCAGTTAAGTATGACTTAAACCATTGTAGAGCCTGTCCCTGGACACCTGTAGACTTTAAGCGATTTATGAGGATATTGTGGTCTATGGTATCAAATGCCGCACTAAGATCGAGTAAAACTAATAGCGAGACGCACCCTCGGTCAGCAGCTAAGAGTAAATCGTTGGTTATTTTCACTAAGGCGGTTTCTGTACTGTGGTGAGCCCTGAAACCTGACTGAAACACTTCAAAAATATTGTTCGTCTGCAGAAAAGAGCATAATTGAGTGGAAACAACTTTTTCTAGTATTTTAGACATAAATGGAAGATTTGAAATAGGCCTATAGTTAGCTAAGTTGTTGGTGTCTAGTTGCGGTTTCTTAATAATAGGCTTAATAACAGCTAGCTTGTAAGAGTTTGGAACATGGCCTATAGATAAAGAAGAGTTGATAATGTTAAGAAGAGGTTCTCCTATAGCAGGTAGCAGCTCTTTCAGTAATTTTGTTGGAATTGAGTCCAGCATACACGTAGCTGGTTTAGAGCTATTTATAATTTTATCTAGCTCTTCCTGTTCTATGATTTTGAAGCAGTGTAGGTTATTATTATGATTTAATGAAATATTTACAGGATTTGGAGTATAAGCCGGTGCAGAAAGTTTGGCATCTCCTATTTTCTGTCTAAAGCCTTCTATTTTATTACTGAAAAAATTCATGAAGTCATCACTACTAATTTGCGGTGGAGTAGTTTGTTCCAAGGATGACCGATTATTAGCTAATTTAGAGATGGTGTTAAATAAAAATCTAGGATTGTTATGATTATTTTCTATCAGTTTGCGCAGGTGCTCGGTCCTGGCAGATTTTAGAGCCCTCCTATAGCTGGACATACTGTCTTTGTACGCAATTCTAAAGACCTCTAAATTAGTTTTTTTCCATTTACGTTCCAGGGCGCGGGTTGCTGTTTTGAGCGCACGAGTATGACTATCATACCATGGTATAGTTTTAATCTCTCTAGCCTTTTTTAATTTGATGGGTGCCACAGTATTTAGTGTGCTAGTAAAGATGGCATCCATACTGCTGGTTACTACATCAAGATCATTTGAGTTTGAGGGTGCATTACGAAATAGAGAGAGATCAGGTAAGTTATTTATAAATTCATCTTTAGTTGACGGAACAATAGTTCTACCAGGGCGGAGTATTGGAGCGGGTTTGCTGATTTCAGGTAAACACAGCTTATATAGTAAGAGGTAGTGATCTGTAATATCATCACTTTGTGGTATAATGTCTACGTCAATAACCTCGATTCCATAAGACAGAATTAGATCTAATGTATGCTTTAAGCGATGGGTTGGACCCACAACGTTTTGCTTTATCCCAAGTGAGTGTATTAAATCCATAAACGCGAGTCCTAATGTATCATTAGCGTCATCGATGTGGATGTTAAAGTCACCTACAATTAGCATTTTATCAGTTTTGACTAGTAAGTCAGAAATAAAATCAGAAAATTCTTTTAGAAATTTGACATAGGGTCCTGGGGGTCTATATATGGTGATTAAAGCGAGAGATAACATAGGTTTTTGTATAGTATCTGGAAGCTGAACATTAAGCGATAATACTTCAAAGGAGCTAAACATAAGTCCGTTTCTCTGTTTAATATTAAGGAAATCACTAAAGATTGATGCAACTCCACCCCCACGACCAGTTTGACGCGCCTCATGTTTATATAAGAATCCTGGAGGAGTTGCTTCATTTAAGCTAATATAGTCATTTTGTTTCAGCCAGGTTTCAGTGAGACAGAGTGCATTAAGATTGTTTTCTGTTATTATTTCATTAATGATAAGTGCTTTAGGTGCAAGTGACCTGATGTTTAGGAGACCAAGTTTTACGAAATTTGTATTTTCACTTTCTACTGGTTTTTCTGGTTTGATTCTTAATAGATTTTTTCTGGAGCACACAGTACGTTTATTTCTTAATCTAATAATACGAGGAACAGACACAGTCTCAATAGGATTCGCCAGATATGCGTTACTGATGTTTAAGTGGGGTGAACAAGAGTCTAGGTGGCTATAGTGTGAATTTTTACCTGCTAGTCAGATGGTGCGAAGTAGTCTGGAGATGTTGTCCGACAGGAGTCAGTAATCGACAGTAATCAGTGTCTTTTTAAAAAAAATACTTTTTAGGTTTTGAGGCTTCATCTGATTTGTTGATCTAATATTGTGAGATAAGCTCATACAGTTAACACAGAAATCACATTTGCACACAAATATCTCTACACTTTAAAATAAATCTGGTCAGTTGTGTTTTTTGGCAGCACAGGCTCACTGTGGATAAGTAACCCTAACTATAATTCTGGAGAGCCCGAATTATGTACTCGGAGGTTTGTATGGCTAAATTTCATCTTTAAAATGAATGCTATGAGGCGGTATGACACCACAGACGGCTTTTGTTGCTTTTAGCGCTACCAGCTGATCGTACACCTCCATATGGAATACTTTTCTCATAAAATCTGTTTGCTCAGTGGCTCACTGCATGCTCAGATGGACTTGGGATGTGGAGCTGAGTTGACCATGATGATGGGTTTAGAGTCTGATGAAGAACAGTTCCAGAAACTAGGTAAAACAAGAAAAAGAAAAAAAAAACACCTAGCTGAAAATGTGGTGAAATCAACGACCTTAACTGCTTTTCTTTTTCTATATTGCTTTTGAAAACACTATCGGTTGGGTTTAGGGATGGGAGTGGTTGGGTCAGTCATCAGTTGACAGCAACAAGCATGGTCGCTTGAAGTGTATATTGCAACCTCTGATGGATTTATGCAAGAAGTTTTGGAGATCATCAAGTACGTAGCGGACCTTGTACCATTCACTTAGGTAGCACCCATGCTACTGTGATGGTTGGGTTTAGGGTAGGGGGAGGTGTAGGCATTCGTCAACTATGTAGCAGACCTGGTCAACTATGTCATCAAGCTGCGGGCTTAATTTAATTAAAAAATAAATAAATGAATTGGTGTTGTTGCGACGCAGTCGCACAGTAGGTAGTGCTGTAGCCTCACATTGAGAAGGTCGCTGATTCGAGCCTCGGCTGGGTCAGTTGGCGTTTCTGTTTGAGGTTGCATGTTCTCCCTGCAGTGTATGAGTGTGTTGATGTTTCCCAGTGATGGGTTGTGGCTGGAAGGGCATCCGCTGCGTAAAACATAACGTCCTGGATAAGATGGCAGTTCATTCCGATGTGGTGACCCCAGATTAATAAAGGGACTAAGCCGAAAAGAAAATGAATGAATAAATGAATGAATGAATGAATGAATGAATGAATGAATGAAAGAAATTTTGTGTTGTGAGAAAGTTACATTTTTGCTTTCTATAACATTTATTTAATGTTTTAGGATGAATATTTGTTCTTGTTCAATTTCAGCATACAAGGCTGTGCTAAGTATTTTGTCAGAAGCAGATGTCAATTGTATGTCATTGACATGGTATTATATGAGATATATTTATTGAATTATATTCTTTTTTATGAATTATTGAATTATATTTATTGTATTACATGAAGTATTTGCCCTTTAAGGCTTAATATTAAATTTAACGACTTAAAAAAGGAAACGCACAACAAGCAAATTTAATAAGTTTAATAAATACTGAAAAATGTTTTACTGACTATATATAAAGATAAACCTTTTTTTTAAACAGAAAGTCTAAAAATGTAAACAATTTATGAAAAAAAAATCATATCATGTAAGTAAGTTGTCATTTAATAGGAATATGTTAGTAACTCTATTTCGACAAAAATGTCAGAGAGAACGTTCGAGGTTACTAAAGTAACCCTTCGTTCCCTGAGGAGGGGAACGGAAGCACTTTAAGTGGATTTGATTGTTAAAATCCACGTATTGGGAGGTTCGGTTCAGAAGCTACTCGTCTGAAAGAGTATTGAACGGGCCAATTAAGAATGAATTGGCAGCGCAAGCCTGCGCAGGTGAGCAACATAAGCAATCAACTGAGTATATAAGCTCACCTGGCGCCAGCAGACGCTATCCTTTTTAAGCTGAAGAGACTTTTAACAGCTAAGGGACAGTCATTATGGCGACGGAGTATAGTGCTTCCGTTCCCCTCCTCGAGGAACGAAGGGTTACTTTAGTAACCTCGAACGTTCCCCTTCGGGGGGAACTCCAGCACTATAAGTGGATTTGATTGTTAAAATCCACGTATTGGGAGCCCATTGAAAGCGCCATAATGACTGCACCTTACCAACACCCACCATGAGAGAGCGGTCAGGCAAGCGTGACGCACCCAGATCATGAGAGGCGTGGTCCTCCAACGTGCCCTTGGCCCTAACTTATCCCACTTCAAAAAGAAGTTTTACGGAATAGGTATCTTTTTTGGGAGTCGCTAGCATCTAGATAATTCTAGGAATATACGACAGTACGTTGGGAAGCGTGCCATCCCAGTAGGGAGGACGCTGCGGAGACCATCCGCACCCAATAGGGGGAAACAAATGGAATTACATATGGACTAACCCTGAAAAGGGGGAGTGCACATAAAAGGTGGTTAGCAGATAGGGAAAGCACGGGTCCGCCTAGGGGGGGAACTTAACCGTGGCGGAAAAGCATATGGGGATCACCAGCGGGGATCGGCCATAGCAGGCACCTATACCCAAAACGCGGGCTGACCAGCGGGCAGACCTACTACGTAATGGGCCAGCAAGTGACTCCTCCGCTGAGTCAGTGCTGGGGGCCTCGGAGGAATCTGCAGGGCTCACCGAATGGGGAACTTTACTGACAGAGAGGAGGGTGCACATCTCTCCGTGTTAGGGAAAAAGGCACCGCAAGCGTGTACAACACCTACCGAGTTGTTTCCTCAATCACCAAAGGTACCTAACACCCTTGAGGAAACCGGCTCCACTCGCAGATTATAAAATCTTGCAAATGTATTGGGTGTCGCCCAGCCCGCAGCTCTACAAATGTCTGTTAAAGAAGCGCCACGCGCACACGCCCAAGAGGATGCAACGCTCCTAGTGGAGTGCGCATGCACTCCTGGGGGGCGCGGCTGGCCTCTGCTCAAATAAGCACATGAAATGGCCTCCACAATCCAGTGGGATAAACGTTGTTTAGACACGGCACTTCCCTGCTGCTGTCCGCCATAACAGACAAAGAGCTGCTCAGAAGATCTAAAGTTCTGAGTACGGTCAACTGGACAAAGTAAGGACAGGGCTGGGTCTGCCTCCTCCGGGGGCAGCGCTTGCAGGGTTACTACCTGATCTCTAAAAGGAGTGGTAGGAACTTTGGGCACATAACCCGGGCGGGGTCTCAGGATAACGTGAGAAAATCCCAGCCCAAATTTCAGGCACGAGTCACTGACCGAAAATGCCTCCAGGTCCCCGACCCTCTTAATGGAGGCCAACGCGACCAGCAGAGCTGTCTTCAGGGACAGAAATCTTGAAGATACTGTATCGAGTGGCTCGAAGGGATCAAATCGCAAGCTCGTGAGAACGAGGGCGAGATCCCAAGAGGGCGTGAGAGGGGGGCGAGTTGGATTAATTCGCCTAGCGCCTCTGAGGAACCGGATGATGAGGTTATGCTTTCCCACGGTGCCGCCAGCCACCGCGTCATGGTGAGCGGAGATGGCAGCAACGTAAACCTAGAGAGTGGAGGGCGACAGCCTGCTGTCCAGCTTCTCTTGAAGGAAAGAGAGCACAACACTGATCTGGCAAGATCGGGGGTCTTCTCTGCGAGAGACACACCACTCAGTGAATAGACTCCACTTCAGGGCGTAGGCGCGCCTCGTGGAGGGGGCTCTAGCCTGAGTGATGGTATCAACCACCGCGGGCGGCAGGTTACTTAAGTCTTCCTCACGTCTATGGACCACACGTGGAGGTTCCAGAGATCGGGACGAGGGTGCCAGACAGTGCCTTGTCCCTGAGAAAGTAGGTCCTCTCTCAAAGGGATCTGCCAAGGGAGGGCCGTCGCGAGGAGGGAGAGCTCTGATATCCAGGTTCGGTTGGGCCAGAGGGGCGCAACTAACAAAACCTGCTCCTCGTCCTCCCGGACCTTGCACATTAACTGCGCGATCAGGCTCACTGGGGGAAACGCATACTTGCGTACGCCCCGAGGCCAGCTGTGGGCCAGTGCATCCGTGCCGAGAGAGCCCTCGGTCAGGGAATAAAACAACTGGCAATGAGCGTTCTCGGGGGAAGCATACAGATCGATCTGGGCCTCCCCGAATTGCGCCCATATCAGCTGGACAGACTCGGGGTGGAGTCTCCATTCTCCAGAGTGAATCTGCTGCCGTGAGAGCACATCGGCTGCACGGTTGAGCATACCTGGGATGTGAATGGCGTGCAGCGACTTCAGCCGTGGGTGACTCCAGAGGAGCAGACGGCGGGCGAGCTGAGACATGCGGCAAGAGCGCATACCCCCCAAGCGGTTGATATATGCCGCCGCCGCCGTACTGTTCGTCCTGACCAGCACGTGTTGCTGCCCCAGCACCGGAGAAAAACGGCGAAGAGCAAGGAACACTGCCAACAGCTCTAGGCGATTGATGTGCCAATGCAGCTGGGCACCTACCCACAGGCCCGCAGCTGCATGCCCGCGACACACGGCTCCCCAGCCTGTGCTGGAAGCATCTGTCGAAACAACAACATGACTGGACGCCTGTCCCAGAGGCACAGCAACCCCAATAGGCGGAGATGCCGGAGCACCTCGTCTCTGTGCGCAGTCAATTGCTCCCGAGAGTGGGCTAAAATCAGCCAGTCGTCGAGATAATTGAGTACGCGGATGCCCGCAAGCCGCAGAGGCGCTAGGGCACCCTTTCGCGAGTTTGGTGAAGACCCGCGGAGACAGAGAGAGCCCGAAGGGGAGGACCTTGTACTGCCATGCTCGACCTTCGAACGCAAACCGCAGAAACTGACGGTGGTGTGGAAGAATGGAGACATGAAAATACGCGTCCTTCAGGTCTATGGCTGCAAACCAATCCTGAGGACGAACGCATCGGAGGATGCGCCTCTGCGTAAGCATTCTGAACGACAGCTTGTGAAGGCAGCGATTCAAAACGCGCAGATCTAGGATTGGCCGTGACCCGCCACTCTTTTTGGGTACGATGAAGTACGGGCTGTAAAACCCGCTCTCCATCTCGGCTGGAGGTACCGGCTCGATTGCACCCTTCGCCAGGAGGGCAGCAATCTCCTCTCGCAAGACAGGGGCGGACAGGGGATTGACCCTGGTGAAATACACGCCCGTAACCTGGGAGGCCGTTTGGAGAACTGTAGTTCGTAGCTGAGTCTGATCGTGCGTATGAGCCACCGCGAGGGGCTGGCCCACGCTAACCAGGCAGGCAGAGTCCTCGCTAATGACGTCATCGCAGCAATCGTTGACGTACCCGCGGAGGGGCAGCGAGGAGCGGGTGTGCTGATCCGGGGAGCGCGAGGGTCCCACAGAAGAGCTGGAGGAGAGCGATTCGCTCTGGCTCCGCACCCTGACTCCGGAGGGGGGGCTTGGGGGCTGGGAGAAGGGAGACCGTCCCCCCAGCACCCGTGAGCCGCTGGCGGAGCATGCAGACCTTGCGAGCTGAGAGGTGGCGCGTCCCAGGCTGGCAGGGCTGGCAGGGCCTGCAGTGCCCGTGAGCCACTGGCGGAGTGCACCGAACCTACGAGCTAGAGAGCTGAGCTCAAACTGGCAGATTTCGGGCTGTCACCTCCGGAGAAGTGGAAAAGTGCCCTTTCATTTCATGGCAGTAAAAAGTGCCATTGGAAATGGCGCCCCGCCCTCCAGCGGGGAAAGAGCAAGTTCCCTCCTCTCCAGATGACCTGTCCCAGGGACGCTTCGCGGTCCGTTGCCAGACTTGGCGGCGTTCTGGGCAGGGGGAGTGGCCTGCTTCCGAGGTGCTCGACGCGCTCGCTTCGCCAGAGGCGAGTGCGGGGGCGGTGCAGCTCTCGTAGGCGGGCGCCTTCGGCAAGGAGCAGGTATGGATGGCACGGCGGGCGGAGCGGGCTTACGGGGCCGCCGATTAGACATCACCTATCGGACTGCTCTCTCACTGCCTCGAATTCCTGGGTGAATTCGCAGACTGTGTCGCCGACCAGCTTGGGATATGGGTGAGTCAAGAAAGCGGACTTTGTCAACTTCGCGCATATCAACCAAGTTTTGTTAGAGATGGGGCTTCTGGACCACTAGTGTGGACATCGTCCTCCCCAAAGCACACGCAGCAGACTTAGTAGTCCGAAGAGCTTAGTCGGCTGCGGTGCGAAGCTCATAAGCCTGGGTTGGACCCACCCTCGTGCAGCTCGGCCAGCGCCTGCGCTTGGTAGCGCTGGTCGGTGGCTATTGCATGCAAGGCGGATGCAGCCTGGTCCGTAGCTTTGTAAGCTCTAGCTCCGAGGGAGCCGAAAACTCACAGGCTTTGGATGGGAGACGAGGCAGACCCAGCCAAGAAGAGGCGCTGCGCGGATTAACCGCCATCGCACACTCAACCTGAGGAATAGCCACATACCCCCTGGCCGCTCCACCACCAAGAGTGGTTAGGGTGGAGGGACACGCAGCACGAGCAGAAAAAAGGTGCTCTTTAAGACCGCGTGAGCCAACTGTGCGTCGCCGGGAAGAAGGGAACGCCCCTCTAGTCGGTCCCGGGAGCAGCCCGGGAAAGCACGGCTGACACGTCCGTTTCAGTATCCGTTTTGACAGCGCTCACCTGCCCGAAGGGGGCGAGCGGGTCCAGATCATCGTCGGACAATGAAAGCCCACCCTCCGATGCCGCGGAGGACATCTGATATCCGGTGTCAGCGAGCGTGAGAGCTACCATCTGATTAGACGGATCACTCCCAGCGCCCGAAGCTTGGATGGAGCGCTTGGAGGAGCGAGAGGTCCGCAAGCCCTTAGGCGGCGGATTATCTCTCGCTGGAACCCTCAGATCTGCCCGAGCGCCCGCTGCAGAACAGGAGGCGACTGGGGTGGCTCGCTCTCTCACGAGAGTTTGCCGCGATCTCAACTGCGCGACGGTCATGGCATCGTAGTGACGACATGAACCGCCCCCGAGCACCACATTAACATGCTGGACCCCCAAACATGTAATGCAGTGATCATGCCCATCATCCGGAGCCAGGAAATCCCCGCAACCAGAAACGCACAGTCGGAGCGCCGTCCTGAAAAGGACGTGCTGCACGACTGTGTTGCTCTTTTAGGATGCTTTGCAACAATACGCACCGCTCTGGAGGACCGGACCCAAAGGGACGCCAGGCAAGGGAGAAACCCAGCTCGACCATCTGCCGCTGCGTGGACTCGCTCTGGACCGGGAGACACTCGTTCGCTCGAAGTGGCTGTAGACAGCAGGGGGAACCCTCATGAAGCTCGATCAGAAAAGTCTCTGAAGCGAAAAGGATAGCGTCTGCTGGCGCCAGGTGAGTTTATATACTCAGTTGATTGCTTATGCCGCTCACCTGCGCAGGCTTGCGCTGCCAATTCATTCTTAATTGGCCCGTTCAATACTCTTTCAGACGAGTAGCTTCTGAACCGAATCTCCCAATACGTGGATTTTAACAATCAAATCCACTTATAGTGCTGGAGTTCCCCCGAAGGGGAACCTTATCATACTAAGGTGATGATTTTTCTTAAGTTCCTGTGGTATGGTTCAATGATTCAACTTTTATGTCAAATGTATTTTTTTTTCATTGTATTTAAAGTGAAAACATAAACTGCTGAGAAATAAATAAATAAATAAATAAATAAACAATTCAGAAAGCACTTTTTTTTTTACCTTTGAGGTTTTTGAACTAGAAATCGACATTTATTTAATCAGTTTTACAATAAAGTTTTATTAGACTTTTTGATTTTATAAATCACAATTTATTTGATTTAACAACAAAAAGATTGCAAGAAATTTTGCAGCCTATTTAGCATCATCAATAAGATCAGTTGTAAATTCAGGGTTTGCCTTGAATAAAAGAGTGAATGTGTTGTTTTGAAAGAGATATTCGAAGTAAAGCTTTGTTTTTATTATCAGAAAGTTGCTAGGCAACAGGCACAGGAAAAAAGTAAACAGGACATTCAAAGGCACAGGAAAAAGTAGTGGACACTTAAATGCATTAGGTCAGTTTGACCGTTATGGTCAAATACTCCAAAGGTAAAAATACTCAAAACTCATGTGAGGTTTTGTCATTTTAATAAGATAATAGTGTTAGAATGAAATATACAGACATTTGGGAAAAGTTCATTTTAACAATTATAAATTAAAAGCATGCTTTGATAGTTCTAGTGTTAATCAAAACAGCCATGTTCTTGTTGTCTGCTGTTTATTTGTTACAAAAGCATTGTTCTAATAACAGAATGAATAATTCAGAACATGCTATCAACAGCTGCAAGGGCAAACAGAAGTCATTTAAAATGTATAGACCTATTTATGTGAAATATTATAAAATCTGTATTGTTTTGCATATTTTTTTTTTCTTCAGATTTCTAGAAATTAACATTTAAATGTACCACTTAATAAATGTTATACTTATTTGCCCTTAAACACAGAAAGGGATAGTGTGTCTGACTGACAATTGTGATTTTTCACAAACAAACTATTGTTCTAGTTTGACAGCAGCGTTTATTGAGCTGAGGCCGCTCGAAGTCTTATAGCCAAGGATTTGTCATAAAAAGAGATAGCTGTGTTAAGAGATGTGTCCTGCTTTCAATGTCATATCGTATGCCAAAATTAACTTCTGTTCGAATCGCTAATGTAACGCTAGGAAATTGTGCATTACATTCAATCCCCTGTAGCTTCTGAACGACTTTGCAGGTTTATTTGTAATGTCACCACGTTTGATTCATGTCTGCCCTTCTGTGAGCATGTGGGAGAAATCATTTTCTCCAGATTCCACCCAAACAGGCACTGAAGTGCACAGCTGTGCTCAGCTCACTGTATTTGGTTACAGATGCTTAAATTTATTTGACTGGGGCAGAATCTAATGACATTTCTCAGCAGCATATGGTAATATCCACCCCACCGACCTCATACCTGAGAACTAGGATGGAAAGATACACATGTGTTTTAGCTTTTCACATTTCCTCTATCCACTCCTGTCAGGGAAGGGAAGTTTGTGTTTGTGCATATTTGTCAATGCCCAGCAGAATTATCTAATTAGCTCTTGTTGAGTTATTTTATTTGGTGCAAAATGATTAAATGTGAAGTGTGTATTTGCGTAAACGTCTTGTCTAGTTCCATTTAATGAGACAACTTCAAATAAGCCATTAATCAACCAATTCCTAAGTTCCATGTGAACCTCTGATTCAATCTCTGATTCGCACATCACTATTAACAGTAAACTGTGATTTTGTCATAATTTTTTTTTTTTTTTTTTGGTGCTTTTTAGACATTATGTTGAACATTAGAGACATTAGAGTTGACTTTGTGCTTAATCTTTTCTAACTCTTTACAAGCAGAAAATTAACATCAAATAACATGGTTTAGCTGATAAAAATGTGTTAGGGACTCATAAGCCATGAAAAAGCTGTGACTATTCAAGGGTTGCAATTTTATTTGCAGCCAAACAAATCATGTTGATCTTATTTTAAAAAATAATGATTTGGGATACGTCACACCACAGTCCTTGAATAGGCAATGAACAACAGCTAGCTCTCTGCAGCTTACACATGGTTGCCCATTGAAGCTAAGCAGGGCTGTGCATTTTTATCATAAGAGGACAGAAACTAGCCAGAAAGTAATGTGTGAATTGTGGAGTGAGCTAAATCTGAAAAAGTCTGTATTTTTTTGTAAGAGTACTTTTTTTGCTTTTATTCTTTCCATAATAATAATTTTAATAATAATAATTATATATATATATATATATATATATATATATATATATATATATATATATATATATATATATATATATATATATATATATATTTGTAGAGCAACACATGTTCTCTGGTTACTATTATTTTAATAAAAATTATTATAACAGTTGGTTTTTGTTCACACAAATGTATTTTAATAGCTTGTTATAATTTAATAATTTTGTTCACGTATTTATCATATTCAATGTGTAATATTAATGGAGGATGTTTTTGGTACCTTTAACAAGTCAGGAAACAAGTTTTCTATTGGCTCGTTTCCACTGAGTGGTTTGGTATGGTACGATACGATACGATACGGTATGGGTTTGTACGCTTTTATAGCCATCTCCACTGTCAAAAGGTATCAAAAAGCCAACCGTATCCTTCCACTTTTTGAGTACCCTTTGACTGCCAAAGGGTTATTTTACACTCGTTATTTTCTCCATTTCTTGGGTCCAAATAGACTGAGAAGAAGCTCTTTTAACTTCTCCCACAACCTCCTGGGCCTGCAGGTACCCATAGTAGTGAATGGTGCTCTCTCATCGGCTGTAGGTAATCCCCCATGTTATTTTCAGTCAAAACTCATTTCACACAGCATGATTTGAATTGGCGATCCAGGTCCGGATATTTAGTGTGCCACATATCTCATGGGTCTTGATAGCTCACACTGTGATGTTTACTCACGTGAACAAGCACAGATTTGCCTGTAACTTCAGGCATTTGTCGGCAATGTCTCAAAACCTGTTGGCGAGTCAAAATTAGCCCCTAAATCATGCAGTCAGAACTCTGCATAAGTAAGTGAGTTAAGAGACCTCTAAAGAGAATATCTGAAGTTAGTGCAAGTGCTTTAATTTTTTATTTTATTTTTTCTCCAGGTTATTTGGTTATTCCTCCTGTTTGTTTTTCCAAAATACATAAATTAACTTTTTACAGAGGCTGCTTCCAGCAAGCATTCATTGTTTGTTTTTAAAAGATGTCTAATAGATGTCTAAACATAGTCGACTGGTCTGGTTTTGGGATATTCTTAGATGTCTATTAGATTTTCAATGACAGCCCAAATGTAGCTGTATTTTAGCCAAGCTATCTATGGTTAGATGTCTATTTTTGCTGCTTTGTTTGTTTGTATAATTGTCCCAATTATGGCTAAAACTATAGAAAATGCTGGCTTTACTTTGATTATAGCTGACGGAAAAAAAAAAAGGAAGGAATATATTGTACTGTAAATCTAAAACCATCTTAGAAATAGCTTCCAATATAAAAAATAGGGTTCCACACAATTAACTTGTTTTGTGTCTACACGAGTAAATTAACTAAAGTCTAAACTTTGGAAATTTTAGTAGATTAAACATAAAACAGTTAAGTTATCCCCCCAAAAAACTCAAGAATTCTGTTGTGTCAGCACATTTTAAATAAGCAATTTGAACAAATGACAAACATATTATATATGTTTTGTTTCTATTAATAGTGTTCACACTCTTATTGTGCTGTAAAAATACTTGAAAGTTAATTTTTATTTTTCACATATGGTACTTTCGTACTTCGTACACATTACTAAAGCACAACTAGCTGCCATTTATAAAGTGATGTCAAATGACACATCTCGCTAAAGTCAGAGTTGTTCCATCCACTGGTCAGCTATCCGATTTCTAGCAGCAATCTAGATGTTATTTCGAAGCAGGAAGTAGGACAAATCCCAATTCTGAGTTGTCTAGAACACATCATTTAGCCTGCGACACACCAAGCTGATGTCAAAGAACTAGTGGTGTTGAAAACTGACTGTGTTGTCACCTCATATCAGCTGCATATGGTGCTGTGTGGGTCAAAAAAAAAAAAACTGAATGTGAACAAACCAAATGGCCCACAGTTGATGTAAACTAGATTTTGTGTTTTATGTCTGCATTAAAGGATAAATCTTTCCATACCTGCAGATGGCAATCCCTGTATTCCGCAAAGGAAAACTGGAACTAGTGCTCCACACAAACAAGATGTAAACAAAGCTATATTTGTATATGTGATAATCAAATAATACATATTATTTGATACATGAGACAAAATCTTTGCTTGATTGAATTAATTTGCTTTTAACTTTGTCCACTAATTTGCTTGAACTTGAACCGTCAATCAAAGGGCTCTAAAATCAATTAAAGGACTTTCTATTTTTAAAGTTTCACTAACTTAAAAAAAAAAAAGACAAATAAACAAAAATGAATGACTACACATATAAAGTCTGCCTAATCTGTCGATTTGACGACTAGTCTAGTTTTGCGCTATTCTTAGATGTGTATTATATTTTTTAGTGATAGCCCAAGTTTAGCCTTGTTTTAGCCAAGCTGTCTACGTTTAGATGTCTGTTAGACGTCCATTAAACACAACATTGTTTGCTGGGATGTGTGATATATAGTTTCTCTTGGTGGCATAACCATAGTAAAAAGGGGGCATTATGTTTATCACAGACTTCAATCCATAACTGTTCCAGTTTTTCTTGAAAACTTTCTTGACTTTGCTACCAAAACGAACGCTCTCCTCACTTAGTGTCAGAGTGTCTTTTGATGAAAAATTCCACATTTCCTGCTTATATTGATCCATGCTGAGCTTTTGAAAGCATCTCCTGAGCATTTCACAGTAATATAAATGAAGGGATGCTGAATTTACACTATAATTTCCATCTTTTTAAAAGCACTCAGATCAGAGCGGGATTTATAACACTCTCAAAAGTATAGACAGACTGTACAGACTAACACTTAAGTGCTGCATTTGCTTATGATTTTTAAATATATGCATTTCATTCAAACAGAACAAAAAGTCTAACAGACTAAAATTATACAATTTAATTGGAAAACACAAAATTAAAATAATTGAATTGTAGACACTGCTTCATGTTTACTTGTTTAGTTTATTTTTTGTTTTTATTTTTACCTGCTTTCTGGACCCGTTCATTGCCGGACTTTATTCTCGTCATCGCGGTCAACATTTCTCTGCGTCTCAAATATGCCAACGTACATGGGGAGCTACTGGGTAAACTGGTAACAGTGCAAAAGGTGTTCACACAGAGGTAAGTGGTAAGCTGGTAGCACAAAAAGAAACAGAAGCTCTGGCAGTGTCATACTGCATTGTAGCATTTGTTTTAAAGATGAAATAAAGCTATACATAGCTTTCCAGAAATGTATAAAGCTCAAAGCTCTGATGTTTGCCTACAAAGCGACTTCTGGCTTTGCTCCTTCTTATCTGCTCTCACTTCTGCAGATCCATGTGCCCTCCAGAAACGCGCGTTCTGTGAATGAACGTCCCCTCGTAGTTCCATCCCAAAGAGGGAAGAAATCACTTTCCCGAACGCTCACGTTTAATCTGCCCAGTCGGTGGAATGAACTCCCTAGCTGCATCAGAATGGCACTCGCTGTTTTTAAGAAATGACTAAAAACTCAACTATTTAGTCTCCACTACTTCACTTCCAAATCTGCAATTGCCTCTCTGTCTATAACACTAACTGTACTCAAAAAAAAAAAATTACTAATGCTTTCCTTTTTAGACTTTACAGACCTGAAACTTGCCTACAGCACTTATTCATTGTTGCTCTTATAGTTGTGTAAATTGCTTCCTTGTCCCCATTTTTAAGTCGCCTTGGATAAAAGCGTCTGCTAAATGACTAAATGTAAATGTATATGGTCTACGTTTTCACAATGAGCCTAAATCTATCCTATGCACTCTAAAAATTGCTGGGTTGTTGTAACAAAATGTCAAAAATGAACAAACTTTTAAATCTTGCAAACTTTTACATTATACTTTTGCAGGGGTTGGATTTGCTCATATTGGACCCAACCTCGAGTTACAACAGTTTTTCGGAGTTTGTCCTCATCAGATAGTAAAGTGTCCACTTATGAATCTTGTTGGAAGCTGTTACGTGTTTATACTGATGAGCTGTAACATAAAGTGAGTTTGTGCTGGATGAAAAGAGGAGAAACCACAACAAAGTCTAAATCAGAGATGCTTAAACTACAGGTTACGCGCCAAAGTTAGTCCATGGCCCACCATCCTATCTTAGAAGATGAGCATGGTTTAGAGACTATAATTTCTAATTTATGTAACCTATTGTTTGTTGTATTGCTAAGCTAAAATGAGCCTCGGCTGGGTCAGTTGGCATTTCTGTGTGGAGTTTACATGTTCTCCCTGCGTTTGTGTGGTTTTCCTCCGGGTGTTACGGTTTCCCCTACAAGTCCAAATACATGCGGTACAGGTGAATTTGGTAGGCTAAATTGTACGTAGTGTATGAGTGTGTATGGATGTTACCCAGAGATGGGTTGCAGCTGAAAGGGCATCTGCTGCATAAAATTTGCTTAATAAGTTGACGGTTCATTCCATTGTGGCGACCCCAAATTATTAAAGGGACTAAGCCTAAAAAGAAAACAAATGAATGTTTAAAATAAGTTAGATCATTTATTTTTTAAATATGTATATACTGTCAGCGACGGTCAGAGGAAAATGCAAAGACATCAATGAGCAAATAAAGACAAAGGCAGATTTTGCTTTACTAGTGTATTCAGAATTGAACTCCACTGTGTTATTAAATGTTTGTTTTTACTGTATTAAGTTATAATTGAAATCTATAATTCATTAGGTAACACAATTTAAAGTAATGTTTTTGATTAATTTTTAAATATTATAAAATAAATTAGGAAATTACTAAAGACAACTTTAACTTTCAGCCCACAGCTCTCAATGATATTTAGCTTTTTGGCACATCATACAAAAAAGTTTGGGCACCCCTGATCTAAATCAAACAAAAATTAATGAATTATCAAACAATAGTATTAAACAGTGAATTGAGAAATTTAGAATGTAAAAAATCATTAATCAAAATCAAACAAAACACAGTAGTATTGCCAAAACAAATATATAAATATAACAAAACAATCTAACAAAACCCCAGTCCACTAAACTAACCAACCAAAACATATATGACGGCATATATGACGCTTAATTCAACCTACACAACCTATCTAAACAAAACTACAGAGGCGGTAACTATGTAAACTAGACAAACACAATACATCTCTCCTAACCAGCAGTATTAGAGAGTTACCATACAGTCTTAACAGTTAGCAAAGCAAAAACTATCTAGTAATCCAAGTCTCATAGTGACTATACAGTTCCTAATAATCAGGTCAAGTAATCTATGAAAAAGCTTTGTTTTCAACAAAACACTACAACAAGAGACAGCAAAAACTAAACCACAAAGTTTTAGACACATGGAAGAACCGTTTGTGCTAGTTTGTGCAACCTACACAAGTGAGTGTTTTGTGTTGGATTAGGTGCTCCTGCTGATCAGTGAAATCGAATCCTTTTAAATGTGGCAGACCAACTTTTGATTGGTGCACCAAGTGGCATCACAATGATGAGTGATGGCCTTTTCGACCAATGGTAGCACACCTGGGCAGGACAAAAAAACAAAGCAGGGAGAGGAGGAAAGCATGCAACAGAAAACGGAAACATACGTTGAACGTAACAGAAGTTGTTTGTCATCCAGGTGATTTTTGCTTCTTGGTTTATCAATACTGAATATGTACATGGCAACCTCAAAGCATTAAGCAATTCTGATTGTGCTTCAAACAGGTCATTTTGACTGACACTTGCCTCAGAATCTTTATTATCAATCACTCAACATCTCATAAAAAACACTGCATTTATAAAGTGTGCTTCACACAGGTGAGTGGGCTTGACAAACCACCTATAGAAAGACTCTTCTCGCTCCAAAAATATATAGTTTACATAAAAAAGTACTCTCCTATCATAATAATATCTCATATCTCTTGCACTTAATGCTTTCAGCACAAACACTTCCTTTGTGTAATTGTTACATTCTGTGTGTATTGCCTCAGCTTATTGAATTGCTGAGTGCCTTCTCAGTTTTGTCACTTTTGAAAAAAAAATAAAACATCTGTCAAAAGACTAAATGTAAATGTACTATTTTCAATTCAGACATATTATTACACACAGTTTTTATTTGAAAAATAGGGGAATTATGACATTTCAGATGCAGCCTATATACTTTTGTCCCATGCATGCATAAAAAAAGAAACTGTGAACTCTAGTGTTCATTTCCGTTAAAAGGATATATTGGACTGACTCGATTTAAAGACATTCTTTTGGATAGAAAGCTTGTAATAGATCTGTTTAAAATTGCAGGATCGGGCTTTTACAGGGTATCATGATTTTGTGATTATTGGCTGAACTTTAAAGCTTTGAGTTGCTGTGTCTGAGCTCAGCATTGTCACAGTGACACAGCCAGCACTTTTCACAGATCCCATTAAACTCAATCCTATTTCTGTGGTCATCCAGAGACTGGAGAATAAAAGTCAGCAGGAACGGCTCTTTTGAATTGGGTTCAGTTTTCACTTAAGGGCAAATAAATTCTTCAATTTGAAGGAGTAAAAAGGTTAAAAAAAAATCCAGTGAAATTCTTATATGTGTCCACTTTCAGAACAGTTCATAGTTAAATTCAAATAGCCATCATTCAATTTCTAAAAGAATAAGAAAATCCAGAGACTTTTTTTAACTTGTTGTATAACGCCGTGTCAAAAAAAAGTTGCAAATAAAGAGATAAATTAGTGATTACTAAATTTACTTTAAGTTGTATTTTATTTCAGACAATACAAAAACATTTTTCAATGTTCCTCATTATTTTTATTGTTTTTTTCTTTTTTTTATTTCTTTTTTTTTTTTAAATAAATACAAACAAATTTGGGGCAGGATCAATTTAAGACTAGTAATCTTACATTAATTAAATAATGATGTGATTTGAAACAGGTGAGTTAACAGGTGATTTTAAATATGTCTTGGAAAACTGGTGATCCACGGCCCATCTTTGCTCCTAAAGGACTAGACTTCTTGGATGCAGTTTTTGTAACAAATCATAATTACAGACATTATTGAAAAGTTTAAAAACGATGTTCGTCAAAGACAAAAGACATGGATATTTCATCTATAAGCGGAATTACCACATTGGCTCAGGACTACTTTGGCAAACCTTTGTCAAGTACCACATCATTTTGTTACATTTACAAATGTCAGTTAAAACTGTACTGTGCCAAAAGGAAGCCCTATGTTAACAGTGCACAGAAGTGCCGTCGACTTCTCTGGGGTTGGAAGCATCTGGGATGGACCATCACAGAGTGGAAACATGTATTGTCGTCAGATGAATCAGTATTTCAGGTTTTTCACAGTGGCACAGTAGGTAGTGCTGTCGCCTCATAGCAAGAAGGTCCCTGGTTTGAGCCTCAGCTGGGTAAGTTGGCGTTTCTGTGTGGAGTTTGCATGTTCTCCCTGTATTTGCATGGATTTTTTCCGGGTGCTCCAGTTTCCTCCACATTCTCAAGACATGCGGTACAGGTGAATTGGGTAGGCTAAATTGTCCGTAGTGTATGAGTGTGTATGAATGTTTTGCAGAGATGGGTTGCAGCTGGAAGGGTATCCGCTGCATAAAAACACATGCTGGATAAATTGACGGTTCATTCCACTGTGGCGATGACAGATTAATAAAGGGACTAAGCCGAAAAGAACATGAATGAATTAATGAATGAATGAATGAATGAATGATGCTGTGTGCTCCAGACCAAAGAAGAAAAGAATCATCCAGACTGTTGCCAACAACAATTCTAAAAGACAGGGTCTGTCATGGCATTGGGTTGTGTCAGTGCCCTTGGCAAAGGTACTTCTTGCACTTCTGTAATGGCACAATTATGGAACACAATATGCTGCCTTCTTTTCCATGGACGCCCTAGCATCTTTTAACAAGACAGTCTAAAACTACATTCTGCACACATTTCAAAATCCTGGCTGTGGAGAAATAGGATACAGGTACTTGATTGGTCTGCTTGCAGTCCAGACCTGTCTCCAATAGAGAATGCACAGTGCATTATGAACTGCAAAATACATCAATAAAGATGTTGTATTGTCTGCAAAGAAATACAACTCAAAATAAATTAACAAAATCCCTTCTTAATTTTTTATTTTTATTTATTTATTTAAATTTTTCAAACTTTTTCTGATTTCGGGGTTGTAAATATATTGCACAATCGCCTGTCTTCAATATGCTTGTCTTGTTTACTGTTGGTTACTAGGTTAATAATATTGCAGTCAGCTGCTCTAATATGCACCTAATTTGCATATATGATCATTATTCTTTTTTGTGAACATCAATAAAGATTCACTTCACATTAAGATGGAAACGCTGTGCTTCTAGTCCTTTGTGCTTGTCCATCTCAAACGGATTTTGTATGTATACTAGTGAGTTCACTAAACTGAAATGGCCTCCAAAGTAACCAGACACTAGTCTAAGGCCGATTCACAATTCTACCCCTTAGCTCTTCCCCTTACCCCTACACCTTTATTCATGTATTTACACTCTATTTCAAGGGGAAGGGCTACAAAAATAGAATTGGCATTGGGCTTAAAAGGGATTGCTTTTGGGATGTGCTGGTAATTAACTTCATGTATCAGCAGCTTACAAATCTCAAAGAACCATGACAATGGTACATTTTTGCCACAAACACTATTATATGCCAACCTGATACTAAAAAAAAGTGTACCTACTGAAGTGGCCGATAGATGTATATCTGTAAAAAAAAAAAAAAAAAAAAAAAAAAAACATAATGTTAGAAAGTTTAATAAAATCGCACTGCTCCGTGTTTACTGTCTAAAGAGTGACCTACACACTTTTCTATTATCAAAACACTAACCTTCTGTCCTGTACTCTGAACACAAGTGACAGAGGTCAGCTTTGTCCCAGTGCTCTCGGCCATGTCCATTTAAAGCAGAGCATTGTGGGTTGAAGGTGAGAGATTGTCACAGAAACCTGCTATAATATATATCTCATGTTGGTATGACAACAGATCTTGAAAAGGTCAGGCCTCTATTCACATTGTGACCTTTAGAGCCAGCCGTCCAGACGTGTTTCTGGGAAATGTTGCAGCAGCACATGTTGTGTCATTTTCATCCTGATGAACTGTAGACATACTGTCTGAACAAAAAGGAAAAAAAAGATTACTGTACTTATGTAAGCTTTAAAGCAAAG
Organism: Danio rerio; assembly: GCF_052040795.2. Lineage (NCBI taxonomy): Eukaryota > Metazoa > Chordata > Actinopteri > Cypriniformes > Danionidae > Danio > Danio rerio. Next base: position 11,990,278 of record NC_141040.1, read on the forward strand.
TTCTCTGTTTTTAAACACTCAGTGAGAACTTTATTTACCCAGGTTCATTGAGGAGGTGTGCTCAGGCCAGCATATTTGATAAACTTTAAAAACGTGCCCTGGCAAACATCCGAATATGTGAATGACCAGAATGACCGAGTGCACCTGAAAAGACATGAATGACACTCATAGTGCTTGAGAAGCAGCCAGCTCTATCAAATCTATATAATTTGTAAAATAAAGACTTGCAGGTTCAGGAAACATCATATGAGGAAGTTACAGTAAAAGTGTATTTATACATAGAAAGGTAACTAGATAGAAATAACTTCCTATGTCTAGATGTAACTTCCTTCTGAGAGGAAAGGTGTTTCAACTTTGCAATAGATGAATAAGAAAGACATTCATCAAACATAATTTTAGTCACAATTATAATGGTCTCATGAAAACCATGTTTATGACAGGTTTATGAAAAGTTGTGTTGTCTTGGTGATGTCAAGACACTAACATGTTAAAATGTATTAGTGAATGTTATGTTGTCAAACAATGTCATATTTCCATATAAAATGACATAACTGAGTGAATTATATTTAACGACAGTTGCTATAAATGTTGCTACATCAAGACATGTCACATCATAAATACAGTTGAATCAGAAATATTAGCCCTTTGCATTTTCTTTTTCTTTTTGAAATATTTCCCAAATGATGTTTAACAGAGCAAGGACATTTTCACAGTATGTCTGATAATATATATATATTTTTTTTCTTCTTGGGAAAGTCTCATTTGTTTTACTTCGGCTAGAATAAAAGCAGTTTTAATTTTTTTAACACCATTTTATGGACAAAATCATTAGCCCCTAAAGCAATGTTTTTTTTTTTTCAATAGTCTACAGAACAAACCATCATTATACAATAACTTGCCTAATTGCCCTAACCTACCTAATTAACCTAGTTAAGCCTTTAAATGTCACTTTAAGCTGTACAGAAGTGTATTGAAAAAAAATATATTGTCAAATATTATTTACTTTCATCATGGCAAAGATAAAATAAATCAGTTATTAGAAATGAATTATCAAAACAATTATATTTAGAAATGTGTTGAACAAATCTACTCTCTCCATTAAACACAAATTAGGGAAAAAATAACAGGGGGGCTAATAATTCTGAATTCAACTGTATAAAGGTTTCATATTCTACAAACACCCCATTCAAGTAAAGTTCTTTCTTTCTTTCTTTCTTTCTTTCTTTCTTTCTTTCTTTCTTTCTTTCTTTCTTTCTTTCTTTCTTTCTTTCTTTCTTTCGTTTAAGTCATTAAAGCTTATTAGATAACTTTACCAGCATGCAGTACCAGACAGAGACTCAAATCATGTTCTTAATAATCATGCGAGGAGGCAAAGGATCAGCTGGATTGTGTCTTTAATTACCAGACTTCCTTTCAAGTCAACGTTTCTTCTTGTTTGTCCTATTCAGCAATTCAGAAGACTAAAAATATAAAAGTCAGCTTTAATGAGCTTCCTGCCTTTTATTTAGGACTTTGTCAAGACTCCCAAGTCTTTTCAGCATAGATCTGAGAAGAACAGAACAAAGTTTTATTGTATTATTGAATTATGTATACACACTGAGATCGGAACTATCCCTTTCTGGGCTCAGTAAAATGAAAATAGTGACAGATCCATGGTTTTAAATTTGGATGATTTGAAACAGAAGAAAAAATGTCTTAATTCTGAATGGCTATTTAATGACTGTTATTCTAGCTCTCAAGTGGCTCAGACAGGAAAACCTCATCAGTTTTAAGTCTGGGGTATATTTCATTTACATATTCATTTTCTTTTCCCCATTATTTTGCTCATTTTAATGAACAATGAATGTTGCGTAAAACGATCTATTACTATATTACAAAAAGTAATCAACTTCTGACTAAATCACTGCAGTCCTGGGCAAAATTAGAGCTGGACTGATTAAACAAACCAGATCACTCAATATGAGTCTCTTCCAGAGAGAGAAATACACTAAAGGAAATCATTCATTAGAAAGAGTCTCACTGTCTTTGTGGTAATAACCTCATACTAGTAACAGACTTCAGCGTTTCATGATTTAAAGAGCAGGACAGATGCCTCATTACCACACTGATTTAATACTATTGGGAATAGCCAATTGCATTTCTCTTCTTAAAACAGCCACATAAGGAAGTGTGAATATAATTAAGCACCTTTATTACTGCTGCATTACTATTTGATTATAACCACGCATTAAAAAGTTGATAACAATGTTACTGTCAAATTGCACTCCAGGGTATCTCAGTTATTATTTCACTTAATGTCTTAATGCATTTCTTTAAAAGGTTGTTTTTAATTATTTTTTGTGATTCCTGAATCGCTGAATCCAACGCAAAATCAACAAAAAGTAAAAAAAATAAATAAATAAGATCCTGCAAAATTCCTAATTAAACACAAGATAGTCACAAAAACTGTAAAAAATCTCATAAAACTATTAATATAAAACCATATAATAAATATATATTTATTTCAGCAGTGAATTGTTTTATGACTTATAGACGTTGCATATACAGCGCATGTGATGTATTTGAGTGTCTCTCGAAAAATTATGTCTTATCTGCCCCTCGCAATCATTACATTACATGAAAGGGGGGTAGAATTGTTTTGCAGCCTGTGCAGTGATCAGATGGAGATAATGTGTAAGTGGTTTACATGTTAAGGCAATGCAAAAAAAAAAAATGATTAGACATCCTGTGGCAAAAATTGTGCATTTGATGTGCTTCAGACTGCAAAAAATGTGTGAGCAAACATCTAACAAACTGAGCAATGGAACAGATGGAAAAGCAAGCAGCTTATAATAATGGAGATTGGTTCAAGAATGATGGTCGCAATTAAAAATTATCAAATTGAATGACATTATTTGTGCTTTATATGTATGGCTAGTATTATGATGTTCATAAAATCACTAAAATAATTTGTGTAACTCAAGAGAAAATGCTTTCCTGCCCTTGACGAGTTTTACGGCAATCCATGTTTTAGGTTTATTACAGTTGGGGAAGCCCTAACGCATGTTCTATGTGTGAGCTACAGGATGTAAGATGCTCCAGCAGTGAAATCTAAGAAAGAGAAAGTAAGATTGTGAATAAAAATAAATGTTATACAATACAAATGTTAACAAATGTTATATATAGTAAACAAATGTTATATATATATGTATGTATGTATGTATGTATGTATGTATGTATGTATACACACACACACACACACACACACACACACACACATATATATACAGTTGAAGTCAGAATTATTATCCCCAATGAAATAAAGTTTCTCCCCAATTTCTGTTTAATGGAGAGAATATTTTTTTCAAAACATTTCTAAACATAATAGTTTTAGTAACTCTTTTCTAATAACTGATTTATTTATCTTTGCCATGATGACAGCACATAATATTTTACAAAATATTTTTTTTCAAGACATTTCTATGCAGCTTAAAGTAATTGTATATTTTGATACAAATATGATACAATATATACACAAATACATATAATGACCTGAATTATGATGACCTTTCAACATCTTAGCACTCTGCAAAAGTGTCATTTTCATACATTTTAAAAAGAAATGTATTATTGAGTCTCAAGGTTTAATTTTCAGCATTATCTTTCTACAATTTTCTTGCTCAGTATAGTTCTGTCTTATGTAAAAGTACTTATAGTCATTATTAGGTTATGTGTATAGTTTAAGTATTTCTAACAGTATATGGTTAGTAAATAGGTTTAAAATAGCTGTTACATTCGCTGTTGTGTCCACATCTGATTGCAGCGATTGTGACAGTAAAACTAAACTTGACTTATAATATACAATCTCACATTATCTGTCTTTTTTTCATGGGAATAGATTGAATTCTCACAAAATACAAATAAAAAATGTGGATGTTTTCAATATACTTGTTATCACTCCTTCAACTTTCAAACTGGTCAGCCAGTTAAATAGAGTTTTAAATTTCAAATATTTAAGGAAATTATCCACACATTTATACTTAAGACTAGAATTTGAAATTGTTTTGTACTTTTGATCAGTGTCTTGTTTAAAATATGGCATTAACACTTATATTGGGCTTCAGAATTTAAGTAAATTCAGAAATATACTTTAACTACTCACATACACTGTTAACATTTTTTGTAAATTATGCAGTACTGGGTCCGTGACGTCATCGATATTTGCTTTAAGATTTAAAGGGCTAGCATTGCACCAGACCCCTGTAAGTGGTTTCGTTTCAAAGTGTAGAATCTATATTTTATGCACATATGCATCACCTTGGGTTTTATTCTACTTTATAAAAGTTATTTACACCTAAATAGACAAGTGTTTTGGATACCCGAGCTGGGTATTGAACATTGGTTCATTTTCATATTTTTCATATGCCTCATATATGACACATGTACAAGTTAAAGCTCAAATGAGATCTCTTGTTGGTGCTCATACGGTACTAGCATTTTTTACTGAATTATATTCACATATCAAATAGTTATCGAATGAATCTGTTGAATGTGTTTCCATGGCGCAGAAGTGAAAACAATACATTTATGATCAATAAGCAGCCCCAGATAGCACAGACAGCTGTCATCTCTAACCTTATGCTGCGTGCTTCAGGGCCATTCTCCTCTGTTTTTGAGGTAATGTGCATAAGTATTCCTTTTATATGTCGGATGTGGTCCAAACACAGTGAATTATGTTTGATCAAACAAAAGAATAGTGAAATATGAAAACAATGATCAATCCCTGTGGCTTGTGTAGCACCTTTCATGAGTTGGAATACAATAAGTTTTGCATAGATTATGGTAGAGACATTTTTCTATTTTTTTTCCTATGACTACAGACATGTGCAGAAACCACCTAAATTAATTACAGCAAGCTAGACCACACTTTCAATTTTTTTTTAGGTGTTTATTATAACACAGACAACATATACAGATATTTTAAACACATTCAATAGTGTTTTATGAAAATTAAAAGGGTTGTCTTTAAAATGATACCAAGTTTTTGCATTTACACCTCTGCATGTGATTTGGGAAGCTATTAAATTTAGGTAGGTAAAATCCAGGCAGAAATCATGACGTTTAACTGGTTAACTGTAAATATGAACTGCATTTTACTGTATGCAGTATGTTACTGTATCTGTATTTTAAAGTAGCATTGTGATAATTACTATACATTTTACACTAAAGATACAACACATAAAATACTGTAAATATACAGCAAGATAAATGTTGTACTGAGAATGTAAATTCAGTATTTTTGCTGTGATTGATTTACAGTAAATTACTGTAGATTCTACAGAAAATTGTTAATGTAACCCAAAAATCTATTACTCCTGTTAGGATCAGTTTAAAAATAATCCATGGTTTTATTAAAAAAAAAAAAAAAAAAAAAAACATTCGACTGATACTTTGCCAAGTTTTTTGTTAAAAATACAGTAAAAAAAGTTCCACACAATTCCTTCATGTTGTCCCAATGCAAATAGATTACATCGACTTAATCTTTTTTTTTTTACAAATTCAATTGGATTAAACGTAAAACAATTAAGTTGTCCACCAAAAAATCTTAAGAATTGTGTTGTATCAGCTCTTTAAAATAAGTATTTAAAGAAGCCACAAAAGACATCTTATTGTGTGAATAAATATGCTGAAATCATTATCCTCAAATAAATCCTTAGACTTCCTTAAGTCAAGAAACAAGACTTGGCCATTCCACTCTAGAAGCTTTCTTTAATGACATGTGTCTGAAACAGAGCAGTAAATGAGCCACACTTTAAACCGATTCAGAAGCTCCTGCCAAGACGATCTGGCCGCTCTCATAAAGCCCTGACCCCTCATCCTGCTCTCATTCCGGTGCGGCCTTTGTGAATTCAGTTTGCTGACCCTTTCACGCTGCATGTGGCGGAGCACAAATTGCACCCGTCACACTTAATTAAAGTGAAATGTGTAACGGTGGTGGACCTTCAGTGTCAGTTCTGTCACACCAGGTATCAACGTTTCTCTGATCGCAAATGAACATTTCCTGATTCAAGAAACGTTTAGCGTAGAATAAGAGAGAGTTTGTTTACCACCTGCTTTCTTTAGATGGTAATCACACAAGCCTAACTGCATTATGCAGGCAAATAGTGGGTTGACTTTTCTGTAATAGGCATCATTTGCATAGAAATGGTGAGGTTTACCTGAAATACAGGAAAGATGTTAAAAAAAACATGTAATTACGATGTTGCTGTGTTTTAAGGGGATACATTGTTTTTTTTTGTTTTTGTTTTTCAAAATGTACTCACATTTTTTCAAACATTATTATTATTTTATTTAAAACATACAAAAATAATTAGATGAATGTTGTGAACTTGCATATATTGATATTAATATTAATAAGAATAATAATTATTATTATTATAATTATTATTATTATTATTATTAAGACATAATAGTAGCATTTATTAACTGTCTAATATTATTTTATATTAATTTATTGATTTGTATTTTATTTGGATATTAATATTATTAATAGGATTGTTATTATCCGTAGTAATAGTAAGGTTCGGGGCAGGCAGAAGGCAACTCAGAGTCAGTAACAATCCAGGATAATACACGGGAGATCAGGCAAGGGAATAACGCTCAGAGATGTTAGCCGTGGCAGAACAAGACTTCGCACTGAACTGGTGTGTGAGCGTGGCTTATATTAGGGAGCGTGGGTCGTTAGCAGGATCAGTCTCACATGTGTGTGCTTATCAGTTTAAGTGGATGATGCAATTGTCACGGTTGCAGGTTTGTGCGCTTTTCCGGAGTGTATGTTTAATCACGTGGGTTTGTTTTGTTTTGGTTGTCCATGTGTATTTGTTATGCTCACGTGATATGACGACACTCAGCTGAGCTGATTACACGCCAGCTGAAGCTCATTATTAGGCCTATATCAGGGCGACGTTTCTATGTTTCTTTGTCAGTTCGTTACACCTGTTCTTATGTATGTTATCTGTGCTCAGCCCCCTGAGGAGATTTATCTGGACCCTGTTTTCCTGTCTGTTCCTGCCCTGTGTTCATCGTCCTCCTAGCCTGTCACTTTCATTGTTTGTTTATTTTGACTTGGTCAAATAAACTTTAATAACTCGCACCTGGATCCTCTTTGACTCTTATTTTTTTGAACATGACAGAACGTCAAAAAAAACATCTCAGATCAGATCGGCTTTGGCCACCACGTCACAGGCGATCCAGGCTCTGGTCGGCCAAGTTTCATTGCTTACTTCCCAAGTCCAACAGTTGATCACTGGAGCTGCACAGGCTGAGACTGCACCGATTCCGGAGGTGACACCACCAGCGCCTGCGGTTGTTGGTCGCTCTGTTGAACCGCGCCTTCCACCCCCGACCTGTTACTCTGGAGAGCCCCTCTTGTGTCGATCCTTTTTGTCAAAGTGTTCCCTTTATATTACGCTGCAGCCATCATTGTTTGCCAATGAAAAATCCAAGGTAGCGTATGTCATCACGCTTCTTTCAGGCAAGGCGGCCCAATGGGGAACTACAGCATGGGAACAAAAGCTACCATGCTGTGCTACCTTCGACCTGTTCTCCAAAGAGCTAAAGAAGGTCTTTGATTGAGCCGCTTCCGGGAGAGAGGCTGCCCGAGTTCTTGCTGAACTCCGACAGGGGAATCGGAGCGTAGCGGAGTACTCAATCGAGTTCCGGACCTTAGCCGCTGAATGCGGCTGGAACGCGGAGGCGCAATGGGACATGTTTCTGCATGGATTATCTGACCGGCTTCAAGATGAGATCTATTCGTTAGATCTTCCTAAAACTCTTGACGGGTTAGTTGACTTGGCCATCCGGGTTGACACTAGACTGCGTCGTCGAGAAAGTCGCCTGCAGCAGGGCAGGTTTTCGGATCCCGTCCCTGACTTTTGGCTGCGACACCGGAAGTGGTAAACGTTGACCCGGAACCCATGCATTCAAACTTCCGGTTATAGCACTATCACAACCCATTGCAGTACGCGCCCTCAGTGGACTTTCCCTTCCCACCCTCACTCACTCCACCAAACCCATAAAACTCATTACGTCTGGAAATCATGTTGAACACATTTCATTTTTTTTAACAGACTGTTTCAACTCACCGGTGGTGTTAGGTCATCCTTGGTTGATTCTTCATAAACCCCACATTAATTGGGGTCTTAATTATATATTCTCATGGAGTGAGAAATGTCATGAGTCTTGTCTTTCGTCTCCTCGTTCTGCTGTTTCTTGTTTTGTGTTTCAGGAGAAGCGCATGGACCTGTCAAACGTGCCTAGTAAGTACCTCGACCTGAAGAGAGTGTTCAGTAAGTCTCGAGCTGCTTCTCTGCCTCCTCACCGTCCCTATGACTGTGCAATAGACTTGTTGCCAGGTACGTCTCCGCCTAAAGGCAAGTTATACTCTCTTTCTATTCCTGAGAGGGAGGCCATGGAGAAATATAATTCTGATTCTCTAGCGGCCAAGATCATACGGCCCCCTTTTTCACCGGCAGGGGCGGGGTTCTTTTTCGTGAAAAAGAAGGATGGGTCTCTTAGACCCTGCATAGACTATCGAGGGCTGAACAGGATCACGGTGAAGAATACGTATCCTTTGCCGCTGATGTCTTCAGCGTTCGAGCATCTGCAGGGGGCTTCGTTTTTCACTAAATCAGATCTACGCAACGCATATCATTTAGTTGGCATGAAGCAGGGCCATGAGTGGAAAACCGCGTTTTTGACCCCCAGGGGGCATTTTGAATATTGTGTTCTTCCGTTCGGGCTTTCTAATGCTCCTGCAGATTTCCAAGCACTCGTAAATGACGTGTTGCGAGACATGATAGATCAGTTTATTTATGTCTACCTGGATGACATTCTGATTTTTTCTCGTTTTCTCCAGGAACATGTGCAGCACGTCAGGCGAGTGCTTCAGCGGCTGCTAGAGAATGGGCTTTTTGTCAAGGCGGAGAAATGCATGTTCCATGCACAGTCTGTTCCTTTTCTAGGACATATTGTGTCAGTCGAGGGGATGCGCATGGATCCAGAGAAGGTACAGGTTGTGGTAAATTGGCCAATTCCGGTCTCGTAAGGCCCTGCAGAGATTTCTGGGCTTCGCTAATTTTTACCGGCGTTTTTCGCAATTTCAGCCAGCTCGCCGCCCCTCTGACGTCCTTAACCTCCGCCAAGACTCCCTTTAGGTGGTCGAGTGTAGCACAGGCTGCATTCACTAAACTAAAAGGCCGTTTTGTTTCAGCCCCCATTCTGGTGACACCTGATCCCTCCCGGCAGTTCGTGGTGGAGGTTGACGCGTCAGAGGTGGGGGTGGGCACTATCCTGTCCCAGCGCGCCACCTCGGATGACAGAGTTCATCCCTGCACGTTTTTCTCACACCGATTATCTCCCGCAGAACGTAATTACGACATTGGTAATCTGGAGTTGTTGGCTGTCAAACTCGCATTGGAGTAATCGCGTCATTGGTTGGAGGGTTCGGGGGTTCCCTTTATCGTTTGGACCGATCATAAGAACCTCGAATACATCAGGTCCGTCAAACGACTTAACTCCAGGCAGACTCGGTGGGCATTATTCTTTGGAAGTTTTGACTTTACCATTTCTTATCGGCCGGGTTCCAAAAACACCAAACCCGATGCATTATCTCGTCTTTTTGATTCTTCCGAGCACAATCCGTCTCCTGAGCCCATCGTTCCCCAGAGCATTTGTATTTCTGTGGTGACATGGGAGATCGAGAGCAGGGTCCGCACAGCCCTTGATGGAGTAACGCCCCTGGCCGGATGCCCACCCGGTCGTTTGTTTGTGCCGGTCTGAGATTCGGTCTGATGTCATTCGGTGGGGACATTCCTCCAAAGTGGCTTGTCATCCGGGGGTTCGCTAGATTTTGTCAATGGTCTCCCGCCATCAGTGGCAATAGGGCTGTTTTGACCGTTGTGGACCGGTTCTCGAATGCTACTCATTTCATTCCTCTGCCCAAATTACCCTCAGCCAGAGAGACAGCGGATGCTGTCATTAATCACGTCTTTCGCATTCATGGCCTCCTGACGGATGTGGTTTCTGACAGGGGACCCCAGTTTGTCTCTAAATTTTGGAGAGAATTCTGTCATTTATTGGGGGCGACTGTTAGCCTTTCTTCTGGTTTCCATCCTCAGAGTAACGGACAAACAGAGAGGGCCAACCAAAATCTCGAACACATGTTATGTTGTTTGGTTTCCCAAAATTCCTCCTCTTGGAGTCAGCAGCTCCCATGGGTGGAGTACGCACACAATTCGTTACCAGTGTCGGCTACGGGCCTCTCTCCGTTTCAGTGTAGTCTAGGTTACCAGCCACCAGCTTTTCCCAGTCTGGAATCCGAAATCGCGGTCCCCTCTGCCCACGCCTTTGTATAGAGGTGTCGACACACTTGGAGTAGGGCCAGACAGACCCTCCTCCAAGTGGGTAAGCGCACTAAGGCTAAAGCCGATCGTCACTGGTCGAAGCCTCCCGTTTACGTCGTCGGTCAAAAGTGTGGCTTTCAACTAAGAATATTCCCTTTCGTTCCGTATGTAATAAACTTGCACTTAAATTTATTGGCCCATTCACTGTCATCAAGATCATTAGTCCGGTGGCAGTCCGCCTTAAACTTCCTCCAGCGTACAGGAGAATACATCCTGTGTTTCTTGTTTCCAAATTAAAGCCCGTTTTTCATACGGTAATTAACCTGCCCACACCGGTTCCCCCCCCCCCCGCCGCGTCTCGTAGATGGGGAGACCGTTTATTTGGTTAAGCGTATTCTGGACTCGAGACGGAGGGGTCGAGGATTTCAGTACTTGGTGGACTGGGAAGGTTATGGTGCGGAGGAGAGGAGAGGAGTTTCCCCCTGCAAAGGACATATTGGATCACTCTCATATTGATGATTACAATTGCCAGGTAAGCTCTTCTGGGAGCACCAGGAGGTGCTCTTAGGAGAGGGGTAATGTCACGGTTGCAGGTTTGTGCGCTTTTCCGGAGTGTATGTTTGATCACGTGGGTTTGTTTTGTTTTGGTTGTCCATGTGTATTTGTTATGCTCACGTGATATGACGACACTCAGCTGGTCTGATTACACGCCAGCTGAAGCTCATTATTAGGCCTATATCAGGGCGACGTTTCTATGTTTCTTTGTCAGTTCGTTACACCTGTTCTTATGTGTGTTATCTGTGCTCAGGCCCCTGAGGAGATTTATCTGGACCCTGTTTTCCTGTCTGTTCCTGCCCTGTGTTCGTCGTCCTCCTAGCCTGTTACTTTCATTGTTTGTTTATTTTGACTTGGTCAAATAAACTTTAATAACTCGCACCTGGATCCTCTTTGACTCTTATTTTTTTGAACGTGACAGTAATGCTAAAAGTCCGGTGATGGTGGCCTCTGCTGGCCAGCGAGGGGAATGACTGGGACTGAGTCGGTGACAAATATAATATAATATAATATAATAATATGTATATCTTTTTTGCATTTTTTTTTTTGCAACAGTGAAAAACAGTGATACAAACATTTGACAATTTTGGTCAATGCATTTATGTAATATACAGTTAGCTACATAAATATTTGGACATTAACACATTCTAACATGTTTAGCTCTATACACCAACACAATAGACTTGAAATAAAACAAGATGTGCTATAACTACATAATGTCTTTAATTTGAGGGTATTTGCATCCAAATCAGGTGAAAGCTGTAGGAATTACAAATAGTTTGCTTATGTGCCCTCCACTTGTTAGGGGTCCAAATGTATTTGGACATATTAATAAACATAAATCAAACTTTCAGTTTTTAATACTTGGTTGCAAATCTTTTGGTCAATTACAGCCTGAAGTTTTACTGTTGTGGTTGACGTGTGTTCAATATGCCAAGAAATATGGATAAGACCAAGGAAGCACTTTTCCGTATAAAACAATTTTCAAAAGGCAAGTTTCAGTATCAAACAATTAATGTTGCCTCACCAGGCTATCCAGCGTTTCCTCCCGAGTTTTGAGCAATTTCGGATGTTTAATTTTTAACTTTTGACTTCTGTGTTAATGGAATTTGATACCGCATGGCAAACGGAAAGAAAAACCTCCGCTTTTCATGACTCGGTGGTCCTTTAAGCTAATCAAAAATCACTGCTTACATGGTAAACTCTTAATAAGAGTATTATCTTAATCATATTAAAATCGAAGTATTGGTGTCCATGTAAAGGTACTTTGAAAGTGCCAGATGAATCACAAGCTGTCAAAAAAAGCGCATTCCTCTGCCTTTCAGCATGCACCCTCCAACGTTTTATGAAGTTTGACGTGTTTCCCCCTTACACACAAGTTTTGTAAAGCATATGCTTCATGTTGTTGTGTCAGAATCCTTGTGAAATACAGCCATACTTTAGAACGCTTAGTTTAAGCAAATTTGATTAACGCGATCATGCGTGTTGAATCTGAAGGGAGTCGCTCCGGCTGCCCTGTCCTGTGCGTTTCATATGTGTGTGTGTGAGTTTGTGTGCGCGCGCTTTTGTGTGACACAACGCGTACTCATGTGTGCCTTTTATGTACCGACTGATGCTTCTTACATCCTTTTCGCAGCACCAGTGGCCACAAAATTCAGTGGCCTATTCTCACTCTAAGCTCACATCATTCAAAACAAAAGAGCCACATTATCCCCCAATAATGTCAACAGACTGGACTGTCTTAGCAACTGGCTGAATTTAAAGGAGGACTAAGCAAAATTGTTTCTGCTTTATAATTAATGTTCTCAACTTACAGCAACACAACATTTCAATGAGTACAATTGTTTGGATTCCATACTTTATTATTATTATCATTTTCCAAATATGCAATGCCTGAATTTTGGCATCTTTTTTGGCATATTAATTGCAATAAAAAAAAAAAAAGGTGATTAATTAGTTCATTTTTTAAATCGATTGATAGCACAAAAAAAGTAAATATATATATATATATATATATATATATATATATATATATATATATATATATATATATATATATATATATATATTTGATTCTGGTCAGGTAAATGACTTGGCCATTGCATAACATTCCACTATTTTCCTTTCAAAATATTTTTGGTTGCTTTTGCATGTGCTTTGGGTCATTCTCCATCTGCACTGCGAAGCACCGTCCAATGTGTTCTAAAGCATGGGCCTAATTATGAGCAGAATATTTTGCCTGAAACACATCAGAATTAATCCTGCTGCTATTGTCAGTAGTCACATAATCAATAAATACAAGAGAACCAATTCAATTGACAGCCATATATGTCCATGCCATGTCACTACTACCACCATGCTTCACTGCTTAGGATCATGAGCAGTTCCTTTCCTTCTCTATACTCTTCTCCTGCCATCACTCTGGTACAAGTTGATATTGATCTCATCTGTCCATAGGATGTAGTTCTAGCACAGTGAAGGCTTTTATTAGAACTCTAATCTGGCCTTCCTGTTTTTGCGGCTCACCAATGGTTTACATCTTGTGGTGAACCCTTTGTATTCACTTTGGTGTAGTCTTGATTTTTGACTCTGACACACATACACCTACCTCCTGGAGAATGTTCTCGATCTAGCCAACTGTTGTGAAGGGTGTTGTCTTCACCATAATTCTTTGGTCCTCCACCACAGTTGTTTTCTGTAGTCTTCCGGGTCATGTGATGTTGCTGAGCTCACTGGTGCATTCTTTCTTTTTAAGAATGTTCCAAACAGTTGTTTTGGCCATACCTAATGTTTTTGCTATCTTTCTGATGGTTTGTTTTGTTGGTTTGTTTTGTTTTTTAGCCTGATGATGGCTTGCTTGACTGATAGTGACAGCTCTTTTAATCTCATCTTGAGAGTAACAGTATTATATTCTAAATGCAAATAACACACTTTAAATAAATTCTGGACCTTCTATCTACTCATTTCATTTGGTATAATGAGGCTATAACAGACACCTGGCCATGGACCAGCTTAGGGTAACACTTTATTTTGATGGTCCATTTGAGTAGTAGTAGACTGTTTGCATAATATCTGTTGATACTGCTCGTTTAACAGACATTTAACTGACTAAAAGAAACTTTGCAAGTACATGTAAACTTATACAGCCTTACCCCAACCCTAATGCCAACCTAACAGTCTACTTATAATCTAAAGAAAATTAGTTGGCATGCAGATGCAATGTATCTTAAATATAACATATCATCAAAATAAAGTGTAACCCAGCTTAGAAACCAATGGTCAAAATACCTTTGGACCCTTAACAAGTGGGAAGCACATATGCAAACAGTTGTATTCCTACAGCGTTCCCCTGATTTGGATGTAAATATCCTTGAATTAAAGCTAACAGTCTGTTAAAGCACATATTGTTTAATTTCAAATCCATTGTGTTGGTGAGAGCCAAACAGGTTAGAATTGTGTCAGCGTCAAAATATTTATGAACTGTATATTAATCAATGTTTTGTAACATACACATACTCTAATTATCACTGACACACTCTCACTTTAATATAATGTAAATATTAAAAAGAGCATATAAAAAAGAGTAAATATTCTATTGCTTGGACAGAAGATTGATTTGTGAGAAGGAGCAAAAATAAGCTCCCTTTTATCACAAGACATTTTCATTCCACTTTTCCCCACAAAACGCTTTGATGTTTCACTCAAGTCGCACACTTTCAACCTTGTGTGATATGAATTTTCCTCATTACTGTAGCTACACAGGAATCATTATGGTATAAAGTAGATAATTTCTTAAGATCTGAGATGATCAGAATGAGACAGTTTCTCTTTGAGACTTTGAGATCACCTTTTCCTTTCTGCATCAGATGTTGTGGCATTTAATTCAGCTTATATTTTACTTGTAAATCTCCAAGCCTTCAGCAACAGGGTCTGCATGGTAAATATTTTACCAAACTCAATCCCACTGAATGATGTATACCTTTAATACCAGCCACTTTCTGTAACCCTTAAATTATATATATCCGTCCTTCATTATTAAAACATGATGGTATACTACACAACGCAAAACAGTCTGCTTTTAGTGTATGCTAGCATTTTTATCAAAGTGGTGTGTAGAACGGCAGCATACAAATTTCTTTAATGATCACAAGCCTGAACCGCAAATGCAAACAAACTCTCGCTGAAGGATCCAGACCCTCCTTGATCCCAATAAAACCACAAGTATTAGGCCCATTATTTCATATTAGCACACACAAATTATGTCACAGTTTCCAGCCCTGTGTTTCATTCCCCCATGTGCCCTTTAAACTGAGCTACTGGAAACAGTTCAGAGACTTCAAGAGGAGCTGTTTGTTTTTTGTCCCTTGTGAGCTGCTTACGGTGGAGGCAAACTCAGAGAAAAGTCCTGAAAAATGAGGCCAATGTTCTGTGTTAATATGAGAAATTTTTCAGAATTGATTTTGCTCTGAGGTTTTATTTGTATTTTGAAATGAGGGTGTTGTGTTTTATGGTAACAATAAATGTTTTATGAATTGTGTTTATTAATCTGTTGGCATCATAAAAGAGCTCTTGACTTGAAGTTTGAAAATAGCATTGTTGTCTCAATACTTTCATTTATTTTCCTTAATTTAGTTCCCTTTATTCATCAGGGGTTGCCACAGTGGAATAAACTGCCAACATATCCATATGCCAACATATCTGTTTTGCACAGCGTATGCCCTTACAGCTCCAACCCAGTACTGGGAAACATCCATACACACACATACACTATGCCCAATTTCGTTTATTCAATTCACTTATACCGCATGTCTTTGGACTGTGGAGAAAAACAGTGCACCCGAAGGAAACCCACACAGAAATGACAACTGACCCCGCCGGGACTTGAACCAATGACCTTCTTGCTGTAAGGCAAACAAGTGTCACCTGTCTCAATACTTCATTTTAATAACCTTTCAACAGAAGTAGCCTTTGAATAGAAGACAATGTACTGAGCTTATGAAAAATCCACTTATACTACAGTATTTTTCTGTATTTTGTGCTTTGATCATGCCAAGAGTAAGGCCAAAACATTTAAGATGACACATTGCAAAATGTGGACTTTTTTTCTTTCCATTTGTAATGCGTTAATAAATTCTATCACACTCCAGTCTTTACTCCTTATTTGCATCTAACATCCCAGTTTGTCACAGGGGCATAAATGAAATGTTCATGAGTTAAAGTGAAACTGCCAAACTGCAGTTAAAGTCAGGCATCCTGCTGATTTGATTCAGAAAGGCACTTTTTTTAATCAGATGTCTCAATGGTCAGGTATACATTCGCACTAAAATATCAAGGTGAAAGTCTTCATAGCTTGTGTAGAATAGATCCAGCTCCCAACCCAAGTTTGAGAATAGATTAACGCCGATATTCTTTTTTTATTGCGCAATAAGTGTCTCGCAGCACGTTTACGCTGATAATGGCCCACCACTGATATATATATATATATATATATATATATATATATATATATATATATATATATATATATATATATATATATATATATAAACTGTTAATTAACCCTATGGGGTCTGGTGTAATTTTCGGCCCCCTGAGATGTTTTGACATGCCCTGACATTTGTGCTTATTTCAGCTACTTATCATAAAGTATTGGCTAACGTATTATTTATTTACTTTTTGTTTTATTTTTTTTGTATGTAGCACGAATTGCCCTACAATAATATGTGACAAATATTAATGTACATGCTTGTGTTTTTTAGAGAAAAAAAAAAGTATGCATAGTTAGTAAGTTTTGGAGAAAAAAAAAAATAGCTAAAATAAGGTTAAATAAAACCACACTGAATGGGCCTGAATAAGACTTATGAGTAACCAGTCAAAATTCAACTCTGCAGTTGGAAGAAAAGAAGAAAGAGACTTGTATTGACATTTAAGTACTTTGAAATAATATTGTAACCACAGGGAGTGACACTGACAACAGAAGGTCGGATCCAAATGCAGGTTTAATCGTAGTCAGGCAAGCAATGGTCAATACAGGTGTAAACAGGTATATTGAAACAGTCCAGAATCGTAGTCATATAACAGGTGGGAGGTTGTAAGGCAAGCGGCAGACTAAGACAAAACAAGGCTAAGGTCAATGAACAGGATAACAAGACAAGGAGAAAGCGTTGTAGTGTTACTAGTACAGATAACAAGACTCAGCAACATGTGTGTGGAAAAGAGGGGTTAAAATAGTCCAAATAATCATTGTGTGAGTGGCTTCAGCTGTGAGAGTGCATTCAGTGTGGATCTGGAACCGGTTGTGTGTGTGGCATGACTGGGTGTTGTAGTCCATAACATGGCAGATATGTAGTTCAAGGAGTGTGAATGTTTGTGTGTGAATGTTTACCAGCGACATCTTGTGGTTGTTCGCTGGTGAACATGACAAATATAATAAATAATATATGAAAAGTTCAGATGCTAAAACCTCTATGTGCTGTCCGAAATTTTCCTTATAAATTGTAATTTTTTCTCACTTTTCGTTTGTGTTTATGTTCAGTTATTTCACTTTAAAGACAATAGAAATAATATATTATTTGCCATAAATATGACATTTCTCAACATACACACATTAGTCTAAGAACAATGCTAATTTTAATGTTAATTTTAATTTTAAGTCATCACATTGAAAAATAATTGTGTAAAATAACAGAAAATATACTGGCAGGTCTTTGTACCGTAGTATACAACACCAACCCAGAACTAACTATTACTAAATGTTAATATTTTTAAGGTTATACACTGTTGGAAGAAATGTCAAGGTCTTATAATGCAATTCAACAGCACAAATAAGCAGGGGGAACATGAAACATGAATCACAAAATACAGAAAATTAATAAATTATGGATATTTTTACAGTTATTATTCTTGGGGTGAACGGCCCTTAACTAATTTGAAACATAATAGCAACATACTTTGATTAAATAGAGCATTATTATTGATTGTTTTTGGAGATTATTGCAGTTTTTTTTTCTGATTTAAGCATAGGAAGCAAGTTCTCTAGACAGTAGGAAACAACACATTATACTAGATGTTGTCTAGGTAGGTTGTCTTCTCTCAGCCTCCTCATGTTGTTCTTAGAGCAGGTTTGCATGCTCATCTACAATCAACATGAATAATAATTCTATACCGAGCTGTATCTGAATAATTCCAGTAAGTATGTGTATGAATGCATGGCAGCCACATTATCTTAACAACATCTGCCTCATGGTAAGGAAAACTCAATGTAGCATAAGAAAGCTTGCATCCAGCTGCTTTAGTTCACCAACCACTCGACAGGAGAGCAAACAGAATTAGTCAAATCATGGCTGGAACTAATGAAGAAAAACACTGATCCATTTCCTTCACATGGGCAAAGGCCAACCACAGTTGACCAAAGATTTGCTGGAAACAAAGAGTCAACTTTAGTGTCACATTTCATTGAACCTCAAAGGCAGCAGAGCAAATCTTTACTGATGGTTCTCGGTCTGTTTCTGTGCATGAGGAACCTTTATTTAGCTGGTCCAGATTCCCTTTCCATCCACAAGACAAAATGCAATAACAAACAAATCCTGGATTTTGATGGGTGAAAACAAAAGCTAATCCCAGTAAAAACAAGACGCTCTTTGAGGTCCAATCACAGAAGGCTTCAGCCTGTTAAATCCGGCCAGGCAGCAATGCTGTTAGACTCTAAACAAAATATTGAAGTAGAGGGTTATCAGGATTCATCAGTCTGATCTCTAAAGTAATTCCTTTCCAGGGTCAAGCACAGCACTTTCATCAAAGTTCTGTCAGGCATTGCTGTGAAACTCTTTTAAGATTATTAGCCGCATTTCCACTATCGGGCCAGTGCGAGCCAGGACTTTAATCAGGCCGGGCCAGGCCAATAGCCCGGGAGGTTGAGAAATGAGGCCGAAATCATGTCGCGTTTCCACTGACGGGCTAGTAGCTCACATCGCGTCACGCAAACACCGCCCACAGAACGTCCCCGAATCAAACGTCACACAACCCACCCACTTCAGCGGCGCCCACTTCAGTGGGAATTAGGCAGATAAAGCACACCATAGAATCATCACGAAACGAAACTATTAAAATGAAGACAACCGAAACAAACAAATGACACGTTACTGTACAGCAGTACATGAAATGTCTATACGCACAGACCTGTGTATTTCTATTCATTACTCGCCGACCGACTGTTGGCATTGTGCTCTCGCCACTAACGCAGGGACCCGAGCGCACACATCCATAATATAAAGCCACAGAAATTCTCCTTTATAACTCGGTATGGCATGTATTTTATAACATCCTCGTTTTGATAGACGTCGTGTTAAGTGTCTCAGCACAAGAGCGAGTAGCCTAATAAAATATAGCCATATTTGTTGCGCTCAGCAGCTATTCACTAAAGCTCTATATTTAAAGTTTCATTAATAAATTTAACCACATCATATAAAAACATAAACACTTGTTTGAGGATATAGAACACATTTTGTGTTTGGACTTTTCCCCAATGTGTTTAAGGCTGCGATGCGCAGGACTGTGTGACAGAAAAAAAGGTATATTCTGCTTTCACTCACCCAAATAATGCTCTGTTTGCGCGATTTGATTAATATCATCGCATCCAAATACTTTATAAATAATATTTCAAACCTTCTCCGGTGTTTATTGTTTTTAGAAAATATCTAAAATCTTTTTTTTTTCAGACAGGTCTTTGTAAAATGAAAGTTACACTGTTAAAAATTGTCCCGTTAAAAAACAGGAAAATACTGGCAGCTGCAGTTGCCAGCAATGTACTGTTATTTTACAGTATGTTGCTGTAAAAATACATGGACTACATTGATTTACACAATACTCAAGTGAACTCATTTTGCTCACTGAAAGCAACTGCCTCAACTTGGTCAACTGCTGAATGAGTTTATGAAGTAATGTGCTTTATATGCTTAGAAGCATACTTATAATGATAACTTATTTTAGTTAATTAGAAAAGTTCGGTTTAACTCTAATGTCTTATTTTTCACAACAGCACACATACATGTAAATCTGGAATCACCAGAGAGATTCTGACTGCATCAGCAACTAAACAGCCGCTATCTTTAAATAGAGAAACATGCAGAATAACATCAGCAGTTCATTGTTCATCTTTAACTCATACACTGGCTCTACTCTCCTCCACAACGGTGACAGACAGAGGAAATTAGCTTCAGGTTTTACAGTAAAATACTGTTTTTTCCTTGATTTAACAGTAATCTACTGGCAGCTGTGGTTGCCAGCAATATACTGTTTTTTTACTACTTCCGTTGTGTAAATTAACAGTATGTTACTGTTAAAATACATTTTTACACTGTGTTTTTACCTCTCACACCTTTAACCCTTTAAACCCCAGAGCATATACTTCAGTTTTAATTGAAGTGTCCACACTACTGAGTGTTCAAGAAACATGGAGCAAAGCTGAAGTAAATTCATTAATTAACTGACTAATTAAATGATAATTGAGGATTAACAATGACCAAATGAAGAAATACTGAAGGGAAAAAACAAGAACAGAACATACAAAACTTTAGTTACAGCTTTATAATGAAATAACCTGAAGAACAACAAATGATTAAATCATTTAAATGATCAGCGGATGATTAAACAACTCTACAAACATCATCACCAGCTACACTTATTACTTAATACATGTATTTTTGTATAACATTTACTAAAGTTCTTCTTGAGAAAAAGTGAAAGTTTTACGTCACCATCATGGAGAACAGAGTTTGCTTTAGTTGGGCTCTTAGCCCTGTCATATTTAACATTTATATATCTTGGCTGCTGCAATTGTTAAGAACTTTGTTTGAAAAGCTCCTTTGTTGTGGCAAGCCAGCCAAAAACCTAAATAAGATCTGGTGATGTTCATGTTGCTATTAAATGGCAGAGTCTGTTCTCATTTCGTATAATAAAATTTACTGCTCCTATTCAATGTTAAATCTATTGTTTTACATTATATGTGTATATATATATATATATATATATGGCAATGATTTCTGGAAGTTTTTAAGAATATCTTGGACAATAACACTGCTCTATGGTGTAAATCGCACTCAAGGAGACATCAATAATCAGCATATGAACCTCAATAATGGTGAAAACAAATTTAACAAAATTAACAGTTTAATTCACAAACAGGCAACTGAAAGTCTAAACATAAACAACAGCAGAATCAAACACAAATAAAGAAAACTGTTAGACCATTATACAACATTTATTTATACCGCAATGCATGCTGGGATATTTGTACAGTGCCACTCCCAGCATGCATTGCAGCATGAAACATTTGAGATGTTACCATTGTTGAGATACAAGGTCAGATTCATGAGGTCTGAGTGTGTATTTGTCATAGCTGAACTGTTTTTGTATGTTATTTCTTAACTGTTAAGTAATTACGGAAGTATCTTTTCTGTTTCCACTTTTCATTAATTAAATTAATACCTGCAACTAAGCATAACATCTGTTGAATGTGGCCCTTCTTCCAGATTTATACCAAAACATTTATCAGAACTAATTTCAGATAAATAGATTTCTCTATTTATTGACTTCCCAACTTTATTGCTATAGTACAAACGTTTTGTAAACTCTGTATTCAAGCAGATGGAAAGTCTTCTTAAATGAGATCAAGGGTGAAGAGCCCAACTAAACCAGCCCCTCACTCCATTACGGTGACACAAAAAACACCTTAATTTCTGTTGGATCTCAATGAGAATAGTATGGAAGTCAAATCAATCAGTCAAAGTGTGTCTGCTGTTGTTTGTGGAGTTGTTTAATGATCCTCTGCTGAGACTGAAGCTGTTTTATTTTATTTAATGTTGTAACTCAAGTCACTGTTTGTATTTCTTGTTTATTTTCTTCAGTAATTGTAATTATTAACAGCAGGTGTTCATCAGTGTCTGAATTCACTCATTAGTGTTCATTAAAACTGTCAGGTGAACTATATTAGTGAACTAGTGTATGAAATAGTGAACAAGGACACAAAGTGTGATTTCAAACACAGACTTCAAAACATCGAATCTGAACTCTGTTAGCTCACAGTTTTCAGCAGTTGGTTACTTTCTCGAAAACAAAAATGTTACCCAGAAAGCACTGTTTTTAACAGAATATTACTGTTTTAGTAAAAAAACATTATTTTACCGTAGAATCTGACCGTTTTTTAACAGCAATTTTTTACAGTGTAGGCTATATGTGGCATTAAAACGGTTTGATTTGTGTATTGTATATAGGCTACCTACATTGTTCTAGCTAGCTTTTGTTTATTTAATATTGGTTTATTTATTTAATGCGATTTTATTATATCTGATATTTTTAATTCTTTAAATTATATTTCAATATAGCTTAGGCTATTTTATCTAGATATGACACTATATTGTTTAAAGTCTACGAAAGTGGGCATGTAACTTGTTAAGTTTTATGTCTTTCTGTTGTATTTATATTGTGTATTATCTCCAAAATAAATAAAGAAAAAAGCCGCTTGCGGCATCAACAGAGCTGTGAAGGAGCACTCTTGCCCGGTCTCACACACACATACAGGCATCTAAACGTGCACAAACAAACATTTTAAACTTGACAAAAATGCTATGGGGTTCATAATACCATAGCATAATCCTATTTTATTTTATTTTATTTAAAAAAAAACATGGACTTAACTGAATGTAGTAATGTTTTATGTTTTTCCCGTGTCCGGGTGAATTTTATCAGGGTGCTCCGGTTTCCCCCACAGCCCAAAGACGTGCTACAGTTGAATTGGTTTAGCTAATTTGGCCGTAGTGTATTGGTGATTTCAATTTCTGGGTTGCAGCTGGAAGGACATCCACTGTGTAAAACACACCCTGGATAAGTTGGTTCAGTCCACTATGTCTACCCCTGATGAATAAAGAGACTAAGCCAAAGGAAAAGGATTAAATAAATTTAAATAAGGCAATCATAATAATAAAATGTTTATATGAATTGCTTTTAGTATTGATGACCATGTAAATTTACTGACTGTGTGAAAGGGGCTAAAAATAGCACAATGAATACATGTACATGGACACCATTAGTTAGATTATAATATAATTAAGACAATACTCCGATTAAAAGTCTATCATGTAAACAGCAATTATTCATGATCTAAATCCGACTAAAGTCATAGTCTAACTAAACAGAAATTGAATTGAGACATGTAGAGTATTCTTTTTAGTCACATTATAGAAATGTAGTACGTACATGTAAACACATTAATAAAGTGAATAAAGTTTTGTAGTACTTTGGATTACATTTTGCAACAGGATACAAACACAACAGTTCCTAAGCATTTGACGAAAAATAAATAAGAATGGTTTCAAGAGAGCACATTTTTGGTGCGAGCAGGAAATGATGACTATGCTCGCAATTTGGAAGAAATAGACAACATGAAGTGCCTTGACTTTGAAGGGACTTAATCGCGGGGACATGAAATAAAATTGGTTAATTAAATGGCAGAGGTGGACTGGTACTTAAGAATTTGTATCCGCCGTCTGCTTAACTTGTCACAAAATGTTGTTTAACAGCCTCTGAGATAAGACAGGATATAAAAGTCATGTCTTTTTTTTATTTCAGCAGCTCATTTGCATTTAAAAGGCATACAGTTCAACTTTATTTATTTCATTATTGTTTTGTTCTGAACACAAAGGAAGATATCTAAAAGAATTTCAGTGATCAAACAAGTCTTTTGAGCCATTTATTAACATAGTTGGACACATAAAAACTAGGGTAATAAATGGCAAATTTTTTACAAGGCACAGATGTAAAATTACTTTTTTAAATACAATCAAACATAATGCAGCAATAACACCAGTAACACCAGTAAAATATCTTTTATATGAGTCAGCAATGATTAGTTACATGAAAGTCTTAAAGGCTCTACTTCAGATGTCCCAGGGTTATGCTATTTCATGTATGATTATTATTCTTAAATGGTACATTGCCATACTATGTGTCAGGGGATTTAAAACTGATATGATATGGCATGCTAAAATTAGAAGAAGTCTAAAGTCAGCCACACATATCCAGTGTTTATGCTTTATGCAAATTTTTGCATTTATGTATATGTTAAAAAAATTACGTAGATCAGCACTTTTTGTAGTCTAGCTCTATTAACTACTTAGAAAAAAGCAGTCCACTTACCACCTAGCCTCATTAGGGACATGCACATAATATATTTCTGCAGCTATTTTTACTTTATATTCTCTATCAGTAACTGTTTATGGATGGAAATATATATATATATATATAGGTACATCCCTAACAAATCATATTTTTAATAGGAAGCTATACAATATTATATTTGTGCATATACATTAGATTAGTCAGCACTGAAGCCAAATCAAGAGATTATCTAACAAAATAACTTACAGCGATGGTCCAAAAACTAGTACACCCAAATCCATATGAAATAGAGGAAAAAGAGTGAAAATTAAAAGAATTTGAAAAAAAAGTTACATTTTGCGAAAATTTTGTAGGATGTGATTTTGTTTTGCAATATTTTTTCTTGAATTTAACTGTTTTATCTTTTAATTTCTAAATATGTTTGGTGACTAAAATGCTATTTTAATAAATAAATCTGTTTAATAAATCTGTTTTCTTTAAATGCACAAAAATACATTGCCTATATTCACTGAGACATGGAGAGAAATGTTCATTTTTAAAATGGGGTGTACTCAATTACTCTATTAGATATATATAAATGAAAAATGTAGTGTAATATACAAACAATAAACATTCATCTTTTTAATATATATTAGAAAAAGTTAAATTTTATTACAATTTTAAATTATTGTTTTAGTTTACATTTTTAGCATATCAATTTAGCTTACTTATTATGTATAAATTATATATTATAATACAAATATTATGTATATAATCGTAAGAATGTATATAAAAAATACAAAATATATATGGTTTTGAATAAAACCTCAGTTTGACTTTTTTTGCGGTACTACATTATAAATAAAATAAAAGACGATAAAAATGCATATGAAGAACTTATATTTGATGGCTTATGAAAACTTTTATTTTTAAGATCATTTTTTTTTTTTCTCAGCCTACTTTGTTTATGTATCATTATTTCACTTTTAAGGCTCAAATAATAATAATAATAATAATAATAATAATAATAAATGAATAAATAAAAACATTAATTATCATAAAAGTGACAATAAGTGAAAGGTGAAACTAGGAAAAGTTGCCTGAGAAAATGAGAGACACTTTTTAAATTTTAGAAAGAACATTTCAATTGTCACTTAACCAGCAATCTGTTCCTGAAAGATCACTGGCATAGTACACATGTCATTTAGGAACTACATATCTCAGCATAGCTTTGCAAAAACCTTCACCATTAATCACACACAGCTGAATATCGTCATCATCAATTGTTTGGACTATTTATACATATTGCACACACCAGTCTATGTGGAATCTTTGTTTGTCAGTACCTGTATGGTTTCTATGAGTATCGTCCTGTTTATAGTTTTTCTAGTTGTGTTTTGTTGATTGTTTTGTGACTTTTTGTACTTTGATCATCGCTTTGTTTAAGCATTTTTCGATGCCCTTCATGATACCTGAGTTCTTGTTTTTTGACCTCATTTGTTTTTGCCTGCACGAATAATCTTTTTCATTAAAAATTGCATTTGGATCCAACCTCTTGTCTTCCGGTGACATCAATTCCACTTAGAGGCTTTTGCATCTGAACTTTGCATATATATATATATATATATATATATATATATATATATATATATATATATATATATATATATATATATATATTTTTTTTTTTTTTTTTTTTTATGTACATATATTGTATATGCATAATATATGCAATTGATAAAATATATAAATTAAAATTTTAAAGTGATGTCAAAACATGCATAGCATGTATTCTTTAAATCATTCTTTCTGTCTTTCTGCAATCTCACAGCAATTCATACCTTTTTGTAAAGTTCGTAACTGTTGTTCAGTGGCTAAATTGAATGAATTCGTACAATCTCATATTACAATTTAGTGCGATTTGCTCATCACTCAATGATAGTTGGGTTTAGGGGTGAGGCTAAGTGCAATGCCTCCTTTTTTTTTAAATCGTACATTTTTGTACTATTGAATTCATACAAATTAGCCACTAAACTGACAAAACAAAAATACATTTTCTTGCGAGATCGGGCTTTTCTTTCTTTCTTTCTTTCTTTCTTTCTCAAGATTATTTATTCGATAGTGAATACAGTTACTGGTGTAGTGTGTCTGAGCATGGGTTTTCTAAACACATTTGCAGTCAACCATGCTTCAGCTACAATCCTTTCGTTTTTAGATAATGCCTGAAGATCATTTCTCAAGAACAGAGAGAAGAGTTTTTTTTGTTTCAAGAGTGTGTGAGGTCTCATTGTAATCACTTGATGCACAGAGGTATGCAGGATGACATTCACATGTCTCCAGTTAAAGAATGAGAGGTACTTTAATCACAGAATCGTCCCTGAAAATTATCATAGATTTTAGTACTGTGTGCCCATAGTCCCTGATCAATGACACCATCAACTGACCTTAAAGGGCACCAATGTTGAAAAATCTACTCGTAAAGCTGTTTGGACAGACATGTGTGTAGGTATAGTGCATATGCCGTCATTTTGGGGTGATTTAAACAAACACGGTGGACCAATTGAGGTGTTTTTTAGACCGAACACAACTTGATGTAGGAGTGCGGTCTCCCAGCCCACCAATATTGATAGACAACTGCGTATAAACATGTCTCTTTAGAAACGCATATAATTATATTAACAAGACAGGATCTGCACAAAGCAACTGGGAATAAAAGGTCAGTTTTCAGTTTTCAGTTTGCTAGAATCCTCAATCCTCATCAAATGTGATCAAGAGTGCGTTTTACAGGTTTAAAATGTTTCAAAACAGTGCACGTGTGTAATGAATTACAGCGATTTACTACAAATTCACTTCTTCAGCACAGCCACGTGTCAGAACAATTATAAAAGAAGACACTTCAGTCCCGGTTTGTGGATGTTAAATCAGGTTTATTTTGTACATTTACATAATAAATATCTATACAGCAGTGGATATTAACCTGTATTCTGTCACATATGAGAGTGCAAAGCTAATGTGCGCGCTGTCTGTGGGTGTGTCTGCGCTGTGTATGTGTGTGTCTGCACTGTGTGTGTGTGCATGAACTTTGTAATGACATTGTGTGTGACTCATCTTTGCAATTCCACAACAAATGCATCAAATACTCATTGGTAAGTTCTTACTGTAGTATTTCTCACAAACGTTATGTGAGATCTGCTTCCTGAGGCAGCCGAGGAAGGCATGCTGTCAGGCACGTGGGGACGGTGGGCGAGGAGGACTATCCTTAGAAGAGCAGTACAAAAAAAGCAACAAGCTTTGACCAGCTATAAAACAAATAAACTTCAGACAGCTATAATAAATAAACTGATGGGTGTTTTTAGTTGAAACTTTACACATTCATTCTGGAGGGAAAAAAGACTTATCTTAAATCTGGAAAAAGGAGTTATTGTTATTGTCTCTTTTTACTTTTGTTAGTTAACTGTTATAAAAATCTAATAAATAAATCTTATATATATATATATATATATATATATATATATATATATATATATATATATATATATATATAAATATATATATATATATATATATATATATATATATATAAATATAGAATATGCTGATTACAAAGCCTATAGCATATTGCTATAGAATGCTATTGATTAAATGAGTTTACAGTAGTTTAATGTATTTAAATTAGATTTATTTATTTAAAATGATTAGTTAATTACATGTAGATATCAAATAATGTACTATATTTACTCAATCTATTTACTCAATCTATTTTTGTTTTCTTAAATATATTTGTATTCAATAAATATAACCAATACATATGATGCAATAATATAATTTAAACAAAATTTTGGCTCGATTTTCATTTTTGGTTTAAGGTAAGAAAACGTATAAACAACTTTATAATTCTATGCACTTGTAGGCTGAGCTGAAACGTGAAAAAGAAAATGAATGAATGAATAATAATAATAATAATAATAATAATAATGATATTTTTATATTTTGTTTTTATTTTATTTCCTCCTAACTTTTTTTATCTATATAGTTGAAGTCAGAATTATATATATATATATATATATATATATATATATATATATATATATATATATATATATATATATATATATATATATATATATTTATTTATTTATTTTTTCTTCTGGAGAAAGTCTTATTTGTTTTATTTCGTCTAGAATAAAAACAGTTTTTATTTTTTTAACACCATTTTAAGGACAAAATTATCAGCCCCATTTAGGCTATAATTTTTTCAAAAGTCTACAGAACAAACCATCATTATACAATAACTTGCCTAATTACTCTAACCTGATTAATCTGCCTTTACATGTCACTAAGCTGTATAGAAGTGCATTGACATGTAGTCAAATATTCTTTACTGTCATCATGGCAAAGATAAAATAAATCAGTCATTAGAAATGAATTATTAAAACTATCATGATTAGAAATATGTAAAAAAAAAAAAAAAAAAAAAAAAACTTCTATCCGTTAAACATTAAAATTGGGGAAAAATAAACTGGGTGGCTAATAACTCAAGGGGGCTAATAATTCTGACCTTAACGATATATATATACTGTTTAATAGAGAGCAGATTTTTTTAAGGCTTAACTAGGTTAATTTGGTTAACTAGGCATGTTAGTGTAATTAGGCAAGTCATTTTATAACGATAGTTTGTTCTGCAGATTTTGGAAAAAAAAAAAATATATATATATATATAGCTTAAAAGGGGCTCATGATTGTGACCAATAGGGAGAGAAAGAGTTTTTTATTTTTTTTATTTTGAGGGCTACATCACAAGCTCAGATTTGGTTGGACAATCAGAAGAAAAAAAAAGAGTTTCAGGACATGTGGATAACAAATGTTATAGTCATTTATCAGTTTCCCTACCTTAAACCAAAAAACGAAAATTGAGCCAGAATCCCGTTTTTTACTATTATTTAATTATATATATATATATATATATATATATATATATATATATATATATATATATATATATATATATATATATAAACTCATTCATTCATTCATTTTCTTTTCGGCTTAGTCCTTATTAATACGGGCTCGCAACAGCGGAATGAACCGCTAACTTATCCAGCACGTTTTTACACAGCTGATGCCCTTCCAGCCACAACCTATCTCTGGAAAACATCCACACACACTCATTCACACTCATACACTAAGGACAATTTAGCCTACCTAACTCACCTATAGCGCATTTCTTTGGACTGGGGAAAACCGGAGCATCTGGAGGAAACCCACGCGAAGGCAGGAAGAACATGCACACTCCACACAGAAACGCAGTGGCTTGAACCAGCGACCTTATTGCTGTGAGGCGACAGCACTACCTACCTACGTAATTGTTTTTATTATTATTATTATTATTATTATTAAATTTTTTAATAGTTTTAGCAGTACCAGAATAAAGACACATAGGGCCGCAGTTGCTGTAACAAAAGGTACCAATTTTTATTATTTTGTTATTTTGTTTACCCCTACTGATTTTGATTGGGCTATATATATATATATATATATATATATATATATATATATATATATATATATATATATATATATATTAAGTGTTGTCAATTAATTAAAAAAATAATTAATCACACCTTTTTTTGAAAATTAATCGCGATTAATCACATTCAAAATACTGAAACGTGTCATTTTGGCTATTCAAATGTAAAATTAATGTAAACGCAAGGCAAAAAATAATTAAATTCAAAATATAATTGTTTATTCGAATTTTTGTTTAACTTGTAACACAGATTTCTTCATGTAAACAACATTCACACAATAAACCATAAAGATCCTGGCTTGACAGCCATATTTATTACAGAAATAAAAACACAGGCATGTTAATGCCATTTGAATGTCAAAACAATCAATGCCAATAAAGAAAAAAAAAATATTTCCTAGTTGGATTCTAAGTGGACTGCAAAAAATGCCAAAATAGGCATTGCAGATTTGGAAATTGGAAAATTATAATAACAATAAAGTATTGAATACAAACAATTACACTCATTGTAAAGTTGTATTGCTGTGAGTTGAGAACATTAATTATAAAGTAGAAACAATTTTTCTCAGTCCTTCTTTACATTCATCTACTTGCTAAGACAGTCCAGTCCAGACATCCCAAGTCTGCCGGAAGTTGCGGGAGTATTCGCAAATGCACAGAGACTCCCTGATGCTCGCAAATGAATGATTATCTCCTGGAAATCTGCCAAATTATTATATACAGTTGCAGTCAGAATCATTAGCCCCCCTTTGAATTTTTTTCTTTTTTAAATATCTCCCAAATGTTTTTTAACAGAGCAAGCAAATTTTCACAGTACACTGTTAAAAATTGTCCCGTTAAAAAACAGTAAAATACTGGCAGCTGCAGTTGCCAGCAATGTACTGTTATTTTACAGTATGTTGCTGTAAAAATACTTGGACTACATTGATTTACACAATACTCAAGTGAACTCATTTTGCTCACTGAAAGCAACTGCCTCAACTTGGTCAACTGCTGAATGAGTTTATGAAGTAATGTGCTATATATGCTTAGAAGTATACTTATAACGATAACTTATTTTAGTTAATTAGAAAAGTTCGGTTTAACTCTAATGTCTTATTTTTCACAACAGCACACATACATGTAAATCTGGAATCACCAGAGAGATTCTGACTGCATCAGCAACTAAACAGCCGCTTTCTTTAAATAGAGAAACATGCAGAATAACATCAGCAGCTCATTGTTCATCTTTAACTCATACACTGGCTCTACTTTTCTCCACAACGGTGACAGACAGAAGAAATTAGCTTCAGGTTTTACAGTAAAATACTGTTTTTTCCTTGATTTAACAGTAATCTACTGGCAGCTGTGGTTGCCAGCAATCTACTGTTTTTTTACAGTCTAGTTCCGTAGTGTAAATTAACAGTATATTACTGTTAAAATACATTTTACACTGTGTTTTTACCTCTCACACCTTTAACCCTTTAAACCCCAGAGCATATACTTCAGTTTTTATTGAAGTGTCCACACTACTGAGTGTTCAAGAAACATGTAGCAAAGCTGAAGTGAATTAATTAATTAAATGACTAATTAAATGATAATTGAGGATTAACAATGAACAAATGAAGAAATACTGAAGGGAGAAAACAAGAACAGAACATACAAAACTTTAGTCACAGCTTTATAATGAAATAACCTGAAGAACAACAAATTATTAAATCATTGAAATGATCAGCGGATGAATAAACAACTCTACAAACATCATCACCAGCTACACTTATTACTTAATACATGTATTTTTGTATAACATCTACTAAAGTTCTTCTTGAGAAAAAAGTTAAAGTTTTACGTCACCATCATGGAGAACAGAGTTTGCTTTAGTTGGGCTCTTAGCCCTGTCATTTTTAACATTTATATATCTTGGCTGCTGCAATTGTGAAGAACTTTGTTTAAAATGCTCTTTTGTTGTGGCAAGCCAGCCAAAAACCTAAATAAGATCTGGTTCTTTTTGTGTTGCTATTAAATGGCAGAGTCTGTTCTCATTTAGTATAATAAAATTTACTGCTCCTATTCAATGTTAAATCTATTGTTTTACATTATATGTCTATATATGGCAATGACTTCTGGAAGTTTTTAAGAATATCTTCGACAATAACACTGCTCTATGGTGTATTTAGCACTCAAAGAGACATCAATAATCAGCATATGAACCTCAATAATGGTGACAACTAACAAAATTAACAGTTTAACTCACAAACAGGCAACTGAAAGTCTAAACATAAACAACAGCAGAATCAAACCCAAATAAAGAAAACTGTTAAACCATTATACAACATTTATTTATACCGCAATGCATGCTGGGATATTTGTACCATGCCACTCCCAGCATGCATTGCAGCATGAAACATTTGAGATGTTACCATTGTTGAGATACAACGTCAGATTCATGAGGTCTGAGTGTGTATTTGTCATAACTGAACTGTTTTTGTATGTTATTTCTTAACTGTTAAGTAATTACGTGGGTATCTTTTCTGTTTCCACTTCTCATTAATTACATCAATACCTGCAACTAAGCATAAAATCTATTGCTTGAGGCCCTTCTTCCAGATTTATAACAAAACATTTATCAGAATTAATTTCAGACAAATAGCTTTCTCTATTTATTGACTTTCCAACTTGATTGCTATAATACAAGTATTTTGTTAACTCTTTATTATAGTAATTGGAAAGTCTGATTTAATAAGTTCAAGGGTGAAGAGCCCAACTAAACCAGCCCCTCACTCCATTACGGTGACACAAAAAACACCTTAATTTCTGTTGGATCTCAATGAGAATAGTATGGAAGTCAAATCAGTCAGTAATAAGTGTGTCTGCTGTTGTTTGTGGAGTTGTTTAATGATCCTCTGCTGAGACTGAAGCTGTTTTATTTTATTTTATTTTATTTAATGTTGTAACTGACGTCACTGTTTGTGTTTCTTGTTTATTTTCTTCAGTAATTGTTATTATTAACAGCAGGTGTTCATCAGTGTCTGAATTCACTCATTAGTGTTCATTAAAACTGTCAGGTGAACTATATTAGTTAACTAGTGTATGAAATAGTGAACAAGGACACAAAGCGTGATTTCAAACACAGACTTCAAAACATCGAACCTGAACTCTGATAGCTCACAGTTTTCTGCAGTTGGTTACTTTCTCGAAAACAAAAATGTTACCCAGAAAGCACTGTTTTTAACAGAATATTACTGTTTTAGTGAAAAAACATTATTTTACCGTGGAATCTGATCGTTTTTTAACAGCAGTTTTTTACAGTGTATGTCTGATAGTATTTTTCTTCAGGAGAAAGTCTTATTCGTTTTATTTAAGCTAGAATGAAAGCAGTTATTAATTTTTTTTTAAAAGCCATTTTAAGGTCAAAACTATTAGCCCCTTTAAGCTATAATTTTTTTTCCGATAGTCTACAGAACAAACCATCGTTATACAATAACTTGCCGAATTACCCTAACCCACCTAGTTAACCTAATTAACCTAGTTAAGCCTTTAAATGTCACTTTAAGTTGTGTAGAAGTGCCTTGAAAAATATCTAGTCAAATATTTATTACTGTCATCATGGCCAAGATAAAATAAATCAGTTATTAGAGATGAGTTATTAAAACTATTATGTTTAGAAGTGTGTTGTAAAAATCTGCTCTCCGTTGACAGAAATTAAGGGAAAAAAATAAACTGGGGGCTAATAATTCAGGGGTGCTAATAATTCTGACTTCAATTGTAAATGTGCTGTATTCTGACCAACCTGCTCCCTTGGTCGCAGACTGTTGTTTTGCGGCATTTTTCTGCTTCTATGGCCAGGGCTTTTCTTCTTTTCATGCGCTCCCTCTCCGCTCTATCTATTCTGTTTACCATCCTGGTTTTTGCCTGACTTAAGTTGTAGCTGGTATCATAAGTTCTATGCAAATAGCTAATCAGGCAGTACGTCGCTGAAATTATTGGACCTTATGGTGATCGCGATCGTCTGATTTGTGGTTTGAGGTGTCTATAAAGCTGCATGCAGCCTATGGCATGTCGAGGTGAGGTAATCGACGGCACGGCGGCAGGCCAGATTGACCGTGAGGCCATATGGCTCCCGATGGTCAGTCCACCCCTGCCCTGCTGAAACTTGCCTTTAAAAAGTGCTTCCTTGGCCTTATCCATGTTTCGTTGCATGTTGAACACGGCCATCATAACAGGAAGTAAAAAAAAAAAAAAAACTGCAACTGCGTTAATTGCGTAATTTATTTTTTACGCGTTAATTATTTCAGATAAATCGCATGCGTTAACGCACTAATTTTGACAGCACTAATATATATTTATATATATATATATATATATATATATATATATATATATATATATATATATATATATATATATATATATATATATAAGAATATTTTAAATAAATGGGTTTAAATTATATACAATAGGATTGGTGCAACATCTCCAGGTAGCCATTCATAATAAATAATGTCTTGTAGTTCTGACTTACATATGAGCTGGCTGTCTGTGTGTTGCGATAATAGTGAACTTGACATTTGGTCTTCGTGAGAAAATTATGTTAAAGTGCTACAGCTGGCCCAGTTCCATATTGCACATATTAATATTGCATATAGGTTACTATTCGGTGCTGCCAACTGGTTGCATTTTATTTGATGCATTTACTATTTACTATTT
Source organism: Danio rerio (assembly GCF_052040795.2). Taxonomy (NCBI): domain Eukaryota; kingdom Metazoa; phylum Chordata; class Actinopteri; order Cypriniformes; family Danionidae; genus Danio; species Danio rerio. The sequence goes on from NC_141040.1 coordinate 12,024,580, forward strand.
TTAATGAAAAAAAGAGTAGTGCACTTGTAAAGTGCACGATGTGCACAGAAATCAGCGCATTATTCTGAATTAAGTTCTCTTTCACCTAATTCTGCCTAAATTGTAACAAATCTTTAAAATGACAGGACTTTAATCAGGCCTTTTTCATTTGGAAAATTACAGTTATTAATAGCTTAGTCCATATTAATGATCTTATAAAGTACATCATTTACAGATCTACTGAAGAATAAGACGAAAGTGCAATAACTATCGTTCTACTTTATGGTTAATGATGTAAGCCTGGTAACTGATCAAATAACAAAATACGTAAGCTTAGTTTTTTTTTTTTTTTTTTCCCTTACTTTGTTTCAAAATGGATATGGATTGGACAGAAGATACCCTCATTTACCCTGATTCAAAACGTTTTATTCATTTTTAATTTTATGTTAACTTATATTTTATGTTAATTTTATTTTAGAATAATTTTTTATTTAATTAATTTATTTGTTTTTGATTGATTGAATGACTTTGTTTAACTTTTTAGAAATAATTTCTAATTATGTTTATGTTATTTTTATTTTTCACATTTTATTGATAGTGTTCTTTTAGACAATTATTATTATTATTATTATTATTATTATTATTATTAATTATTATTAATATTATTATTATGTCTGGTTTTCAAGTTTGTACCTCTGAAAAACCTATAAACTACTGAAGTGTCTCAGTCTCATAGGTGCTACTGGGAATACAACAGCTACCTGTGAAAGGTTCTGTGTAGGCTGGTAATAGCACATATCTAGTGTAGATGAAGTCGATCCTGTTAAAGGATGCTGGGAAAGGAACTCTTCAAGTAAATACAGCTACTGGAGGAGAGGGGATGGAAGCAATTACCTGTGTGGGAGTTTTTGGATGGTGTTCGTCAAGCCTCTGGCCGTTAAAACGGCATCATCCTTCGTGTGGGAAGCAGGTCACGATAAACTGCCCCCTCATGGATCCCTTGTCAGGAAAGATAAGATAGTCTGGCGTGTGTTAATATTGTCAATCTGCTTTGCTTTGACTCTCATTGACCTTATCGACCTGACATTACTGCTGAGTAATCAGTGTTTCAGTCATCTGCTGAATAAATCAATACAGAAGCATATTTCTGCTGTTGTCATCGTGAAGCACTGTCCAGGGAAACCAAAATATAAACAATCCATCATCTGATTGTGAACATAGAGGATAGTGGAGAGTACAGTTATACATTTAAACACTCACCAGCTACTTGCTAATTCCAGGTTGGGCACCATTTTGTTAGCAAATTTGCCATAAAGTTGGAATATTTTTTTATTATTATTTTTTTTTTTTTTTTTTTTATGTGAACAGTGGAGGAATTAAATATTAAACACGTCATGTATTTTTTCCATTGGAATAATATTTCTAAAAGACCTGTTGACATAGTAAAAACCCAATCAATACAAACATGAAAATGAAACAAAACAAAAATAAAATCTGAAAAAAAAAATTATATGTAATAACAATAGAATGATACAAAGAAAAAGTACTGAACTGCTGAAATAGTTTTAATAATTTATATAAAGGCAAGGCAAGTTTGTTTATATAGTACATTTCATACACAGTGGCAATTCAAAGTGCTTTACATAAAAACAAATAATAAAAATGATAAAAAAAAACCATAAAAACAGATAAAATGTGATATAAAGGAATGAAAAAGAAGAGAAAAACATAAAAGTGTGATCTGTCAGAGGTAGCACAGTGCTCATTCAGTAAAGGCACAGCTAAACAAATGTGTTTTCAGTCTTTATTCGAATGTGCCTACTGTTGGAGCACATCAGTTCATTTCTGGAAGTTGATTCCAGCAGCGAGGGGCATAGTGGCTAAAAGCTGATTCACCCTGCTTTGACTGAACTCTTGGAATCTCTAGTCTATATGATTCTAAAGATCTGTGTGATCTGTTAGGTTTGTGTTCAGTGAGTATATCTGTAATGTATTGAGGAGTCCATAAAGTAATCCACCCAGCTGCTGATAAAAGCATGAACAAGTTTCTTTAAGTCTTCACTGGAAACAAAGCATCTGATTCTTGCAATGTTTTTTTAAGATGATAGTATGCTGATTTACTAACTGCTTTGACATGACTATTGAAACTCAGATCTGACTCCAGTCACACCAAGATTCTTGATCTTATTTTTCGTTGTTTGACCTTTAGCTCCAAGGTACGCATTCACCTTGAGAACTTCATCTCTGTTTCCAAATGCAATGACTTTAGTTTTCTCTTTGTTTAACTGAAGAAAATTTTGGCACATCCAGCTATTCATTTCATCAATGCACTGGTAGAGGGTGTCAATGGGGCTGTAGTCGTTAGGCAGTAAGGCTAGGTAGATCTGAGTGTCATTAGCATTGCTGTGGTAGGAGATTTATTATTTTTTTCTCATTATTTGGCTGAGAGGGAGAATGTAAAGGTTGAACAGGAGAAGTGCCAGAATCAAGCCTTGTGGGACTCCACATGTCATGGGTGTCCAATTCGACCTATGGTCACCTATACTGACATGGTAACCTCTTCCTTCAAGGTAAGATCTAAACCATTTGAGGACTGTGCCAGACAGCCCAACCCAGTTTTCCAGCCTATCCAGAAGTATTTAGGCAGATATCTTTGATTATCTTTATAAGAGCGCTCTCCGTACTTTGATTTGCTCTGAAACCAGATTTCAAGAGGTCACACTTAGATATTGCTTGACAGCTGTAAGCAGGTTTGGCATGCTGTCCCGGGAGAGAACCCTGAGCTCGGAGATAGTTGAGCCCAGGGCTCCCGCCAGGTCCATAGAGCATGTGAGGGGAGTACGAGATCAGGTGGTTCTCGAGAGCTCCCCTTTTTGTAAAGGAGAAAAGGAGGAGAAAGGGGTGGATGGGGGGTTTCTTCGGAAAACGAAGATAAGGGAGTAATGTCTAGCTAGGCTACTTATAGTGGGTTAGGATAGATCTGATTGGCTAACTAATGAGTGTAGATAGGTGGCCAGCTGCTGTCAATTATATCACGTGCTCCTCTCGAAATTAGTTTAAAAACTTCACTTAAAATTGTCTAAACAACCCTTGAAGTTTAAGAACTTGTTAACCTGGTTAAAAACAACTTTTTCAATTATTTTGCCAATGAAAGGGAGATTTCAGTTTGGTCTGTAATTGCTCAATAGAGTGTTATCCAGGCTGCTCTTCTTCAAGAGGGGTTTTACAACTGCAGTTTTAAGTGAGTTTGGAAAAATCACTGAGAGAAGTGAAGCATTTACCACTTTTAGAAGATCAGTTTCTAAACAGGTAAACACTGTTTTGAAGAATGATGTGGGGAGCATGTCAAGACTGCATGTTGATGTTTTCATAACTTTCACAATCTCTTCTAAGATTTTACCATTAAAGGCTTTTTGATGATGGCAGCTTAAAAATGCCTTTCATATGCAGAATGAAGTCACTTTTATTGCTCAGGTGTGATTTTTTGTATAAGTGTAAAAATCTTGATGGTTCTGTTGGTCTCGTCTATCAAATCTGAGCTTTATTTTGTATTTCTATTGAGACCAAGTCAGGTGATTGACTGGGCCATTCTACAGCTTGATTTTCTTCGTCTAAAACCATTTGAGAGATTTCTTGTCTGTGTGTGGGGTGTGTTCTGCATTTTTTTGTGAAATGTTAGACTGAAGTAGTAAATATAACTTACAATGACACAGGGCAGAGGGTTGCTGAATAACTTCTGAGAGATCTGACAGCTACTGTCAGGGCTTTGACTGCCTTTATAACCTTCATTTCTTCATGTGTTCAACACTATTCCCATGTTTCATTTAATTGTATTACACATAACTCCATTTGTAAATTAATTAGTTATGTTTTATTTGCACATATGGATTTCTATGATTGCTATCTTTGAAAATGTAAAGTCAGTACCACCTTTAGAAATATCTTTTCTGAGAAAACTGGTGACGTGTTCAATAGTTATTTCCCCCACTGGAAAAATATCTGCACTTCATTATACTGTAAAAACGCATTTTCTATCAGAATCTTTAATCAGATATCAAAACCTTCTTCCAGCAACTCAATCTATTCCCAAAGGATGAAGTCATACACCAGCCCTTTTTATTTCTTACTTCAGCACAGTTTCAAGTGGATGTACATTCCTCCAGGTGCTCTGATTTCCCCTACAGTCCAAAGCCATGCAGTATATGTGTGATTTGAATAAGCTAAATTGACTGTAGTGTATGTGTGCAAATGTGAGGATGTATGTGTTTTTCCCAGTACTGGGATGCAACTGGAAGGCCTCTGCTGTGTAAAACATATGCTGGATAAGTTGGCAGTTCAATCCACTGTGGTGACCCCTGATGAATTAATGGACCAAGCCAGGGGTGTCCAAACTCGATCATGGAGGGCCGGTGTCCTGAAGAGTTTAGCTCCAACCCTAATCATCAAACACACCTGAAGCAGCTAATTAAGGTCTTATATAATAGAAACTTCAGGTGTGTTGAAGCAAGTTGGAGCTAAACTATGCAGGACACCGGTCCTCCATGACCGAGTTTGGACACCCCTGGACTAAGCTGATAGAAAATAAATGAATAAAATTATGGTATTTTTAATCTTTAGGAGAGTCAAAAATTCTCTGAGGCTGTGGTTCAACATGGAGTTAGAAACTTTCCTCAGACGTTTCTTCTGCCTATTTGTTATAAGAGCATCAAATATTTGCAGTAGATTTTTCAGCTGCACATCCATGATAAGGATAGTCCACTACAGCACAGCACATCCCAAAGGTGCTCTTTTGGATTGAGATTTAAAGCTGTGTTCCAATGTTGGGTACCTAGTGTTTACTGCTCCCTATTCTCTGTGAAAAGAAATTTCACTTCTCTTGACAAAAGTGTTTATTTGGAACACCCTGAAGCATCATCAGACGGAGAGCACCAGTCATGGAATGTTAGAGAATAAATATATTTGTGAATAATGTATGTGCAAAGTCAAATGTTTTATATATTTATATTATTATTAATATTAATAATATTATTCATTCATTTTCTTTTCGACTTAGTCCTTTTATTAATCTGGGGACCACACCTTCCCCGCTACATTCTGAAAAAAATGCTGAATGAAGCATCAATAAATTTATTAATGACTTAATTAACACCATCAACTGCATCTATGATTGGGTTCAGAAGTGTTGTTTGGAGCAACCGTATTGCTGCTATGTAATGATTCTGAAAAAAATTATTACATAGAACTTCCATCTCACATTATGAGAGGCTGTCTTTAATTAGTGATAAATAAGAAATGCTCAGTTGTTTAAATGAACATTTCATAGCATCTGGATTTCTGTTTGACTCACCAAACCAGGTGGGTAAGTCAAACAGGGATAACCCAGGTGGATAAGTCAGCTATGACCTATAAGAGGTCTATCAAGCTTTGTAATTTTTCATCCATTGAAATCCAGTCAAGCCAGCTTTTAAATTTTTCACCAATTGTAACTTCTAAGGTGTGTAAACCCATTAAGAATTTAGATGTCTTAATAAATTAGAACCTTATTTTTAAATTTAGCTGATTTCATTATTCCATCTTTAACTCAAATTTTTATATATTTCACTTATAACTAATTAAGTCCCAGTGTGTCACACAAACAAATAATTACAGTCCCATTGCTAAGCTGTCTGTCCTGGCTAAAGTCCTTGGATCATTAGTAGACAATCAATTAAAGGATTTTTTTGAAGTAAACGGTATTATGTCTAAATTTCAGTATTGGCGCCTCTTCTTTTTTCTATATATATAATATTGATTAAAATATAAAAAATGCTAATTTTCATTAATATGCTGATGATACAGTCAAATACACAGCTGCATCTACACCCAGTATGGCCCTTTTTCAAATACAGATCGCTTTTAATGTACTTCAATATAATTTATCAGAGTTAAAACTAGTTTTAAATGCTGATAAAACAAAACTTATGCTATTTTCAATTTCAAAACAATCATTCCTATGGTTTGCGGCTTAAAAAGATCCTTAATTTGTTTGTTTTTCCTGTGTGTGGAGTTTTATAACCCAGTCAACACATTCATTCTTCAGTTTCTTTAGCAGTCGTCATTCCTCCACCAAACTGCAGGAAGCTATGAACTGTGTAATGAAAGCAAACATAAAACTACGCACACACAACCAATGTGTAAACCACATTTAAATTAGTACCATGTCTGGTCAGGAGGAATCACAAACAGATGGTGGGAACATCCTTTAGGACGCGTGTTGTGGCTACAGCTTTACAGAAAAACCCCGAAGCATTAGACAGTTGGTGTTATGAATTTCATTTCTTCCACACTGGTGGACACATAACATTACCACTTTCTTAATTACTTTTTAATAATGAATTAAATCTTATTGTACCCATCTAATTGTGCATTAGTTCCAGCATAGTTGTCTGTTGTGTATTGATACTCAATAGATAAGCCTAATCTATGCACTGTAATATTAATCTTGATTTCTTCTGTTTTTTACTTATTAAAACGTTGCCTTGCCTGTATTATTTTAATATGTTTTGTGTTCAGAGATGCTCTCCTGCAGTCCATGGTTGTATTGTAAAGAGTAAGAAGGTTTATGACCCCTTTAAGAGCACCTTTTTTTCTGTTGTTGCTATGGTTGCATTAGACATGATCCCTGCATGTTTATGAAGGTAACATTAACCCTTCGTGTGTAATTTTATTTATAAAGGACAGTATACCCATTTCCTGGACAATAAAGTACCACTGGGGGAACGGTCTTTGCAAACATAGTTTATTTAAGAGCTATCCATATTGTACCGTACGCAGATGACAGTATTATGTTGTTGTTTTTTTTTTTTTTTTTTTTTTTTTTTTTATTAAGTTGTCATGGAGTTGTCATGTAGTTGAACCAGTCTGGTCATTCTCCCCTGACCTCACACAAGACATTTTTTTTTTAACCTACAGAACAGCTGCTTATTGGATATTTTCTTTTTCAGACCATTATCTGTAAACTATAGAGACAGTCGTGTGAAAATGACCGCCGATCAACAGTTTCTAAAATACATCAAACCAGAAACCTTGTTTAAAACCTAAGAGTTGCATAATTGTTGTTGAAACGGAATAGCCAACAATACTTTGTTTGAGTCAAAATTTTTAATATTACTCAATGCATTAGGCATGTAGACATGGTCAAGATGATCTGCTGCTGTTTAAACCAAGCATCACAGTGAGGAATAAAGGTGATTTAAGTGACTTTAAATGTGACATGGTTGGTGGTGCCTGACAGCCAGGTCTAAGTATTTCAGAAACTGCTGATCTACTGGGGTTTTCATGCACAGCAATCTCTAGGGTTTACAGAGAATGGTCCGAAAAACAGAAAATATCCAGTGAGTGGCAGTTCTGTGGGCACAAATGCCTTGATGATGCCAGGTCAGGGAATAATGACCAGACTGGTTCAAGCCGATGGGAAGACAACAGTAACTCAAATAACCCCTCATTTCAACAGAGGAACGCAGAAGAGCATCTCTGAATGCACGATGTGTCAAAACTTGAGACTGATGAGCTACAGCAGCAGAAGACCACACCGGGTGCCGCTCCAGTCAGGTAAGTACTACAATTTGTACAGACTCATCAAAATTTGGACAGCATAGGAGTCAAGTCTGATGAATCCTAGTCTGATGAGAGCCATTTTCTGCTGTGACATTTGGATGTTAGGGTCCGAATTTGGCATCAACAAGATGAAAGCATGGATCCATCCTGCCCTGTACTAATGGTTCAGGCTGGTGGTGTTGGTGTAATGGTGTGGGGTATATTTTCTTGGCACATTTAGGGCCGATTAATACCAGAGCAATGTTGGTGACCATGCCCATTTCTTTATGACCACCCATATTCTGATGGCTACTTACAGCAGGATAATGCGCCATGTCATAAAGCGTGAATCATCTCAGACTGGTTTCATGAACATGACAATGAGTTTGCTTTCCTCAAATGGCCTCCACAGTCACCAGATCTCAATCCAATAGAGCACATTCGGGATGTGGTGAAACAGCAGATTTGCATTATGGATGTGCAGCCAACAAATCCTCAGCAACTGCTTGATCCTATCATGACATTGTGGAACAAAATCTACTAGGAATATTTCCAGTAGCTTGTTGAATCTGTGCTGCAGAGGATTAAGGCACTTCTGAAGGCAAAAAAAAAAGAGGGTCCAACCTATTACTAGTAAGGTGTACTTAATAAAGTGTGTATCATAACTTATTTTTAATAAGTACTGTCTCGCTAAGAACCTAATTTTAAGAACAATTTCAACTTTAAAGGATATATGCAGTTGAAGTCAAAATTATTAGCCACCCTGTTAATTTTTAATTGTTATTGTTAAGATTTTTTTTCAACACATTTCTAAATATAATATTTTTTAGAACTCTTTTCTAAAAATTGATTTATTTTATCTTGGCCATGATGACAGTAAACAATCTTTTACTAAATATTTTTCAAGACACTTCAATACAACTTAAAGTGACATTTAAAGGCTTAAATTGGTTAATTAGATTAACTAGGCTGGTTAGGATAATTAGGCAAGTTATTGTATAATGATGGATTGTTCTGTAGAACATCGGAAAAAAAAATGGGGCTAATAATTTTGTCCTTAAAATGGTGTTAAAAAAAATTAATAACTGCTTTTATTCTAGCCGAACTAAAACAAATAAGACTTTCTTCAAAAGAAAAAATATTATCAGACATTCTGTGCAAATCTCCTGAATCTGTTAAACATCATTTGGAAAATATGTATAATAAGTAAAAAAAAAAAAAATCAAAGGGGGGCGAACAATTCTGATATAAACACACACACACACACACACACACACATATGTATATGCCTTCACACACCCTTCCAGCCACAACCCATCTCTGGGAAACATCCACACACACATTCACACACACACACACACACACACACACACTCACGTAGCAGTCAAAATGAAACCGAAAGTGTGCACTTCATTTAAATGATCATATCGCATTTTAGAGTTATGATTATGACAAGCATTTGATATGTTTTTTTTTTCTTTCATAGCGAACCCACAGTTGTGCATGAAAACAAATGTTTACAATGTCAGTATAACTACTTTAGTCTATATATTGTTGAATATAATCTGATAATGGCAAATGTCTGATTTTACCAGTGAATAAATTTGTCTAATATGACAGATTGCAAGCATATATCTCAAACATAATAATTCAACATCAGATAGAATAGAATTATTTATAAAAACCAGTAGACCTACACAATATTATTATCAATGTTGTGCCATATGTTTGTTTTTACCATACCTTTAATTTACATAGAGAATCGTGAGAAAATTGTGATCTTTATTTTAAGCAAAAAAATCACGATTCTCATTTTAGCCAGAATCGTGCAGCTCTAATCTATCTATCTATCTATCTATCTATCTATCTATCTATCTATCTATCTATCTATCTATCTATCTATCTATCTATCTATATATATATATATATATATATATATATATATATATATATATATATATATATCCTTAGATTCCATATTTTAAAATAGTAGTATCTCAGCCAATTATTGTCCTATCCCAGGAAATCATTGATGGAGTGCTTGTTGATCATGGCTGGTTTTGCTGTCCTATGTCACAACAGTTCTCATCCTGATTCTTGCAAGTGTTGTTTATTATATGGCAAAACAACAACATTGCAGTGCTATATTCTGAGTTGATTTTGCTCAGTTTGTCTTTGATATGAATGTAATTTTTTATTGAATAAAATTAATCAGCCAAAAACATAATTTCTATGGAAAAAAAAAAAATTAAAACCTATACAGTCTTAAATTTGAAATCTCTTGTGGGATTTAGTTTAGCAGCAATAACTGCTAGCAAAGATCTCAGATAACTGGAGAACAATTTTTTCACCTAAGTGATTCTAAACCTTTAAGAATGTATTTCCAGCAGCCATTGACATCCATAGAATTAACAAAAATACTAACCAAGTCAATGGTGCAGCTTTCCAAAATTCTTCAGTATATCCTCGTTTATGTTCGCAACAGAAGAAAGAAACCCAAACAGGCTTGAAACATATTAGTGAATCAATGAATGAGTCATATGTGAATTAATTTATTTCGACAGGAAAGTGTACAGCAATACATTGATCTCAAAGGGAAGTTTTTTTTTTTTTTTTTTGTGTCATGCTTTACCAAAGCTGCTATTTTCCATAAGCCACAGCATCCAAATTTAATTTTAACAAGGACTTTTACTAGCCCACTTCAAAATCTGTTACATGATTAGGTTGTATTTGAGCTTCAACATACATACACAGTAGTCTCTGGTGGGGAGAGGTTTTCCTAAATTGCTGCAAGGTCTTGGTTTATAGCTTCCATAAACTAATTAGCTATTTGAAAAAATGTCATCAGGCAAATTGTCTTGAATACATCTTGAGGCACCCCTTGAGATGCAGGGTAGGGAATATGAATAGAATGTCATTGTGTCTCCAGGGTCCATCTCATTAAGTGTCTCGAGTGTAGATGTCATAGCATTTCAAAGGCCCAGTTGGGTGTTAGGCAGGGGTCTGAAAGGTCTCTCGAAGTGAGACCTCCCCCTAAAGGTCCATATAGAAGCTCTTAGCTAGATATAATAATTAGTAGATGTTAAATTGGCTTGTCTGTGTTTGTCCACAATTAATTTCCATTTGCATTTTCTGATTAACCATATTTTGATACTTTAAATGTATAGATTTAAACCATCGTTGTTTTATTTACTGTACTATTAATACATCATTGACTCATTTGACTGGTTTTTGATGTTAACTATCAGATCAGGCTTTATGTAACTTAATGAGAATAACTGGCTTGATCTACAGCTGCAATGCTCTTCCACTGAGCATGTCTGCCATCATCTTGGTGATACGATTGTGATGTGTGCATAATCTCACAGATCTGCAAATTGTGGTTCAGGCTCCTTGGCAGACCATGTTGTATGGGAGTACCACTCTTCTTCAACCTGCTCTCATCTTGGAATACAGAACCATGGACCAAGAGAAACTAGCTTTATTGATGTCAGCAATCTTCCAGTTTGTAGGTGCTTGGTCTTTTCTTGATAGCATCAACTGTAAGAAAATAAGGCATGCAGAACGGCAACATGATCTTCTTTGAGCTAGGTTTCGGTCCACTTTGTGTCACCTAAGGCGACCAGATGTTGATCCTATACGATAGTACTGAATTCCCTCTTGCATTCTGGCTAGTCTTTACGAATTCACTTCCGAATTCAAATTCATATTCAACAGATTCGTTTCACTGTGGCAACCCATGATAAAATTGGAAATAAGCCTCATGAAAGTAAGGTCTCAAAAATTTCCACTTCTACATTACCAGTAAACAAACATTTTCAAACAAAAGGTCTGAGGGTCATTGTGCTTTGGAACAGTTCAGACAAGCTTTAATATTGTTCTAAATTAGCAATAGTATTTCCACTTTTGATAGGTGCGATCACAGTGTCTATAGGACAATTTAATTAAGACCTGAGCCTGCAGGATGACCTCTGATGTTCTTCTTTTATAGGGGTGAGCATCTACATGGCCACTTAAGAATTTAGATCTTTCACTAATCAACTACTACAGTTGTCAGGTTAATCCTGAATACATACTGTAGTTTTTGTTTTTGTTTTTTCACTTATATCCCCACTTGTGTCTTTTATGAATTTTAGGATGAATCGTTGCCTTGATATTGGAGAAATTTTGGAATGATACATATTTCTGGCAAGGCTCAACGTTGTGTTCCAAATGGGATATACACCCCTCCAAAAGGTCTTCAGACACTTCAGATGTCTGCTATATTTAAATGTTATACTAAACCAAAGAGCTCAAAACTGGCCACTTTGAAGGGCCCTTAAAAATGAAAGATTTCAAAGTTTACAATTAATGGACATTCCAGGCCCCCATGATCCTTTGTGCAGGGTCGTTGTTTGGTGTCAACCAGCATGTTTCCTTCTGAAGAACTCATTCATACACCCTGATGATTTTGAAGATGTCACACCGGAGGGGTAAAACCTTCAAAGGGATTCGGACATAGAGATGAGATTTTCCGAATGCACTGCAATAGACTTTGTCTTATAATTTTGGAGATTTCTTTCACTTTGGATGTACTTTAAGATTGGGTGAGAGTGTTTAACAAATGACCTGCTGTTTAAATTATATTTATGTGCTGATTTAATCAATCTGTGCTGGCAGTCAGTAGGTTTGTTTATGCCAGGCCCAGCCGATTAGCCTTATGAATGCATTTCAAGATTTGGGAATTAATAGCTACAGAGGCAAATAGGTCTCAGCTGACCTTGGAATTTAATTACATTTTATTTGATGTTGTTTGACTTTTAAGTATTTTTATTAATTACATGGATAAATAAATCCAGTTTACTTAGATTATCTTTTGATCATAACAGATTTTCCTTGCACATTTCAAGATTTGAAATTTAAAAGCTACAGAGGCAAACACTTTCTTCACGGAATCCCAGCTGACCTTAGAGTTGTTAATATTGTTTGACAGTTTACTTAGCTTGCCTTGTTTTGATCAAAATAGATTTTTCATTCCTGTAAAACTTTAGAATGAGCTTTTTATAGTATTTTACCTCTCTACAATGTGAGAACAGCTTTGGAGAGCATCTTAAAAAAAGTATACTTAAGGCAAAAACATGTCTCAAAAACATGGCTATAACATATAAGAAATAAAATTATGTTTTCAAATGTAGCTAGATTGATGTTGATATCACTGAAGTGACAGTAACTGAAACTGTCACACACTTAAGACATTTACATCAAAAAACACATTCTGACACAAATATAGTAACTGAAACTGTCACACACTTATGACATTTACATCCAAAAACACATTCTGACACAAATATAGCAATTTACTGCCAATCGTTTACCACAAAGGCTGTTGGCATCCAAGAGAGGAAAAACATAACAAATATGAAAGGCAGTCATCATTAAGGAGAGATTTTGGATGCAAGGTGCATTTTCCATGTTTTATCCCTGTAGACAAGGGCTTTCCTCCAGCTGGTGCGGTATGAGAAGCATCATTTGTCATAACAGTGCCTCTGCATTCAGTCTCTCCATATGCTGCTTGGGTCTCTTCAGTACACAGCAGACAGCAGTGTACATATAATTACCCACAGGCCCTCAGAAACAAGCTGTTATCCATTACATGCCAAATACTCTGGGCACATTTTGGTGTGAGGATGACCACAGGATTTTTTAAGTAGTCAGTTGTTTTTGAGGTAAAGAACACACTCACTGTGTCAAAAACTTTTGTCAGTTTTGTTATGTACCCACTTTTTTGCTGCCATCCCCTTCTTTTTCTTTAAGGTAGACATTAATCTTTATGAGATTTTTAAAAAATGAAGTATAGACAATATAATCATAAGGAGGAAAATACTGCCTTTATGTTTATTTATGTATTGGTTGTATTGGTTGGTAAACATGTACAGGATTACTAGTTTCCCAAGGTATGTAAAAGAGTAAGTATTTAGGTCAGGGGTGTCCAAACTTGGTCCTGGAGGGCCGGTGTCCTGCATATTTTAGTTTCAACCCCAATTAAACACACATAAACTAGCTAATCAAGCTCTTTCTAGGTATACTAGGGCTGTTTCTCAATATGCGATCTTGCATCCTTGTGTTCTTGTGTACTGTCATTATCCTCTGCCAAAAGTCAGTTCCAAAACTCAAGACTGAAAGAACTGAGGGCTCAAGTTCCCAGATGTGTTCTTGGTATCGAGGCAGACTTGAGATCCAAACTCGTTCTAGAAGTCCTAGAAGTCATTGCGACTGGAGGTGGGAAGCCCAGCATCTTATATAGATTTATTATTAAACTTCAGAGATTTAACCTATTTTTCTGGAGTTTCCTTTTATTAAACAATGAAAGTAAAATCTTAATAAATAACTAATAAATGTTTATTTGCTGAAATTCATATTAATTTTTTTTTTAATTTGTATTCTGCAATGTACATTTGTATAAGGTCTGTATGTATAGTATATACAGAAAATATATTTGTAATGTAATTGTAATGAAGTTCGTGGCTCTTTGGCACCACAGCACCCACCTATATGAGACGGGCAGAGAGAAAAGGAGATGGAAAAAAATAGGAGGAAAGACAGAGTAGACCGAGAAAGGGGAGAGAGGAATATAAAAATTGGGGTTCAGTTCTCCAGACACACTGCCGCTCAGTCCCCATCCAGCTGAGATGAGATAAGATGACATGTTGGGAGCAATGTGGAGGAATCTATCCACCCGTTCGTCTTCTGGTGTCTGGCGGCGGTTCTCCTGCACTGTAAAAAATGTCTGTGATTTTAATAGTAAAAGTCTGTACAAACTACAGTGAAAACCTGTTAAATGATTAACAACTCATTTCAGTACAAAATACGGAAAATAGCTGTAACAGATCTAACCTTTATTTTTGAGAAACTAACCAGAGTGTCTGAAATCTCACCACACACCCTCATTCACTAGTCCCTAAATTAGTCAATTAGTTTAGTCCACAAGAAAGAGTGACCTCAAATAAGTAAATTGATGAACACCTGCAGCTAACAAGCACAATCACTGAAAGACAGAACAAGAAATAAAACCACAGACACAGCCTCACACCAAACCAACTGAATTAAAACAGAGAATTAAAAAACTCCATTAAATAGCAGCATTAGCAGCTTCACTTATTACAGTTTGACTTCAGTTCTTTCATATCTGCAAGAATATTTAAAATTAACAAAGGTTTATATTTCTTTATTGAAAATGTTTCATTTGACCTCACCATCATGGAGATCAGAGGCTGCTTTAGTTGGGCTTTTGAACCTTTACTCTTTGATCGTAATGGTTATCTGGCTGTTATAGACTGTGTTTTGGAAACTCATCAGTTTTAGCAAGAAAAGCAATGAAAACATCTATGTACTTACTACAGAATTAATATTGCAAGTCACAAAAACATTGCAAGCTATATTATTTTATTGATGTTATTTGGGACTGTAGTACAGTTTTCAGAAGGGTCGACAAACAATTATGAAGGATTAAAAATTAGAGTTTTAGCATCTTATTTAAGACTCACAGACATCAAGAATCAGGATATGAACCTCAACCATGGTTGCTAAAAAAAAGCTGCATAATTAATTCATTCCGCAATGCATGCTGGGTACCAGCATTGTACAAAACTCCCAGCATGCATTGCAGCATTAATAAATTATGCATCTTTATGCTTTTAACATTTCTTTCTTTTCTTTATTTTATGTTGTTTTTGGGGTGTAATATTTCAGTAGATTGTTTTGGGTTGTTTTTTTATTTGATTTAGATTATTTGTTTGTCACCATTATTGAGATTCAAAGACTAATTGTTGATGTCTGTGTGTTTTCAAGCTCTGCCATAGTTCAAACATTTTCATTGTGAATGTGTTGTTTACACCTGTTAAACTGTCATTGATTGCTGAAGCTCTACTGGTTTCATTTACGTTTATTACTCAAGTCTTACACTTAACATGATATTCAACAAGAACACAAGAAGGCAAGGGTGATTTAGATATGATAGTTAATCTCATCAGACTTAATTTTATTTTGGCTCTTTATGCAATGCAAATAGTGTTGCTACCACAATTAATTTTTTGCAGCCAAATTAAAAACTAACTTAAAATTAGAAGTTGAAAAGTCAGACTAAAGCAGACTCTGTCCTCCGTCATGGTGACTTCAAATGAACAACAGAAATTTCATGAAGAGCTTTTGTTCACGTGACAGAAATAAAGTCAAAGGTTTGTAATAAGTGAAGCTCCTGATGTTTGTGGAGTTGTTTAATGATCTCTGTTAAGATTTTAAAAGTTTTATTGTGTAATTTTTTTTAATTTTATTAATTATTATTTTTATTTAGAGTTTTATTTTCAGTTGATTTCATCTTTAATTCTGGCTGTATTTTATGTTATTTGGTCTTGTTGTTCTTTCCTTCAGTGATTCTGCTGTTAACAGTTGTTCATCAATAACTATTAAACCTCCTATTATTAGACACTTAATTGTCTCATTAATTTCATCACTGCCTGAGTGTTCAACCCTCTGTAGTGAGGACACTAGTGGGGATTTTGCTCTGTGATTTAAGGGGTTAAATGTGTTCGACGAAAAATACAGACTGTGGAATGTATTTTTAACAGAAATATTCTGTAGATTGAATTTACAAATGTAAAATGTTAAAAACGGTAGATTACTGGCAACCACAGCTGCCAGTATTTTTTTTTAAATCAAGAAAAACAACAGCAAAATACTGTAAAACATTTTTGTGGCACCATTGTGGAGGATAGTAGCATCTGTGTGCAAGTCCAAGATGAACTGTGAGAATCTGCAGTTATGCTGCATCTTTTTTTGTTTAAATGTAACTGTGCACTTACTAATGCAGTGAAAGTCTGTTTGTTAATTGCAGTCACACATGGGCACAATAATGCATTTATTGACTTTGCATTTTTTTAATGTTTTTGTAGTGAACTGATGTACAATGGTTCTCAATATCAATATGCTCAGATATATTACTTAAACATTTAAAATATTGATTTTAATGCCAGTAAATGCCAAATAAAGTGTAGTTGCTTTCTGCAAATATAAATAATTAACTCAAAGGTTTGTAAATTATCATTGCATTAGTTAATGAATAATTTTTTCTCTTGTTAAAAATACAAAAATTTTTCTGTAAAAACAATTTTACAGAAAAATTCTGTATTTTTTACAAAAAGGTTCTGGCAACCATAGCTGCCAGTATTTTTCCGTAGATTTTACAGAATTTTCTTTTACAGTGTGGCTGGCTGGCTGCATCTCTGGTCTCCTGCTCCGCTCCCGCTTCGGTGGATGGATGCAGGCTACGGCATCATGGAGGATCGCGGCAACTCCCCCGGGTTCTGTGGGATGGCTCCCTTTAGCGCTTTCCCTTCCTGTGGTGAGCCCCGCGTCCCCTGCTCCTCCCAATGATGGGAGACGGCAGCAGGCAGATCCTTTCCTTGCCAGCCTCAGGCCGTCCCGGCACTCTGGGCAGATGAACGGGTTTCTCCCCCACTTGGGTTAAATGCGAGGGCAACTGGACAACGTGTCCCTCCTTCTCCTGGGTTTCGGCACCACTGTAATGAAGTTTACGGTCCTTTGGCCACCGGGAAGAAGGAGGCAGAGAACAGACGCAGTTTTAAAATATTTATTTATAACATGAACCTAAAGCAAAACAAACAAACAACAGCTCCTCACGGAGACTGCCGTCGCACTGAAAGCAAAAGTAGAAACAATATGCCCGGGCCCGGTCCTCTCTCGGCTTCCTCTGCCATTGTTCCTCCTCTTATAGTCCAGAGCTCCTTCCATGAGATTTGAGGGCGGTGCGCACCACAGGTGCATCCACTTATGCGGTGGCCTCATTCTATTCCCAAGGCTCTCGGCCATGCCCTCTTGCCACAGTAATGTTTAAATCATTTTCTACTAAAAACACGTGAAAATCATTTGACCATTAGAAAGAACCCAGCATCTCATTTCCCACAGATTCAGTGTTCTCACAATCTCTCGACTACGATGTTCCGAGGTGACCTGGCAGTTCCGCTCTTCACAAGAATGCAAGTGCGTTCTCTGCGTTCATGGATTTGTAAAACAGCCTAGGTGTGTTGAAGGAGGTTAGAGCTAAACGATGCAGGACACCAGCCCTCCTGGAACAAGTTTGGACAGCCCTGATTGAAGTATATAACGTTTATTAAAAGTAATTATATATATATATATATATATATATATATATATATATATATATATATATATATATATATATACTCTAAAAAACGCTGGGTTGAGACTGCTGGGTAACAAAATTGGGTTGATTCAACCCAATTTGGGTTGAAAATCGGTCTTTAGCTATAACCCAGCAGTGCAACATGCAACATGCAGGGACATCAACGTGAGAAACCACCATTTTCTTTGCGCTGTCTTTGAGGGGAAGCGAGTGAAATTCTGTGTGAGACGTAAGTTATTTAGTGTGTATTTAACAATTTTCATAAGAAATAACACACTTAGTTTACTTAGTATAATATACACGCGCTTTTTTTTCTGTTTCTCCGCCTGACAGCCGACTTGTTGCTCCGCTTCACGCCCGACCTGCTGCTCCGCTTCACCGCCGACCTGTGCTCGCCTTACGGCCGAACTGTTGCTCCGAGTCCGCCTGACGACCGACCTGTTTCTCCGGACCTGTTTCTCCGCCTGACGGCCGAGCTGTTGCTCCGCCTAACGCCCGACCTGTGCTCGCCTCACGCCCGACCTGCTGCTCCGCCTCACGCCCAGCCTGTTGATCGGTGGACGAGAAAGCGCGTATGGCATCGGAAGTAGCTTGAAAAGTATAAGGTAACTAATGAAACTAACGTGAAGCATGTTCGATGACCACTTTATAAACACAACACCTAGGATAATTTAGGAGCTTTTTATTGTAATAAAATGCCTTTTGAATGACACAGATTTTTATGTTGGCTAGGTGATGACAGTAAGTAACGTTACTGTGATTTGTGATCTTTCTGGGGTGTTAACTGTAAAGCAGTAAGTAGTATTTTTACTCATGTATTTCTTAAGTTTGTTCATGGATTTTTGCGACAATACTTTGATGCATAAGTGTTGAATTCAGCTTCTCTAGCAATGTTTTTTTTTTTTTAATCAAAATATATACAATAATTGTACTGCTCCGCATGTACATTTTGTTTAGCTGTACATTGAATAGCAAATGTTATTAATTTACTATGAGTATTTTACATTCTAGACGTGATTTGAGCTATCTTTAATTAATCCTGTATGTAAGGGTCGTTTCATGCAAACGGAAATGTCTGAGCAAAGGCTAATTCCAACCTAATCATCTTCGACTGCAAAAAGAAAAAGTTTGACCACCGTTTTATGTGACACCCTGGATAATTATTATCATTTAGGAGTATTTTTGTGATATAATGACTTTTGGCTAACATGATCTTTTTTTACTTAATTTTGCTTAAACGCTTTTATCTGTTATTCTTTTTCAGATGGATAATTACGTGAAAATCAAACTAAAAGAATGCAATCTTGAGGAGTTAATCCCCACATTTGAAGGTATGTAATAATATTTTACTTGTTTCATTGTAATCATTAGGGCTGCCCTTGTTCAAACATTTGTCTGGTTGACTTGTGATGTTCATTTGAAGCATTAGTTGAATAATTACAGATTTATTAATAAACCTTTTATTCATTGATTCAGTTTCTTTTTGACTCAGTCCCTTTATTAATCTGGGGTCGCCACAGCAGAATGAACCGCCAACTTATCCAGCATATTTTTTACACAGCGGATTCATGCAGCATACATTGACTTTGCCAGTGTGGACTTTTTTTCTGCAACTAATAAATTTTGGGGTGCATGGTGACGCAGTGGGTGGCACATTCGCCTCATAGCAACAAGGTCACTTGATCGATCCTTGGCTGGGCCAATGGGCGTTTCTGTGTGGAGTTTGCATGTTCTCTGTGTTCGCGTGGGTTTCCTCCAGGTGCCCAGGTTTCCAAAGACATGTGGTAAAGGTGAATTGGGTAGACTAAATTGTCAATGGTGTATGTGTGTGAATGATTTGTTTCCCAGTGATGGGTTGCAGCTGAAAGGGCATCTGCTGCATAAAACTTATGCTGGATATGTTGGTGGTTCATTCCATTGTGGTTACCCCAGATTAATAAAATCGACAAAGCTGAAAAGAAAATGAATGAATGAATAATACATTTTTAGTTGACTAATGTTATTCAATTATTAGGGGGCAGCCCTAGTAATCATTAGCCACTTCAACACTTTAAACTGAGAGATTAAACTCTAATGCCAATTTGTCTTTGGTTATTTTTTTAAATCTGCTGTTCATGCAACCAGTGACATTCTCTTGTTTTATTTTTAGCACAGGAGCGAACCTTTCCTCGTTTTTAGGTCAATTTGAATACAATTCAGAGGGTAAGGATTCAATTAAAGGTTTCTCGATGCATAATGATGCATTTAATGCATAATGCTTGTCTTAGTTATTTTATTAACAATGAAAATGTTATTTTTATGTTTGTTATTAGGGTGGCATAGGGGCGCAGTGGGTAGTGCTGTCGCCTCACAGCAAGATGGTCGTTGGTTTGAGCCTTGGATGGGTTTCCCCTCCACAGTCCAATGACATGCGATGTAGCTGAATTGGGTAAGCTAAATTGTCCATAGTGTTTGTGTAAATGAGAGTGTGATGGGTTGCAGTTGAAAGGGCATCTGCTGTGTAAAACATAAAAAGATGACGATTTTGTGAAAGTTGTGATTTGGTCACAGCTATGGTTTCTCAAATTTTTAGTGATAAGATGCTTTATATAGATAGTGAATGCAACAAACTCTAAATGGCCTGTAAGCCAATTATTTTCATTAAAGGAGAGGTCCACTTCCAACAAAAAGATTCACACATAATGGACTCACCCCCTTGTCGCCCAAGATGTTCATGTCATTCTTTCTTCAGTCAGAAAGATTTTTTTTTAGGAAAATATTTCAGCAATTTTATCCATCTGCATGGACTGAGATTGTGCCTCATTTTTGAAGTTTTTAAAGAAAATTTAAATGCGGCTTCAAATAATACAAATACGGTTGCAAACTGTCCCAGCTCAGGAAGAAGGGTCTTATCTATTCTCATTAAGAAAACACAATTAAATACTTAATAATTTCAAATGCTCATCTTGCCTTACTATTACTTATTAAAAAAAGTTCCTTAGGCAAACCTGTTGTTGCATTGTCATCTTCACTCGGGCCAAAAAATTGCAGCATAGTGCCAGGGTCAGTGGTTAACTAATGCCAACACTGGCTGATAGCTTGGTGTGTTATGGCCTTAATTGCTTCTAAAGGTATTTTAGGTGTTCTAAAGTTAACTCTAAAGATATTTAACTTTTACAATTTTGAGTTTTTAATAAATCTTAATTCTATTTATTTTTTCAGATTGGGACCAATATTGCTGAGTATCTTCATCCATTGAATTCAAGAATCTATTGAGTTTCCTCATGTTCTCATCCTTGGAGACCACCACTTCTTTCAAGCCTTTGCTCACGTGCTGTGCTATTTATTATTGCAAAGTACATTACTTGCTAAAGTGGACGTTTGCTATAAAGCATTCTACATCTTTGGTGTGAACTACCCCAAGCAGTGTTCCCTGGTGTGGCAGACTGTGGTTTATGGACATCCTGGGGAGGAGACACTAGCAGTAAGGGTTCTGCTAGCATTAATTTTTGCTGACAAACAGTAATCATTAATACTGTGACCTCACTGCTTCCTTGGATTCTGTGTTCTTTAACTTTTACTTTGGATTGTGGGGGAAAAGGTGCACCCAGAGAAAACCCACCCGAACACAGGGAAAACATGCAAACTCCACACAGAAACACCAACTGACCCAGCTGAGGCTTAAACCACTGACCTTGTTGCTGTGAGGCAATCGTACTACCCACTGTGCCACCATGACACCCATTTCTAAAGAATAGTTTTAATAACTCATTTCTAATAACTGATTTCTTTTCTCTTTGCTATGATGACGGCACATAATAATAGACTAGATATTTTTTAAAGACACTCTACGCTGCAGTTACATTACAACTAATGTTTCTTACAGACTCTTTTATATCTCAGGATTGATGTTTGCACATGATTGTTCGAGTAAAAGTTAAAAAAAGTTTTCCTATTTCAAATTTGTTTAAAAATGCTTCCATCCTCAGGTTTCATTTTTACTTTTATATCTGTTTTTTCTTCAAAACTGCATTTACATTGAACTTGATCATCCTAACTGATGATTGCTTTATATCTCATATATTGATGTTTGCACATAATTGTTAAAGGGAAAGTTATAAAATGTTTTCTTATTTTTTCTTAATATAAAATTTGTATTTTCTTAGTTTTTATTGTTTGTTTTGTTTTTTCAAGCTGTTTGATGCCTTTTTATTATTACTTTCACATATTTTTTTCTGCATTGCAGTTGATGATTTATATGAGAATATGTTGATGTTTGTGCTCAAATTTGTATTTTGAAGTTACTTTCTGACTTCAGTCATTTAGATGCAATTTTATTATTACTTCCTTATACTATTGTTTTTCTCTACTCTGCAATAACATTGCAATTGCCTCTTACTGATGATTCCTGATTTATACATGATGCAAATGTTTTTGAATGTATTTCAAATATGCATTTTCTTAAGGTAATTTGTCTGATTTCAGTCTGATGCATTGTTACTGAACTTTAGTCAGTGTTTCTGTGATACAGTTTGATAAATTTTCATAGAAATTGTCTTAACCCTTTAACTACCCTTTCAAGAAAAAAAAAAATTGGATTGCATTTCTCAACTGCTAATGTCGCTATTGAACACAATCAGTACATTTTAACACATGTTATAATTTCTAAAACATCAACCTCTACCAAATGATTAATATGCATGTTTATGGTAAAAGTACCAGAATTACCAGAATTATGAAAAATCTGAAAAATTATGTATAAGACCAATTAAAAAAAAAAAAAAAATATATATATATATATATATATATATATATATATATATATATATATATATATATATATATATATATATATATATATATATTTAAAAGAAATATTTTGAACACCAAATCATCTTTTTTCTTATGACTTTAACAGTCATTATTTAAAACAGTAAAAACATGGTCAATCATTTGATAGAGCAGGCAGTCAAAGGGTTAATGCTGAGGTGCAGATGGGAAAAATGTCTTAAATTCATTTGGACACGTTTTATCTTTTGTCATAAATAAAATTCCATTACTGAACAACTATGTATTGCTGTAGAATTGTTTTTATTTTAGTGATTTTAATCATCAGTTTCTAGATTAAATTTCTGACCCATTTTGGGTTACATTTAACCCAGCAGTGTAGTAATTTTTAACTAATAGTTGGGTTAACATCACAACCCAGCATGCTGGGTTAAACTTGTAACCCAACTTGCTGGGTTAAAGTAACCCAGCGCTGGGTTACCAAAACAACCCAAATTGGGTTGTTTTCAACCCAGCAGTTTTTAGAGTGTACATAAATATATATATATATATATATATATATATATATATATATATATATATATATATATATATATATATATATATATATATATATATATATATATATGTTTTTTTTTTTTTTTTTTTTTTTTTTAATGGAAAAATGTGTTTTCAGACATAATTACTTGTATTTCTTGTTTGAGGTTTCATTTTATAACAAATTATGCAGGATTATTGCTTGCTTACTTTATATGTCAATTTGAATGATCATTGTTGCATTATAATTACAGTCAAACCAGAAATGAGAGAAAACATGTCATAGCCAGTAATCTATATTGAATCAATTGAGTAAAAATGACCCAGAATGCTTTGCATCAAAATAATTGTACCGCTTTAAACCATGACAAAAGCATATTAAGACAAGTTACTAAAATGTAGTTTAAAGAAGAAGAAAAAATAAAATAAAATAAAATAAATAGACATTATGTTAGGGCATGCTAATGAATAACCCTGTGAGCAATGTAACACTCTCTATGGTTTTGTAATTGACCTGTTTGCACTTACTTTCAAGGAATGAACATGAGAACGAGGATGTATATGTTTCATGTAACTCTTATTATTTGAAGTATTCCAGATTTTTTTTAGGAGATTTAAAAGCTCACCTTCGACAGGGTAAAATGTATGTATACCATGGAGAAAATTTTAAATATCTTTTTTTTCTTTATAATCCTAAAAAATCATATCAGCTTGATTAATCTCTCCCAGTTCAGTGCTTGATTCGGTTAAAAACTCCTCAAACAAGGAGCAGCTCCAAACATAGTAGAAAAAGCTGTGGATTGTGAACCTCAACCTGTAAGTATTTTTATTTGTTAAAATGTATCTATTACATGCATAGTTTCTAGCGTTAATATGCTGCAGCAAGGACGTAAACAAGGATGCAAACAATGGGAAATTACTGTTTGGCACCTTTAACAATTTAGCTACAAATTCATATTTTCCATCAACCCCCTGGAAACAGCCACAATCTTTATCAGTGCTCCAGTGTCTCTCTATGGGACCACTTTTCATGCATTCTACATCTCAAATAACAAACAGACAATAGATATGAGAAAGTTTCATATTACTTGCACATGCTTATTCTGAACATGCATGAGCCCTCGATAAGGCGGGCTTTCAGAGGAACTAAGAAATCTGATAGTTTTTTCATGTTAGCCGAGTAGCTGTGTATAATCAAAGTAAGATATATGAACACATAACATGATTTATAAATGTGAAGCATGAGCACACATTGCTTTGCACCCCAAAAACAAAACTAAGCCTTAAAAATACACTCTGAACCACCCCATTAAATAGGCATCCAATGTCACCTTTAACAGTGTTAATAAACATAGTCAAGAAAGTTTCCTATCATTAAATACACTGATTTGACACTTTGATTCTTTAATATAAAATTATCAGTATGTAGTGAAGGTGATTTTTCTTTTTTTATACATAAAGTAACTATGAGATATTTCCTTCACATCACTTATAAACATAACCATCAATAGGGTTTGACTTTTGAAATGTGGTTCTTATTTTCAAATTTAACCCAATATTGTGATGTGTTCCATGCAAATTGCATTAATCTCAGAGTGTGTGGGTGTGTCTTTATTTTACACCATTTGCATAAAAGCAACACCAGACGCTCTGTGCAAACATTAGTGTCATTCTCCGTATACTTTCCCCAGAGTATTTTTCAGCTTTATAGCACAATTGTCAAAATGATTTTTTCCCTTTTTTAGTGATGATCTGTCACATTACAAGGACAAATAAGGAGTTAGATTATAGTCTTTAGGGAATTCCAAAAGAGATGCCATATGGCTGGCAGTGACTCATGCTGTTGTTCTTCACTTATCTGCTGAGTTATGTCTTTCACATTAAGTCCCTGCCATGCTGCTCTGTTTGACAGCTGTAATGCTTGTCAGCATCTATATTCAGCATCTGTCTTTTTAAACGTCATGTGGCCCAGAGGACATATACAGTATGTGTCTTCTAGCAGCTGATGTCCTTTCGAGAGATACATAACACTCTTTGACCTGTCAGTCCCAATGGGACATTTACTCTTAAATGAGAAATCCACTGAAACAGACAGGTTACATTACTCTTATATTACTTTCTACGTGATATTACAAACACAAACTTATATGGTTAATACAATTTTGAGAGGTGAGGTGGCGCAGTGGGGTAGCACTGTCGCCTCACAGCAAGAAGATCACTGGTTTGAGCCTCAGCTGGGTCTGTTTGCATTTCTATGTGGAGTTTGAATGTTCTCCCTAAGTTTGCATGAGTTTCCTCTAAGTGCTCCGGTTTCCCACACAGTCCAAATACATGAGCTATGGGTGAATTAGCTAACCTGAATTGGTCATAGTCTCTGTGTTTGAATGAGTGTATGGATGGAAGGGCATCTGCTTCATAAAACAAGCTGGTTAAGTTCATTCCACTTTGTCAACCCTTGATTAATGATGGGACTAAAGACCGGCTCGCACTGTGCAATTTATTATTTTTATCATTCTTATTCTTTTTCTTCTTCTTCTTTTTCTTCTTCTTCTTCTTCTTATTATTATTATTATTATTATTTTTTTTTATAATACTGAACTGATACTACTGATAATACTGAATACTGAATACTGATTATAGCATGTCATATTACCCTAACATGGCTCCCCTGTCATACTACGTTCTCAGATGTCATAAAGTCAGACTGAATGACAATGAAGACACACCAGACACGGAAGAAAACACCCCCGGAGTTTGACACTTACAATATCCCACATTCTGAAAGGATTCCTCACAGCATCTGTAGCAGAAATTTTGCACACGGCTTGTAACAATAATTAAACCAGCAAGTAAAAATAGTTTTGACATTTTTTGTTTCGTCATTTGAATTGTCGCATAGATTGCATCATCAAATTCGGAGCTCCTATAGAGGAATTACCAAACTATATCAGTCATGATGTCAAATGGGTTTCCGGTTGCAAAAAGAGAACGGTTGCAATAGCAAACATGTCGTGTTGTGCAATAGCACGTCAGATTTATGGAAAACTTAACATTTACCGTTAACATTTACCGTTATTTTAATGCCAGCCTAATTACATGACGACCTAGTTAAAAATGCTGGACTCTGCAGTTTTCATTTCATATCAATTAAGTTTACACTGTGCTGAATCATACGCATTACTCATTTTTGATTGCAGCAATGATTTTTAGTAAAAACAGTTCAATAGGGTTAATTAAACTGCGGACACTGAATGCTTAGAATGCAATGTAAAAATGTACGTTCACATACCCTGCCGTACAGGTGCAGTTTGCTGTCAGAATGCAGTTTTGCTTGTTGATCATTACCCAGATTTGGCTAGGCAGAGCCTCAGTTTTTAGCTCTATAAAGTTTTGAATCTGATAATCATGGAACATTATTTTTTTCCACATGACCACACCGATCAAATCTGTTGGCATCCAAAGACTTGTAGGTCTTTAACTTCTCTCTTGTAAAAACATTTGGAGTGGATGCTTGATCCTAGATGCATTTCATTTTATCCAATATTCATTATGAGGGTGTTAACCAATCATGCGCTTTGTCTTGTAGGAGTGTGATAAAGACATGGTGCCTGTTGTTGGTGTTTCTAAAAGAGTTGATGAACTCAAAGTCCTGGGTGCACCTTTGAAAGGATCTTGTGGACATAGCTTTGAACAGTTGTGAAGTTAATTTGATGCACAATTGAAGGGGATTTGATGCGTGAATGAAGCGAGTAAACTCAAAATATTCACACGCAAATAGCGTGATTGATCTGCGCGTACCGTGTTTGGTGTGATCACAGCATTACACTTTTCCCCATTCAAAAACATACAAGTGACATGTCTTATGTATTCTATAGTCTTGATGATTAAATATGAAGTGTTGAAGTAGAGCAGAAAAACTACTTAAAAAATAAGTTGTTTAATGTTTTCATTTTACTATTTGCAGCTTCATTTTTTTTTTTTTTTTTTTCAAAAAATCCTTTCCACAGTGCAAACAGAGAGTGAACACTAAGGTTTGAGATATTGAATATCAGGGGTCTGCAGATCACCTCTCCAGTATGCCCAGGCCTGTGCAGTAATAATTTGGTTGTCCTCTGTGTATTGATTAGTATTTTGCAGTGGGGTTGGAGGAGGTGAGATGGTAAATGCAGTAAGTGTGTCTCCAGGGGCTCTTTTGGCAGAAAGGTCTCAGATGAGCTTCGCCTCTCAACAGCACTCAATGTAGTCAATAAAGTACATGCACACGCTTACACTCACGTCTTAACCAGAGCCTATTGACTACAGCTTTAGATCACGATGATGCGAGATCTTCTTTAATAAATGAAAAAAACATTGGTGTAACTGTATTTTGATGGTCTCTTTTACACCAATGTTGACTGTAAGTTAAGGCCCTGGTAAACTTCAAACAAAGTTCTTATCCGTTCTTTGTTTAAGGGTAAAAATAAATTTGCCAACACCCCAACAAAGAAAAAGGTGGGGTTGCAAATGTGACATGCCAATTTTATGAATCCCTAAACACAACATTGCTACCTGAGGGAAAATACCAAGCAAACACAGATTGATGTTGTACCCCAGCATCGGTGGACGTTGCATTTTGTTTGGTAATAAAAATCGGCTTGACTTCATAACCCAGCGCAGACTGATGTCAATGTCCAACATCCAACCAAAAATCAAACAAATATCAGTGTCTAATAATGCTACAGCTTGATGTTGTGTGGATGTTACCATTATAATGTTTTATCAGATGTTGGATTTTAGTTGTCATACCTGACACATGTCAGTATTTGACATTATTCTGAGGTTAGTTTAAAATGTTGGCTCAACGTTGGATTTTAGTTATTTTTTTCAATACAAACTGTAATCAACCAAATATCAATGTCATTACTGGATGTCAAATGAACATTGTGTTTATACAGTGACTAGACATTGAATTTAGGTCACCTGATGTCATGACCTAATATTAATGCCTCATGATGCTGTGTGCCTGCTGGGTGGATTTAAAATATCTATTAAACAGCCTTTTCCATCAAAAGCTTTCTAACATTTTACATTGTTTTTATTTGAAATAGAATGATACTAAATTGTGCCGCCACCACGTTGCACGAAAGATGTGCATTTCTACCAATGTATGCCCCCCTCTGAGCCTTTCAAATTTCTCTGTGAGTGACTGTAAAAGTGCAAATACATCTATACCAGATTTGCTACTTGACTTTCCAGTGTATTAATGTGGTTAGTGTTGTTGTTTAGCATGTTTTCATGTTTGAGGCCCATGGAATAAGAAATAAATCAGGGGACGAAACTGAAAGAACACACCCTTTAACTGCAGAATTTAATCTAATTTAAATTTAATCAACCAATGCCAGCTCAAAGGTTTTTAGGAGCCTAAACAAACTCCCTGAAATGGCTTTAGTGAGTTGCCAACTGCCAAAATTAACTCAAGAAATAACGTTGTTTTATATACTACTAATACCAACTAATTCTTATTAGAGTATAACCAGTCTGTCTGCTTGATATATGCTGAGACCATGCCACCAACAAACATTCTCCAGTCATGTCAATTCATACTAAACATTAATTTTAACCTAAGCGTAATCTTTAATAATCTTACAAATGTTTAACCTAACTTTTACGATCAGAACTATTGGCATAAAGGTTCAATGTAACTTGCAATCAACAAATCTTTATTTTGATTTGTAGTTCAATTTGGACAAAAGCATTTGCCAAATGAATAAATGTCATTGCAAAAATATTGTGTGTGATTATCTGTCGAAGTTGTCAAACTTGGGCTTGAAAAAATTTTGATCTGGTCTATTTTAAATTATCAAGCAGACTTCTACAGACAAATAAACATGAATTTTGCTGTATATTACTGTAAAAAAATGTTGGGTCCCAAGTTATCTTAATTGTTTTTACAAAATTAAGTGGACTGAACAAAAAACAATTAAGTTGTCCCCCAAAAATCTCAAGAATGTTTTTGATTTGGCTCATTTTAAAAAAGAAGATTGAAATAGCACCATTTCTTTTTGAGTTATGTAACAGAAGGAAGGAGTAAATATTGCTCATTATTATATCAACATTGTAACAGTACAAAAAAGTTGGTGTTATGTGAAGAGCCAACCTAGGCTTATTATAGATACCTTCTCCTGTATACATTTCTGTAAAGCATGAAATACATACCGCAAGGTATGTTTTTTGCAGTTTTGTTTTTGTAAATTTACCATAGGCCGCTGTGTACACTTTTTGAGATCTCAAATTTCCCTCGCGAGTGCCATTTGTGTCTGCCCATCTTGCGTAAATCCACCAGAGGCCTTTGTCAACTGACTGACTGACCGACCAATGCCCGCACCCACCGCCTTCCCTAAACTCAACCGAAATTGTTTTTAAAAACAATCCAGAAAAAGTAAAGCCACTTTATTTTACCACATTTACTTATCTTACCACGTTCTCACCCAGTTTTTCACTTGTTTATTAAATTTATTGTTTTTTTACCTGCCTTCTGAAATTGTTCTTTACCGGACTCAAACTCCATTGTTGTTGTCAACTCTGTGTCTCAAGTCGATGTAAACTGCAAGCTACTGGGCAAACTGGTAACAAGGGAAAAATCGTCCACATTGAGGTAAGCGGTCAATTGGTAGTGCAAAAAGAAAGCCATCAGCGGCACCATACCACTTTAATATTTATTTGGAAGATGCAATGCAGCCAAATGTACCTCTGGCTACATGATTCGTGCTCTCTAGAAATGTATATGGAGGTACATATTCACAATAAGCCTGTGTTTGGAAGAGCTTTTGCTCTTAACTTTAAGCAGACCTCATTTCAGAACATTTTTTCCCCCATTCAATTGTGTATTTGCATATTGTTTTATAGTAATTTAACTTAAGGTGACTTACAGTGAATGAGTGAACTGTTCTCCAGTCCATGTAGGTGTTAATAACACAGATGTATTTCATTACATAAATTATTTAAGTTCCACCACTGTTTGACAACCTAAAAGTGTCAAAGCAATTTGGTCTTAATTGAGAAAAATATATCTATTGAGACAGCGAAAGAGAATTTGCTGCAATTAAGTTCTCAGTTTAAAATACAAATCAAGTCAGTCTCTAAGCAGCTGGACAGTGGAAGAAAAAAAAAAGTGGTGCTTTCCTACTTATTGCTCTGACTTTAGACAAACTGTAATCACAATAAGTCTGCCAAAATTGTTTTATTGATTTACAAGGATAGTCTCTGTAAATGAGACTGCAATCACTCTGAAGAGAGGAAAACAGGAAAAATATTTATCTCCATAATGCATTGTCTGTCAAGCCATTCATGACTGTTTTGAAAAAAAAAAATGGTATGAATTGGGGTGGTGTGTGTGTATCCAGGTGTTCCAATCACTTTTATGCCACCAAGTGTATAAGTGGGTATATAATGGGTCACTCTCAGGAGTTCAGTGAATTTAAGCATGGCACTGTGATAGTTTGCTGTCTATTCAAGTCCATTCGTGAAATGTCCTCACAGCTAAAAATTTCACCAAATATTCTGGTCAACTGTTTTTATAACAATGTGGAAGCAATTGAGAACAACTGAAACTCACAACAAAATGGTAGGCCACATACAATCACAGAGTGGATCAATGCATGCTGAAGGTCACACTGCACTGAAATTGCCAACTTTTTGCAAAATCAATAACTACAGACCTCCAAACTGTTTTTGTACCCTTCAGATTAACTTGAGAACAGTGTCATTGAACGTGTTTCAATGACCGAGCAGCTGCATTCAAATCGTAAATCAAGTGCATTGAAAAGCGAAGTGATGTAAAGCACACTGCCACTGGACTCTAGAGCTGAGGAGCTTTTCTGTCTAGCAATCTAATGGACATGTCTGAGTTTGGCAGACACTTGGAGAACTATACTTGTCTGACTGTATTATGCCAAGTGTAATGTCTGGTGGAGGGGAGTTATGGCGTGGGCTTGTTTTTCAGGGTTTGGGCTCAGCCTCTTAATTAAAGTGGAAAGAAACAGTGTGGCAAAAAAAAAAAATGGTGACAGTGAATAGGCTATATGTAATGCACAATATTAAATACCAGTTACCAGGCAACTTGCAACACCCATATACGCATACACTTTCCAGCTGAAAATAAACAACATTGTCAAAATACAGCACTAAACAACTTTGTGAGCAGGAACCATTACACTGCATTACAATGCTTTTATTGTTAATATTAGAAAAAAAGCAATGCACTGCGCTTTTTATGTCACTAAGCAACCCCTGTATTGTGCTGGAGTGCATGACTTTGAAATGCAAGGTTTTTAATTCATTCATTTAGAAGATTAGTGTTAATGCTTTCACAGTGGATTACACTCAACATATGAATTAGTTTAAAAAATATTGCTGTAAATGTGCTGGAAAAAATTACTTCTGCAATATGAACTTTCATTAGAGGAAAAAAGTTGACATTTGAGATAATTAAATTTACTTTTATATTTGTTACATTTATGCATTTCTCAGATTATTTTATACAAAGAAACTTGAACCCACAAGTCTGCCATTGGTTAGTGCAACCCAGGCTCATTCTGATTACTGCTTGATGGCGTGGTTGACCAGGTCCACTACATAATTGAAACTCGCCTACACCTCCCCCTAACCTAAACCAACTGCTGCAGGAGCATGGGCCCAATCTTGGTGTGTGGTACAAGGTACACTACGTAGTTGACTGGCGCCTATGTCTCTTCCCACCCTAAGCCCAACCATCATAGTAGCATGGGCATAAACTTAGTGGACGATACAAGGTCCGCTACGTAGTTCACAATCTCCTACAACTCCCCTGCCCTAAACCCTACTGTCACAGTACCATGGTCGCTACCTTAATAGGCAGTACAAGGTTCACTACGTAGTTGATGATCGCCTACACCTCTCAATTACTCTAAACTCAATCATCACAGTAGCATGAGTGTTTCCTTACTGGGCAGTACAAGGTTGATGATCGCCTACATCATTAAGCTGCAGCAAAGATATCTCCAGAAATGTATATAGGGCTCAGTTTTTTAGAATGAAACTTTGTTGCAGGTTAGTGTCATGCTGTAGTATTTGAACAAAATAGGAAAACAGGCTTGTAAAAGAAAAGTTAAAACTGAAGGAAAAAAAAACTGCTTTAGTATTAATGAATACTTTACAACGTACAGTTTTATGAGTAACAACCATTTATTCTCACAATCTTTAGTATTTTAGGTACCCTGAACATTGACTAATGACTCTCAGACATCTAGGACAAAGAGTCATTCTTCAGCATTTGATTTTTTTCATTTCTCACAGACATTCTGCAGTTTATTCAAACAAATCCATCAGTTCTGGAAAAGTGGAAATTCCAGGGCATTTAAATCATGGTGTCGTCATAAAGCTGTGGGATTCGCCTCCCATGGGCTCCTTCAGCTCCTCTTAGACACTCACAGCAGCTCATATCAGCAGTGCTCCTGCAGCTCTGTCTCAATTTACACAATAATTGCTACTCACATCATCAGGGAGGCAAATCATACTGAGATCTGCAACTGTTATGATGTCGGGAGTGTGATGAAGTTAAATGATGGTAAACCTCTATCACCCTACAACCAATGATGGCTATATGAGAGAGAGAGAGAGAGAGAGAGAGAGAGAGAGAGAGAGAAAGGAAAATGGGGGTTTCAGGGATTTGTTTTCTTACTATTTTACATATCTTTATTTAAATATAATATATTTTGAACATTTGTACACACTACATTTTGAAGAGCTGACTTGTATTATATTTGACTTACACTCTGGAGACACTTTGTGTTTCAAGAATGTCTCTAAAGTTCAAGCTCAAAATACCCCTCTGATTATCTGTTAGATAATGGTGAATCCGCCTATTTTGGTGTCTCAGGACAATGTAAAGGTGTTTGTTTTTTTTATTTATTTTTTTATTTTATTTTATTTATTTATTTTTTGTAGCCTGTGGCTTGAAATTTAAATGAGCTGTTTCTCCCTGCCCGCCACTCCACTGTGCGTTAGATCAGATAAACAGCCATCATTGATAAAGACAGACAAGGATGAGGCTGAAAAAAGGTCACAGGTCAAAAATACCAAATATGCTTATTTGACATGTTTGTGGTGAAAACGTATGTATGCTTGTTGTCATTAGTAGTATATAGTAGTGAACAAAACTAGGAATTCAATGTGTGTACAATATTTGTTTAATAAATAACACACCACTATTAAAAGTAAAATTGTTTTCATCACAAAATGTTTAACAGAAAAACACCAGAAATTTATAGAAAAAAAAAACTATAAATAGATAAAATATATATAAATGGGAAAAGGTAAAAACTATGAACATTAACTTAAATAAATAAATAAATAATAAATAAATAAATAAATAATGGAATTAAATTATGATAGAAACAAAACTGAGACAAGAAGAAATTATGGGATTACTTGCAACTGATAATTAAAAAAGAGTCCAAATTAAGATGAAAACGTAATAATGAGGGCAAAAAGAGGTTATCTAAAAACAACAGAAAACAATAAAATAATGGTATTTTCTTACAATAAAAGCTTAGAAAGAAATGCTAAAACATTTTGAATAATGAGTTGTTTTTGCATTTCAAGCAAATTTGTGAGTCTATGTAAGACAAAATGTAGTACTTTATCACTGGTGTTCTGATTTTTCACATTTCTTGTCTTACCTGCATTCACTTTTTATTTTTATCAGGTGTTTAATGTAATGCAAATATGCATTTGACTTGATTAAACAAATATTTATTACAAATGCAATTTGATCTTTCTACAAATGACCAGTAAACATCAGTTTACAAATAGTGATTGGCGAATAATTTAATTCCAAAAAACTGTATGTTAAAAGGTCATGAAACCCCACTTTTTCAGATGAAGTCTTCCTCAGAATTGGCTAAAGAAATGCTACACTTGAGGGGCGTGGACGGCAGAGCAGGGAAAAAATGGGGGGCAAAAAAAAATGACACAAAATGTGAAGAAACGCATAATTTTATATTTTATAAAGTTAAAATGCAAAGAAATAAACCGTAAGTGATGTAATGCCATGTAATAGGATATTCATAATTTAATATAATACATAACCACGATTTGTTTTATCATTATAAAGTTAATCATGTTTATATAAACACTATAAATGAGGAGGACTTCTCTCCTTCTGAATCCATGGGTCTAAATGCAGACACAGTGCATAACAGTGCAGCAGGTCTCTAGCACTATCTATTCCAATCATTAGCCCTGCTGATAATCTGGAGATTTAATCATGGGTGAACATGGCAGTACAGCAATGTGTCTGAATGGTAACAAACACAACTATTAAAAGATGAAGTCAGCCTTTCTACAATTCTCATACAGCTCTCTCGACAATATTGCTTGCTGTACACAAACAGGTTGGCTTTATCGATAGCCCTGATATCATTGCAAGGAAAACAGTGCAACAAACCTCATGGATCATGGAAACAAACAAATATGACCCTTCACATCCATTTAAATACTGTGTCGTGCACTGTCTCACAGCTTGGCAGGTCTTTTCCATCCATATGTGCCTGTCTTCGGAAAGCATGAGCTGTCATGAATAATTAAGAAGCAGTCTCTTCTCATAGGATAAGAAAACTTAGTCTATGAATAATAATAAGAAAACACTACGTCAACAATGGATGGGCAGATAATGCTACTTAACTGATTTTGATCCTGCCTAGATAATGATTTTAAACCCAGAAGATGTAAACCCAGTAGCTGACAACAGCTCAAAATATTCCAGTTTTCCCCACAATAAAGCTGACAGGTGCTAATGCTGTCTTAACTAATTCTCAACACACACAAATCTGTTAAAAGCTCCAAAAATACTCAAGATTTTCTTAACCCTTAAAAAAAAAAAATAATAATAAAAAAAAAAAAAATATATATATATATATATATATATATATATATATATATATATATATATATATATATATATATAGTGCTGTCAATCGATTAAAAAAAATTAACTAATTAATCGCACCTTTTTAAAAAAAATTATCGCGATTAATTGCATTTAAAATACTGAAACTTGGAATTTTGCCTATTTAAATGTAAAATTAAAGGCAAGAAAAAAATATTTATATTTAAAATGTTATTGTTTAATAGAATTTTTGTTTAACTTGTAACACAGATTTTTTCATGTAAACAACATACCCAAAATAAACCATCAAGATCCTGGCTTGACAGCCATATTTATTACAGAAATTAAAACACAGGCATGTTAATGACATTTAAATTTCAAAACAATTAAGATAATACTCTTATTAAAATTCTACCGTGTAGCCTTAAAAGGAACCTTACCTTAAAGGAACACCGAGTCATGAAATGCGGAGGATTTTCTTTCTGTTCGCCATGCGGTATCAACTTACAACAGATGCCGAAAATTAAAAATGAAACACCCGAAATTGCATTAAACTCTGGATAACTTGTGATGCAACTAATTGTTTTATACTGGAACTTGCCTTCAAAAAGTGCTTCCTTGGTCTTATCCACATTTATTGCATGTTGAACACACGTCCACCACAAAAGGAAGTAAAAAAAACCTGAACTGCGTTAATTGAGTTAATTTTTTTTTAAACGCGTTAATGATTTAAAATAAACCGCATGCGTTAACGCGTTAATTTTATATATATATAAATATATATTTTTTTTCTCTCAGGTATACATTGCACATGATTTATCAGAATATTGGAAATATATTATGGAAAACAAATTGATTTAAAGTTTTAGTTTTGCTTTCATTTTAACAGGCTGTAGTAAAGACCCTTTCAAAGTGTTTCAGAGTGGTTTTGACAAAGGTTTATGGCATAACCGGGTATTTTACTATACATATATAAAAAATAACAAAAGAGTGTAAACTACATAAATTTTCAGCATTGGCGACCTCTGAAAAAGAGACTAAGCTGAAGGAAAAAGAATTAATGAAGAGTCATTTTACATTGTTTAAAATATTTAATAAATAAATGATAAATGTTAGCTTTGACAGATTGCAGTGATCTTTGTTACAATTTTCATGATTACAATAGACCGAACAATCATATTCTTTGTTTGTGCTGGCCATTTTCTAACATAGGTGTATAATATTTCTGGGTTATGTCTGTGAAAAACTATGAAACAATAGAGGTACAAAGGGCAGACCACCAGTCAAAAAAGACAGCCCGGCAGACAGTTGGGTTACCAATAGAGATTGCAGATTTGATCAAACATTCAACAGTCTATCAGCAACAAATCTGTCAGAATTTCTTGCTGTTGCGTGGACAAACTCACCACTAACTTATCATGAAGTGTATTGAACTATAGTTTTCATACAACCTTCAACAAAATACCACACTGTAAAAATGCATGGTTTCACACAATTTATTTGTGTTAGGACAACATGAATTAAGTTAATTTATTAGTTTTTTTTACAAATTTATTTGGATTGAGCATTTAGATTGAACATAAAACAATTAAGTTGTTCCCCAAAAAACTCAAGAATAGTCTTTGTTTCAGCTCATTTTAATTACTGTAAGTAGTAATACCGGTACCGGTCCATGGATCAATTGGTACTGGGCCACACAAGAAATCATTTATTATTTCTGTTTTGCTTATTATCTGAGTCTGAACATTTTTATTTATTTATTTTGAAAAATGATCATATTCTCTTGGTTACATCTCAGTCACTTGAGAGTTCAAATTTAACCCACAAGAAGCAAAATGTGTAAGAAACAGATGTCTTTGGAAAGTTTCTTTTGTTAAGGGGAAAAGGTCCATTGAAGGACCCACGAACAACCAAGGAATGGATCCGCAACCCAATTGACAACAAATCAGGTGAATCCAGCATGTCTGTGCAAGAATATCAACTGACAAACAAAGCAAATGATGGCGGCCTTTTAGGGGCCATTAGCATATCACGTCTTTTCTAGAGTTTGCACAAGTTGTTTCCAATGGAGGTGCGTAGCTTGTGTGAGTCACGTGACAAGAATTGACCAATCAGCTTCAGCTTGTATGGAACATACACATTTTGGTAGACTAATTAACACACTAACACTTAACTCCCACCATTCCCCCATTGCCCATTGATAAAAAGACGAGGACCACTGCTTTACCAAACCATACTGTACTGTTCTGACCCATAACACTCAATGGAAACAAGGCATTATTACCAACCGGGCACTATTTAAACACTATGGTCTACTTACATTTTTTTTGTAGTCCAACTATTTTGGACAACAGGGTCTACATCTTGTACAGCTACTTTCAGAAGAATAAAGCATTATGTCACAAACCTCAATCTAAAACTGGTTTCTTAATTATGACAGAGAGTTTATGTCCTCCACAGTCACCAGCTCTCAATCCATCAAAGCTGTGGTCCACAACCGCAGGGCCGCGGACCAGTGCAATTACCAGGCCACACCTTTTGTTTATTATCTAAGTCTGAAAAATATTTGATTTTAAAAAATGACTGTATTCTCCTGGTTACATCTGTCACTTGAGCACCAAAATTTCACAGAGAAGCAGCAAAAATTAGTAAGAAACAGATATTTTTGAGAAAGAGAAAATGCCCAGTGAAGGATTACCAAGTAATGGATCTGCAACCCGTTTGTCAACAAATCAGGTGAATCCAGCATGTCTATGCAAGAAGATGTAAATCACAAATTATTGGGGTTGCATACATATTTCTTTTTTCACACACAAGTTTGTTATTTCCAATGGACGTGTGCGCCCAGTGTGCTCATTTTTGGAGGGACACGCCAAGCCCACTCAGTTGAAAACATTTTCAGAATGCCACAAGGTCACTGCGAGTCAAGTGACAAGAGCTGACTGATCAGCTTCATATTTTGGTGAACTAATTTTCTCAAACAAACACTGCAGTACTTTTTAATTTTCTCCATGAATAAAACTTGTATCAGAGTTGCTACAATGTTTTGTCAGCTTGACCTCTGAGAAAACGGTTCATGGTCAGTGTAAAATTGTCAAGTGTTAACCAGTCGGTGGTGATAAAAAGGTTGGGGACCACTACATTAAAACACATTTTATGTGTGCTGAAATGGGAGATTTAAATCATATGCAGCTTGACTAGCATTTTAGCTCCAAGTCAGTGTTGACAACATATTAACGAGAAGTAAAATCAATAGAAATCGTTGTTCTGTAGTAAACAGTACTTGGGAGGTGAGTCGTTTAGGTGACATTGAAAGGCTAAAATCACTCTTTCTGCTATTTCCTCTAAACAAAACCATGGGTTCTAAAAAAATACACATCACCTGTGACAGTCAGAATATTTAACAAGCTATAAGTCGCTCACGGCCCAATTTGTGTTCACGTTCAATAAAATATGGCCTCATATCTGGCTAACGACAGCCAAATGCTTTGTCACCGGTTTGGCTATTAATGTATTTGTTTGCATAAGCAAAAACTAAAGTCAGTCGATAGTGGGGGTAAGCTTAATGTGTGTGTGGGCTACACTCTCAGTAGCTGTTGTAGCAGTGTATTGATTGTTAAGACGTGATGATGTGGTGGATAATGCAGTGAATACTTGCCAACCTCATTGCCAACCTACTTGCCATCCCTGATGCCTAGGTTATATGTAATTTAGACAGCTAATAGTGTGGAGAGCACATTTATAGTGAGCAATGATTTAATTCCTTTAGCTTACTTGTTTTCCCAGATAAATTAGCGAGTCGACCATTAGGGAAATTAAGGATAAATTTGCTCTTCACCGTAGTCTTCAGCTAATGACATGATTCCTAACTTCATTGCTCTTACGTTGTGAAAACAAACAAGGTCCCTGCGGTTGGAAAATCCATCAGTCTGAGCTCTTGACTGATGTAATCATTTCATAAAGCGCAATTATGTCTGTGATGGAGTGTAGGATTGGAGTCTGGGGAAATAAAGCCTCCTTAACAAACATTTCTATGAGGATGAGAGGCTTATGAGATGAATTCATCATGCGCGTGCAGACCTTGACAGACACACTGAGATATTTCTGACAAAGTGAGTGAGAAAAAAAAAAAAAAAACACACGGCCAAAGGTGAATTGAAATTATATGTAGCCGCTGATTGACTTGGAGGTTGAAATTAAAAAGCCAAGGTCTTGTTTGTCTATCATGTGACAATGAAAGGATGATAAATAGAGGCTGATAGAGGGCTGAGGTGCAATTCAGTCCCTGAACACAAGGACAGGACCTCTAGGCCACAATGTAATTGGCTTGTGGATAACTGATGCAGTGCCCTATCATACACCCGGCGCAATGCAATAGTTGTTTGCTAGTTTCAGCTTGGTGCAGGAGTCGTTTTGATGTTTTGCACCACGCTGTTTAAATAGCAAATGCATTTGCTCTAATATGTGTGCCCATAGCAGGCCCGTAGCCAGCCTGGTGAAAGGGGTGGTTCTTTTTTTCTCAAAAAGTGGACCTTTTTGCAGTTATACGCCTCACTTTGTATTTACTATGATATTTAAATTCTGCATTTTAGTGACATTTTAAGCAGTATCTTTTTTATTTGATGGATTACCTAGGCAGATGTCATCATAACCACACTTTTTATGTACTAAAAATATTTCCTTAAACATTGCAATGAAGAAAAATTAAAACAAGACTAATTTTTAAAATACAAATTTATTATATCATATGACATTAGACAAAAAAAAAAAATAGGAATATGTTAAAGTTTTAAAGTTAAAAAAAACTGTAGCCTCATTAATGTGACCGGCACATTCCACTGTCACAATTTTATATTTCAATAAAAAACAATAATTAAAACATAATAATAATAGCTATAACAACAACAGCAATAACAATAATAATAATTATAATAATAATGAATAATTCTTCTGAATTTTTCTAGCCCCTTTGGTAAAAATAAAAGTACATTTGAAAATTCCTGAATATCAACAATAGCTAAAATATATTCTGATTAATAAATATGGTCAGCTTCTGGTGCATAACACCTTTTTATTGCTCCAAGATTTAGATTTAGTTACAAGTAAAATGTTTTCTCTGTTTAAAAGCTATACAGTAGTGAAAGGAGACTTCTCTTACATCAGATCATAGTCGAAACAACAGCCGACAGAGAATTCTGTTTGGTCTTAAAGCCTTTTTCGATGGATTATTTTTTATATTTAAGATGGGATAGCAGTCTAAATAGGAAAATGAGCTCATGTATGGGACAAATTCTGGACCTTTATCAGAGAGGGGTGGGTCCACCAGAACCACCCCTAGCTACATGCCTGAAAAGTTATACTATAGTGTTTTAATAGACCTACGGTTTTAATAAACCTACGGTTTCAGGTGCAGGTTAGATTTTCTCTAGACCATAATTTATTTTGTTTTCATTAATTTTGTCTAAAAAACTATAGACCTGTCCAGTTTCATACGGAATGCATCCAAGATCAACTTCTGAAGTGGTTTGAGTGATTGGATTCATATCCGATCAGAATAAAACAAATTAATTGACCAAACAGCCTCAAAAACACAGACGTGACGGGATTAGTGCTAAGCTTTTACTGTGAAGTGACATCTGACGGCTTTGTCGGACAGTTATTTTAAAAAAAAAATGGCAAAAATTGGGAAAGGGAGGTCATGTACAGTACAAGTCAATAAATATACAGGACATCCCGGCTAATGCGTCTAGTTAGCCTAGAACCTCATAGATAAGGGCAGATATTAATCTGTTAGGAAGTAAGTATCTTTAGCCTTACCCTGTTTGGCCGTCTTTTTAAACATATGTTCAATATTTTGCGATATTGACGCCTCTTCCTGTTTTTTTTTCAACCCACAGCGTTACTCAGTATGGATGTTGCATCAAAGATTCAAATGTTACCACTCAGTGGGATATGTCACGTGACTCGCATCACATTATTGTGGCTTTGAGGCTCAATGGGATTCGAATTACTGTCCACAGTTATTTAAATTTACACTTTATTACAATATATTAAATATAAATATATTATATTAATTATATAATAAATATATGATATAATATTAGATCATATAAAATAATTAAGAGGACAAATTCTGGACCTTTTGGCCGTGGGGGATGGTTCGTTCAAACAACCAGAACCCTCCCTGGCTACGGGCATGCATAAGCATTCTGGTCTAAAAACAAAGGTGTATTGAGGTGCATTGCTGGCTTGTTGCTATTTCGAACTTAAATAGAAGGTTCAAATAGATCAGATCAAAGCCGGTCTATTGTCCAGCACAGAGCGTGCTAGTTGTGCGCCTAGCTTACACATTGCTTAATACAGACAGGGTGCACAGCAATACGAAAATATCTTTACAAATGTAAAATAATTAAAATATTAAGTATATATATATATATATATATATATATATATATATATATATATATATATATATATATATATATATATATATATATATATTAGGGATGTAACGGTACATGTACCGTCATACCGCAATATTAATTTTTTTCGATATTAC
Organism: Danio rerio; assembly: GCF_052040795.2. Taxonomy (NCBI): domain Eukaryota; kingdom Metazoa; phylum Chordata; class Actinopteri; order Cypriniformes; family Danionidae; genus Danio; species Danio rerio. The sequence continues at coordinate 12,066,100 of NC_141040.1, forward strand.
CGAAGTCGCATGACTCGGTAAAACTTTAGGTCTTCTGAGAAAATTTGCTTAGGCGAATAAAGCGAACGGGAGGTAGCGAAAACTACAATACCCATCAGCCCATGCTTGACCATCATCCCTTGCGGTCTGTTGTCGCTACAGATCCAGTAATGCGGAAATGGAGTGTGCTGCTAGAAGCGGGGATGAAAAGAGCTGGAAAACTCTAAGGCCCCGTTTACACTAATGCGTTTTAGTTTGAAAACGCATAAGTTTTGCTACGGTTACGCCAACCGTCCACACTACGCCGGAGTTCTCGAGCGCCGAAAATGGAGCGTTTCGAAATGTGTGGATAATGTCTCAGTGTGGATAATGGAAAACGGAGACATCTGAAAACGGAGGCGGGGCTGCAGACGTTCGCCTCTCTGATTGGGGCTTTTCCTCAATATTAAGTAGCCTAACACGCACAGTTCAGTCCTGCATCCTCTCCTTGTAAGTTCAGACTTCGCAAGTTTGATCGAGGCTGCAGTCTCTTCTTCTCAGTTTGATATGGAAAAGCAGACTATACCAAGGACACGGGTAAATCTTCAAAGGGAACAGTGTACTTTATAACTTCATTCACATCACCCTGGCTTCGTTGTTTCACTTTATCAACAATAAAATGTAAACATGATTTAAGGAACTGCCTATTTTCATTTTAATATTAGCAACTTAGACAGCAGACATGTTGAGGCGTCGTGCTGCATAAGATGAGCGTCATCTTCACTGTGTGGATATTTATAACAAAATGGAGCCGATAACAACTGCCTCCTTTCAATTTCAATGAAAATACGAAACACAGCCTCTCTTTTGCTGAGTATCAGTTTTAATAATCGATAATGGCCATTTTAAAAGTATAACATACAATAAGTTTATAAATTATAGGAAATAAAGGCAAGCGATCAGTCAATATACAGAATGTACGTGGTTACATTAATCATTAACTTATCTTTGCGCTCAGCCAAAACACGTTACCTGAGAACAAGTAATAGATTCCAATGACCAAAGTCAGGGAATATGTCGTTAGATAAAGACAACAAGATGAATGAAATATCCCGCTTAATAAATATAGTGAGATTAGATCCAGCGGGAGATGCTTGATGAGAAGTCCGACTAGCAGAGCTCTCATCTGTGTAGATGGGCTGAGTGTGATTAAATGTTGAATGTGATGAGTTTTCAACAATACTAAATTGAAACTTTATTGTTTTTACATGGTTTAATAATTTTTTGTTATTAAAATTGAAGTTCCTGTTTCAAAGCTTACAGATAGATGGCTAATTTGTATGTCATTGACACTTTTTTGGAGTATTTTCATAAGTTTTGTTTTTTCCTGTAAATGATTCAATAAATACCGTACCGTGACATTCATACCGAGGTATTACCGTACCGTGAAATTCTGATACCGTTACATCCCTAATATATATATATATATATATATATATATATATATATATATATATATAGGGTATAAATATAAAGGATGAAAACATTACAAAACATTTTCTAGCCTACATGAATATAAAAACCATACTTTCATGCTGTCTTCATCTCGGGGGGCTTTTTCAATTTATTCATAACAATTTGCTTTTGTATAATGTTATCATTATTAGTAGTATTATTTATCATAAGCATATATTTGTTTTATTAAAAAAAAAAAAAAAAAAAAAAAACTTAGATTTGCCCACCTGTCAGGTTTTAGACCAAATGGGCCATAGCATGTGTATTTGGATATAACTCAGTTGTTTGAACACACTTTGTTATTATTGTTCATTATTGTGTATTAGTTTGCTGGAAATTAGAACTGAATTTAGAAATATTTTTTTCTATTAAAATATTTTGTCTGTGCTACAAGGTTTCCCTATCCACAAGAGCGAAAGTGAAAGTAGATAATGACAAAGCCTTATCTCTCATTCATGTGCTGTAGATGCTGTTTAACTGTTTTCTTGCTAGTAAAATGTTCAGTTTTTCCACTTACACTTACTTTACGTCATGTAAATGGTAGTGCTGTCAAAATAAGTGCATTAACACATGCGATTAAATTTAAATAATTAACGCGTTAAAAAGAATTGTGTAATTAACGCAGTTGCAGGTTTTATTTTCACTTACTGTTGTGGTTGACATGTTCAACATGCAAAAAAACATGGATAAGGCCAAGGTAGCACTTTTTAAAGGCAAGTTTCAGTATAAACTAATTATGTCGCATCACCAGGCTATCCAGAGAGATCATGCGTGTTAAATCTGAAGGGAGTCGCTCCGGCACGTTGTGTGTGTGTGCCAGGGGTAGAGTGAGTGACGTATCTGGGTAGGGGCGTGTGTGCATGAGACGTACATGAAAGCAGTTGGGGTGAGTTGCGTGTGATGTACCTAAAAAGCGGTAGGGATTAGTTGCGCGCAACATACCTGAAAAGCGGTGGGGGCAGGGGCGGACTGACTAACGGGAGCACTGGGACATTTCCCGATGGCCTGATGGTCAATCTGGTCTGCCGCCATGCCGTCGATTACCTCACCTCCACATGCCATAGGCTGCTTGCAGCTTGATAGACATCTTAAACCCCAGATCAGGCGATCGCGATCACCATAAGGTCCAATCATTTCAGCGACGTACTGCCTGATTAGCTATTTGCATAGAACTTATGATACCAGCTACAACTTCAGTCAGGCAAAAACCCGCATGGTAAACAGAATGGATGGAGCAGAGAGGGAGCGCATGAAAAGAAGAAAAGCCCTGGCCATAGAAGCAGAAAAATGCAGCAAAATCACAACTAGGTTTGCAACCAAGGGAGCAGGTTGGTCAGAATAAAGCACATTTACAATTGAAGTCAGAATTATTAGCACCCCTGAATTATTAGCCCCCTGTTTATTTTTTTTCCCTAATTTCTGTTGAACAGAGAGCAGATTTTTACAACACTTTTCTAAACATAATAGTTTTAATAACTCATCTCTAATAACTGATTTATTTTATCTTTGCCATGATGACAGTAAATGATATTTGACTAGATATTTTTCAAGGCACTTCTACACAACTTAAAGTGACATTTAAAGGCTTAACTAGGTTAATTAGGTTAACTAGGTGGGTTGGGGTAATTAGGCAAGTTATTGTATAACGATGGTTTGTTCTGTAGACTATCGGAAAAAAAAAGCTTAAAGGGGCTAATAATTTTGACCTTAAAAAGGCTTTTTGAAAAATTAATAACTGCTTTTATTCTAGCCGAAATAAAACAAATAAGACTTTCTCCTGAAGAAAATATATTATCGGCCATACTGTGAAAATGTCCTTGCCCTGTTAAACAACATTTGGGAGATTTAAAAATAGAAAGAAAAAAAATCAAAGGGGGGCTAATAATTCTGACTTCAACTGTATAAAATCATTTGGCAGATTTCCGGGAGATAATCATTCATTTGTGGGCATCCGGGAGTCTCTGCATTTGTGAATACTCCCGCAACTTCCAGTAGACTTGGGAGGTCTATACTGGACTGTCTTAGCAACTGCATGAATGTAAAGGAGGACTGAGGAAAAAAAATAGTTTCTACTTTATAATTAATGTTCTCAACTCACAGCAATAAAACTTTACAATGAGTGCAATTGTTTGTATTCAGTACTTTATTGTTATTATAATTTTCCAATTTCCATATCTGCAATGCCTATTTTGACATTTTTTGCAGTCCACTTAGAATCCAACTTGGAAAAATATATATATTTTTTTATTTATTGGCATTGATTGTTTTGAAATTCAAATGGCATTAACATGCCTGTGTTTTTATTTCTGTAATAAACATGGCTGTCAAGCCATGATCTTGATGGTTTATTGTGGGTGTGTTGTTTACATGAAGAAATCTGTGTTACAAGTTAAACAAAAATTCGAATAAACAATTATAATTTGAATTTAAATAGTTTTTGTCTTGCGTTTACATTAATTATACATTTGAATAGCCAAAATTACACATTTCAGTATTTTAAAAGTGATTAATCGCAATTAATCGTGATTGATTTTTTAAAAAAGGTGCAGCTATTTAGTTTTTTTTTTTTTTTAATTGTTTGACAGCACTAGTAAATAGCAAATGCGCTATGGCATGATGCAACTGACTCTTAAAGGGAATGGGAGATCAGACTGATTGATTTATTCTCAAAACATACCCATAACTCATTAAGAAAATAAGCTCAACCCTTTTAGATCATTTGCTGCAGCGCAAAGCGGATTTTTCTGTCCTTAAATTAGCAAAAATGGATTCCGACACACCCTAATTGCTTTTGCGCCCTGTGCTTTGCACTTTGCACATGGATCATCAAAATAGAGCCTGCAGACTGAATAAGAGCAGCTATAGATTTATAGCACAGTAAACTAAATAAATTATATATATAAAAATGCATTCAATAGAGATGTTATTGTTTTACTAAACATAAGTGTATATTTGTCTTTTTGGGTATAGGGTGCTTTCACATCTGTGGTTCAGTTTATTTGGTCCGGACCAAGGGTTACAAATGATACATTGTAGCATTTTTCTGCCGTTTTTGGGTCCTTTTCACACCACACTGATTGCTTTGGTCTGAACCAGTATAAAAGAACCAATATGCAGTCATGTGATAAAATCAACATCACTCAATGGCCAGTTGTTATTAAACATATCTCCTGAACTGCTTTTCGATTAGTCAGAATTAACATGCGGGAATATGCCAAAGGATCTCCAGCAAGTAAACAGGCCAGCAGGCACAAAGTGACACTTTTTACTATTGGGGGACAACTGCTCTGGCTGATTGTATCCCTGGTTATAGTATACTATCTAGTTTGTATACATCACTTTAGACAAACTATACATTTTAAGAATGAAGCGTGGCTGGAAAACAATGCTTTAATGCATTGCAAATGGTAAAGGCGCATTGCACATCACTTCAGTAAGAATTAATTTAGCTAAACTGCGACATGGTCAGCTTCCAGAAATATTACCAACTATCCACCAGGTAATGTTTTTTCCTTTCTCTATCTCTCTGTTTAAAATTGTTAGTAAAGTACTGTCAACAAATATTTTTTCCTCCACATCCCATAATGAATAGCACATCGGACTACGGCAGCTGAATTAGTCAAAAAGTACTATGTCTTTTTGGACTAATCCAGTGGCTGTGGTTTGATGTGAACTTTTTGCGGTTGATTCTGTTCTAGTTCTAATCATGTTCTCACCACGAACAAACCACTCTAGGATTCGTCAGAAAGCATTCTGAGACCACCTTTTCAAGGAGGTCTCGGTACGCTTTTCTGGTCCGTTTTTGGTGCGAAAGCGATGTTGATGTTGCATTTTTTTTAAACTTGAAAATGATTTGCTAAATTTAACCAACACAACAGAGTGAAATAAATTTCCTCACTGAGGTTTATACATTTCTTTAATTAATTATTAGCCAGGGCTTATTGAAAATAGATGTCTCAGACTACGATTTAGCGAATTGTAAAATATGTTGCTTTGAGTAAGTTCCTTTGCACATTTCAGATAAAAAAATATACTAAATGGCACTGTTTAGATTTTTGTCAATCTTAAGGTATGATAAGATACATGCCCTTCCAGCCTGATCTCAAAAGCTGGGGTTTCCTGTCAATAGTAGCATTATGCCCAACTTATAGTGTAAGACAAAACAGCACTGCAGCCACACAGTTTTACCTTGAATTTACATTTCTGTTATCCCCTTCGCGGGACTCATACCCAAATGGTCAGATCACAAGTACAACATTATACAAAGTAATAAAGCAAACTGACGACATCTGAAATGCTGCCCACAAAAAAATAGATGGGTGTCTATTACACATAACTATATAATGATGAAAAAAGGTGGCTAGCCAAATTGGTTACAACATGAAGGCATTGTGGCATGAAAAAGACATATGAATGTGGCTATAATGCAGTTTCTAAAAAAAGCAAAATTGTCTACAAATTAATAAATAATACTCCAACTATGATGAGCCTGACTTCCGCTAAAGGAAATTGCAAACACTCAATAAGTCTTATCTTGACAGCACCTTTGGGCTTATGCTATTTCAAGTTAGTAAATCTGACATTAAAGGTAAAATAATAAAATAAGGCATAGTGTAGTGCAGTTTAATGTGCTTTCAGTGTGTCAAGGAACCATTGAGAGGTCATTGCGATGGAGTAATGCTTTTCACTTTCATTCAGGTATATCAGATTTTTCTAATACTCAGAACGGCAAAAATAAATTGCTTTCAACATTAATTACCTGATTAACATAATTCCATTAGTGGATCAGATGCTAGAACAATGCGGACAGACGTGCTTTAAAATAAACAATGATATTAGCAGAAACAATTTATTCTCAGTGAATTATATTCTCAGGGCGAACTTAGTTTTATATAAAAGAAATGTTAGACATCAGAAATTGCATTGTGAATTCCATTTTGTGGCGCTTTGAAATTACCTGAACAAAACATTTGACATCAAATGTAGATGAGCTCATTTAACCAAGGAATGGAAATGCAAACTCATTTTCCATTGGGAAATGGTTGTGTTTAAGTTAGATGTGAGGTGGCCCCGTTAGAGAACACCAAAATAAAACATCAGTCCATGCATCATATTTCCATTGCTTATCTAGAACCAAGATGTGGGATCAGCATTCTCATTGAATACCCCAGACTCTTTCCTAGGGTCTGTTTGCAGAGGGTGCACATCTTTAGGTAGGCTTTCAGAAGGCTTGCTAAAGGAATACCCACTTTAACTGGCTTCTCACTGTATAGAGCAAGCAACAGCTCTACTCCAAACCTACATCTTGTAAGACAAAGCTTCTTACCCATTTTTATGCGAGTATGTCTTGCCCCCGTGTGGAAAAACTAATTTCGGTTAGCTTGTATTTGAGGTCTTGTCTTTGTAGGAACAAAGATTGACTGGTAAATTGAGAGCTTTGCCTAGTGACTGTCTATACATCTCCTAATACCTTGTTTCATCCTTCTCTCACTCGTGTTCAAAGCTCCAAGTTACTAGAAGTCCTCCACATGGGGAAATGACTCTTCTACTACCTGCAGATGGAAAGCCACTTTTTTCTAGTGGAGCACTGTGGCCTTGGAGGTGTTTAATTTTTTACTCATATTTGATTGCAAATCATCTCTCATATCATATCAGCATGCTGAATATCCTAATTAAAAAAATAAATACAAAATAGAAAACCTTGTTTTAACTCAAATTAACTAACCCAGTGTATTTTTTTAATCATTTTATAAAGAACTTAATAAAGTAAAAACATAATCACATTCATAACAGAATGGAGTTCAATGCTAAATACACTAATTAAGCTTCTCCTGGCTTTACCTTGATTTGCTCTCAGATGATTTGTGCATTGTTGTCTATCTGTCAAGTGAAAGTATTAACATTTTAGAACTCTGGTTCATAACATTTCATTTCAGTTGGCTTATTTTGCTGCTCAGCAAGAAAACAAAGATACAAAACGTTACGTTAAATTCAAAATGACAATAATCTTTGATGAAGGGTTTCACCCTAACGACCTCCCCATCATATGACTTCTCTTTTCAGATGAAATGGTGGGCCAAATCAAAGGTTACCATGGGCCAACTTTCACCTGGGGGCCCTTCTTTGGGCATCTTAGTTCTAAGGCAAAAAGTTCTTTATTGACAGGCCAGACTAAGGTGGTTAAAAAAAAATCTTATGAGTTAATTAAAATCGAGGACCATAATGTCACCCAACATGGTGCAACCAGGACTCCACCTTGGACTCATTCCAGGGATTGGGACTCTTATACAAGCACCTAGTGACCAGGTGTTTCTATGAAATCTGGCCAGGCCTCACTTAAAGTACCAATGTGAGACCATCCACCTGTGGACACAGAAGGAGTTGTAAGCGGCAAGTGCATGTTGGATTGGGGAGTGATTAAAGGCCAGGGCCACTAAGATCCAATTTTTAAACATGGAAACTTTCTTTTAAGACAAAATAAACCATTCCATCAAATTCCTTCATTCATTTTCCTCTGGCTTAGTCCCTTATTTATCAGGGGTTGCCACAGTGAACAATCACCGTCAACCATTACAACATCTGTTTTACGCAGGGGATGGCCTTCCAGCTACAACCCAGTACTGGGAAACACCCATACACTACATTCAATTTAGATCACCTATACAACATGATTTTAGACTGTGGGGGAAACCAGAGCACCCAGAGAAAATTCATGTGAACATGGGGAGAACATACAAACTCCACACAGGAATGCCAACTTGCCCAGCCGGAACTCGAACCAGCGACCCTATTTCATTGAGGTGACATTGCTAACCACTGAGCCATTATATCGCACATTTAATCAAAATGAAAAGACAAATAAAAAGTCTATCTGATCAGCTGTAATCTTAATATAAAAATTTATTAAATGTAAGGATTTGTAAAGGGATTATGATCTGAACCAGAGGCCAAAGATTTCAATCTATAATTGCTGGTCCAGCTAACGTGATAAAGGCTAAATGTCTGGATGTTTGAAACTGCTATGTAAGTTTGTTAGCTACACAATTAAACTTTCTTGAAATAGAAAGAAAAAAAATATATATATAAAGATGTCTCAGTTCTTTGAAGAAAGTTGAAAAGCACAAGAATCTTGACATACTCAATGAGAGGATCAACATGCATAGAGTAGAAAGAAAGTGTATCTGCATACTCATTATTTATTAAAAGAGACACTATAAGAGTATGGTTCATTAAAAACAAGTTTTGTCATTTCTGTATTGGTTATGCAAAAGATATCAGAGGTGTAAATAAAACTTGACATATTCTTCTGTTCATTAAATCTGAATTACCACATCATTCGCTGGCTCTTACTAAGCAGGACCTTTCATGTACGTGAACAACTGAGGTAGATAAAAAGAAGCAGCATGCAGTGTTCAATTTTAATTCCTTCTTAAATCTATTTCAGGCATGTCAGACTGAATTTCATATAAATGTCATAAAAACTTAACTATAGCTGCTTTGAAGGAGGACTTGATTTTGTTCTTGGGTTTTTGGTCACACTTTATTTAAATGGTCCATTTGTTGAATTTAAGTTACATTGCATCTACATGCAAATAATTCATATTAGATTATAGGTAGACTGTTGGGTAAGGATAAGGGTAAGTTGACATACTGTTAACATGCAAAGTTTCTTATAGTCAGTTAAATGTCTGTTGAAGGGTAAGGGTTAGCGTTAGGGAAATGTCAGATATTGATCAGACAGTCTACTAATACTCAAATGGACCATAAAAATAAAGTGTTACCTTGTTTTTTTTTTTTTTTAGATTTTTTTGCGGGGTGTAGGGTGAGAGGTTAGTCAGTGGAACTTTTATTTTGAGTTATTCATTTGTAATTATTTTCAATTATCCTACCTTTACAATAGTATCTGGATCATAGCCTTGATGATACAAGCTGACACTGCAAATGTCAGTGATGTAATGTCAGACACAATGTACTCTAGGGGCGTCACTGTCGGGAATAGGGTTAGGGGTGAGGTTAGGTGTGTGCATTAAAAAGCATCAGATGCAGCTCAGATTGCACTGCACCATGTCTGCATCTAGACCCGCAGCTTGGTGACATAGGCGATCCTCAACTACTTAGCAGACCTTGTATTGTCCACTAAGGGAACACCCATGCTACTGTGATAGTGGGGTTTAGGGTAGGGGGAGGTGTAGGTAACCATCAACTGGACAAGTGGACCTCGCACCACCCACTAAGTCAATGCTCATGCTACTGTAACAGTTAGGTTTAGGGTACGAGTACTGTCTCTACGTGTCAGCAAATTTGATCATCCTCTGAAGTCGTGATCAGTGATCCAAATAATTTCTTCCCTCTGAACTGAAGTTACTCTTTTGAACTTTTGATTTTCTCATTTCCCTATATGAAGTAAAAGATTAAGCAAAAAACAGAGCTGACACCTCATTCTAAGTCTGGGTGCCAGCGCAAAGAAATGTGTGATTATTTCCCCTCATCTTCTTACCGGGACAGATTACATCATATCTGTCTAATCTCTCTCTACCACGTTTAACAGAGCTGCTGTAGTAATGACTTCAGCAGGACAGCACTTATTTGAACCTATATAAAGGAGAACATGTCTGTGAATTTAGACTAAAGTTGAGGCAGCAGATTCTGTACAAAGTCAAGTTAATACATTCAGACTCTAGAGCATTGGTTCTTGATGAAAAAGCAATAACTTAACAATTCATTTTACCCCTCTTGAATATAAAAGGATAGCAATGAGCAGTAATCACAGCAATAAGCACTAACTATATTTAAATGCACTCAGTGAGACCAAAAAGTCAAAAAATGTTGAACTTTTTGGAATATTTTCTGGCAGTTAAATAGCAAGGTAATGCAGTTTGGGGGGACTAAAAACTGAAATTTAAAGCCATAGTTCACCCCAAAATGAAAAGTCTGTCATATTTTAATCACACTTTACTTGCGTTAAACCCTTATTACCTCACTTTTGTATTTATTTATTTATTTATTTATTTATTTATTTTTGTAAATAATTTATTGATGAATTATCATTTTAAGTTTTTTATGAAACTGGTAATGTTGTTAAGTGTTTAGTCTATGGTGTATTTCTTGAACTGTAAAGGGTTGTTCTGCTACCACTACTTTGCATTTCAACATGTGAGACCTAAAATAAGTGTCTTGTGATTGAAAATACTAAACATTTTTTATTTATGACAACCGCAGTGCGTGGCGCTCTGACCACCAGTGTAGTGAACTTATCAAGGGTTAATGAGCAGCCGCAGATTGAACTGTGAAGGGGAAGTTGGTTTATCTCTGTTTGCAGAGTTGTTTAATTTCACTTTGTTATAAACAGCAGACGGGGTGAAGCAGTGGCACAGTAGGTAGTGCTGTTGCCTCACAGCAAGAAAGTCGCTGTGTTGAACCTCGGCTCAGTTGGCGTTTCTGTGTGGATTTTTTGTGTGGTTTGCATGTTCTCCCTGCGTTTGCGGGGGTTTCCTCTGGGTGCTCCGGTTCCCCCCACAGACCAAAGACATGCGGTACAGGTGAATCGCGTAGGCTAAATTGTCCGCAGTGTATGAGGGTGTGTGAATGAGTGTTTGTGGATGTTTCCCAGAGATGGGTTGCGGCTGGAAGGGCATCCGCTGCGTAAAAAGTTGCTGGATAAGTTGGTGGTTCATTCCGCTGTGGTGACCTCAGATTAAGAAAGGGACTAAGGCCGTACTTACACTGGGTACAGTTGCCTTGAACCGGGCCAAAGCATGCTTGTCCCCCCTCCCGTCTCCCCCAACGGCCCGCACTCACACCACAATCGGGCCTCGGCACACTTACGTCATCGCTGCTGCGCTGTTCAGTGAAAAGCACTCTCACTCAGCAGCAAAGTGGAGATTTCTCTAGTTATATCGTTTCAGTCGTTTGATATGCAGTGACATGCAGTCAAATATTTCGCCAAACAGTCCTTAGGGATGCGGTGACAAGCAGTCAGATATTTCACCAAACAGATCTGCTACTTTTGGCACTCATAAACAATTATAATGCTCTTGTGCTGCAGGAATGAGGAGGTCTGCTGAAGGTGCGCAGCTGTCGTGCAGTGAGGGGTTTGCATATTTAATAAGCTACGTCAGTTTGCGTTCACTGAACAGTAAGAATGATTAATAAATCCATATGAAACAGTCCCTTAAAAGTCATGTCTCACTTTCAGTTTGAGGCTTTGAAAGCCCCAAACTGAAAGCGAGGCGTGAACCGTGAGCCCAAGTTAACTGCGCTCAGGCCCACCTCCTCCAACTGGGCCAGGGCCCACCAAGTGAACCGTGCTTAAGCCCGATTCAGCGCACTCACACTTCTCAAATGATCCGGGAAATGGGCCTGGGCACGGTACGGATGGCATGTGCAGAAGGAGGGTTTGGGTGCTCAAGCACCTGCCCTTTTTTTCTCTCTGGGAGAAAGTTGCCCCTTCTTTGCACACGGATCCCCTTTGTGTCCCCTAAATGTGACACTAAAGAGACCATAGAAGGGTTAATTATTTTTGCTTTGCTTGGTTTGGTCTTACAAAATATGACGTTTTTCCATCATTACACTGTCTCAAGGTCCTATTTTTCTTCTTTTACTCTTCTCTACAACTGTATGAATGTGTAATTTAAGTTAACTGTCCATTCGAACGATCGCTGGACAATTTGTTTGATCGAATTTAGAGTTGATTCTTTTGAAGCCTTGTTTAAATGAAGTTTCAATTCCCTTTTGAACAAAATAGGACTATAGAAATGTGTGCAAAAGCCCAATTAGTATGTTAATTCCAAGATCAATTAATTAAAGATTACATGTAAAGCTTGTAAAATGAAAAGAAAATGTAGACAAAACTGAAGACAGTAATATTTAAAATATATATATTTTTTGAAAAGCAGAAAAATTGACAAAGCTCCCTTTTATTTCTTGTTTTTTTTTTTTTTGTATCCTAAAGACTTGATTTACAGAATATGCCATTTGAAACAACTAAACTGGTTTTTTTTCCAACTTCTTTTTCCCAATTGCCACAAACAAATTCAAAGGTGCACGTTAAATGATAATAGCTTTTTTTTTTTTTCTTCAAAGGACTTCTCTTAAACTAATGTGAAAGCTTCTGAAAGAACATCAACTTCATTCATGATGCATTCTATCCAATAATTTAATGACAGCAAGTCGTTTATACTTCTCTCTCTCTCACTCTCTCTTTCTCTTTCTTAAATAAAGTTCATGTAAAAAGACAAATAAGCTTTCTATAGGTGGTTAGTTTTGTGAACTAAAATGTGGCTCAGTTATCATATGATTCAAATAATCCTAAAATTGCCAAATGCTTAACATTTTATCATGTCATTTTCTTTAGCCTCTTGTCATCTTATCTCAAAATCCGCTGCTTTCACCAGGTCACATTACTCTAAAAGTCCTGAAGCCCAGCAGTGAATCATGAAACGGTCATAAATCACAGCAAGTTTGCTGTCTCTTTGCCCTTGGTATTTATTTCAAGCTGTATTACAGCCTGGACAAGCTCATCGGGAATGACTCATTTTCTAAATAAATTTCTTGACATTCTATTATAATTCCTATGCCTATCTAGTCTGTAAATACAGTATAATGATAATGCCGGTGCACATCTCCTTATACAACATTCTATAAACTTTTGCTTTCTTTAAAAGAAGCAATTTGGACATGTTTAAATGAAAGATATGTTCTTCTTTGAAATGGATGAAAGCATATAAGAACTGACCAAGGACAAACACAGCAAATAAGTAGAAAGAAGGCAACCAGTGAGGTTATTAGTTCTCGACAAGTGACCTCTGAATTGAATTGATCTCTCAGTGTCTTCAGAGATTTGTTTGTTCAGTTCATCTTTCATTAAAGCTGCTGGGCAAATATGTTAAATTTTTTTTTACAATTGATTCATTCCAAACCAGGGAATGCATCATTTACTAATGGTTAGCAATAGGCCAAAGACTAAGAACCCTGGCTCAAATGTATAACATTGGTTGATAACCTTGAGCCAATGTTGCTTAGGTCTCACATATTTTTATATATGTTTTTACACAGTTGATGTATAATAAGATAATACTTTATAACCAGTAATAAACAGCCAATATCTTAATGATAGAAAGGTAATAAACCAGTAGTTAATATTGGGAATTGATATGCTGTGTTAACACCAGATGCTGAACATTCGGATAAATTGTTCTATTTGTGTGTAAATAGACACGGATTCGTGTGATGGACAGGGCTTCTGTCTGCCCTGTGACTCTAGCCTCGTTGCTAAATGGCTAACATGGATTTTATTAAGAAAATAACAGCGTTTATGTGCTTTTTGAAGGCTGAAAAACAGCGTTGATATGTTTACGGCCGTTTCTGAGTCTACGAGATACTTTCAGAGGTGCATCCAGCTCTGTGAGCTCAAACTCCTCCAGGAACTTATCCTGGATGATGGAGGCATTAGGTGCTGACTGAGCCGAGCCCAGTTTGATGAACTGTTGTCGGTGTCAATTGGAGGATTTCCCCCAGGACACCAACAACAGGCACTACGTCACAATCACGCGCCCACAAGAACAAGCTACTGATAGGTTAACATGGCACAAATGTCCGCTTAGGTTCAGATTTTTGAACTAGAGCGATTCACGCGAAACGTGCGTCAAATGCTCATAATGCTCAATTCACGGCGCACCATTCACGCAATTCGTGCCACACCATTCGCTCGTATCGCACTGCAGGATGTCTATTCGTGCATTTGCATTGAGTTAACATGCAAATCATTCTTGCTTGACACTCTTTCCACGTCTGGTGTGAGCACAGCAATACTTAAAGGTCATGAAACAACAACAAACAAAATCACAAACACATTGTGTTGCCAGAAGACTTGTTTAGAGTCAACGGTGTTCCATTTTTAAATGTGCCAAAGCAAAAGTTTTGTTTTGATTTCCCCTTGATGTGTAACGAGGAGTCTGACATGGAAGGATCCATTTGCAGTATATTTATTAAACACAGTTTAATCACAATCACACAATACACACTTGCGTGCAAACTCACATCAAACGTAGTTATGTTGGGTCTAAGGGCTGACGACTGGCTGTCAAGGAGTGTGATAGCAGGCATGGGTCAGAGGCATGCGGAGTGGGTCAGAGGCGAGATAACAGGCTGGGTTCAAGGCAGGCGGCAGGCAAGGCAAGGTCGAGAAACAGTCCAGGTAATACACAGGAGATCAGGCAAGGAGATAACTCTCAGTAATGTCAGAACAAGACTTCGCACAGGAGTGAGTGTGTGAGCTGCTTATGTGTGTGTGGATCATAAGTGGGATGAGCTGCAGGTGTGTGTAGCAATCAGTGTATGAGCATGGAGTAATGTTAGAAGTCCGGTGATGGTGACCTCTGCTGGCCAGCGAGGGGAATGACTGGGGCCGAGTCGGTGACAGAGCCCCCCTCCTGTGAACGGCTCCTGACATGAGAGGGGCCACAACGCCGGGGTCTTCCACGGGGACAAGGGGCCGGCATTTCCAGATGCTGCAGGTGAAACTCACTTAACTGAGTAGGGTCGAGAATATCCATACGATTGATCCAAGATCTAATCTCTTGATTAAGGCGTTTGGTTTGGCCGTTGGATTGTGGGTGGTAACCAGAGGTGAGGCTGATATTGACTTGGAGATTTTTGAAAAAGACAGACCACAAACAGGAGGCAAGCTGGGGACCTCTGTCGGACACAATGTCTTCAGGTAAACCATAATAACGAAACACGTATTTGCACAGTAATTCTGCTGTTTCCAGGGCTGTGGGTAATTTGGGAATGGGAATTAGTCTGCATGATTTTGAAAATCTGTCGATGACTGTGAGTATGGTGGTATGGCCTTGGGATGTGGGAAGATCAGTAATAAAGTCGATGGCGATATGTGACCAGGGACGACATGGAATTTCTGGGGGTTGTATTAGACCAGCAGGACGATGACGAGAGTGTTTGTTCATGTGGCATAGGGAACAATTCTTGATAGCTTTGATAGCATCTTTGTTGATCAAAGGCCACCAGTATCGATTCTGGATCAAATCTATCGTGGCAGTGATACCTGGGTGTCCGGAGCTGGGATGGGCATGAACTTCGGTAATTAATTTCTCTCTCAGAGACAGGGGAACAAAGATCTTGTTTTCAGGACATGCCGGAGGTGTGGGGTTTTAGGACGAGGCTTGGGAGATTTCGGTATCGATATCCCAATAAATGGGGGCCAAGATAATGGACTCATTTATAATGGGTTGTTCATCAACATTCAATATCTCTTCATCAGACAGATGGAATAGAGCATCAGCCTTGACATTCTTGGATCCGGGTATATATGTGACTGTGAAGTCGAAACGGCTGAAGAACAGCGCCCATTGTGCCTGTCTGGGGTTTAATCTCTTGGCTGAGCGAATATATTCAAGGTTTTTGTGGTCAGTAATCACAACGAACAGATGTTTGGCTCTTTCTAACCAGTGCCTCCATCGCTGCTTTCATAGCTTAGAGCTCACGGTTTCCCACATCGTGGTTTCTCGCAGCCGGATTGAGCTTGCTGGAGAAAAAGGCACAAGGGTGGAGCTTGTTAGAATTTTCGGGTTTCTGGAACAGTACGGCTCCAATACCCGTGTTCGATGCGTCAATTTCCAGGGTAAAAGGCAAATTAGGATCAGGGTGGCAGAGGATCGGTGCAGAGAAAAAGCGAGACCTGAGGTGGACCCGAGTTGCGTCATCACTCCATTTAGTAATTTCACCATTTTTCCAGGATATTTGGGGATCATGTGCTTGTAACCAGGGCAATCCATGGATGATGGCATGTTGGGGAGAGTTTGTGACCAGAAACGCTAGTTCTTCTTCATGGAGAGAGCCTGTTTTAACGAAGAGTTGCAGAGTGCGGTAAGTTATATTTCCATCCCCTAGAGCAGGGGTCTCAAACTCGCGGCCCGCAGGCCATTTGCGGCCCTCAGTGCAATATTTTGTGGCCCGCGCCGACCGCTGTACTCTGACAGAATCAGCGGAGCGGGGAGAGAGAGCGCTCCCCGCTCCGCTGATTCTATCCGTACACAGCGCGCTTGTCACTCAATGCGTGTTGTCGCGCGTGTTCTGATCAGCTGTGTTGCCGCGCGCGTACTCAAGAGCGGTGTTATCGCGCGTCTACTGAAGGGCGAGACCGAGGGTGTGTCGCGTCGCGGGGGCACTTCTGATCATTATGGAAGGGCACTTTCTATGCAAGACTAAAAAGGGCATGTGCTCTGCACAGGTTGAGCCCTATGTGTGCACGCGCCTGCCCTGCATCTTATATATATTGATATTATAGGTAGATACAGACTGGTACAGACTGATGTGACTGGAGTGGGGTGGGGGTGTTTTATTTATACATATATACGCCTTTTTTTTAGGCGAGGGAATGGAAGTTTTGAGCGAGTTCCCCCACTTTTTTCCCTAGGACTTCAATAAGTCAAAGTACAGGTCTAGACTTAATGATGATCATCTTCAAGCCATACAGAGGGTCTCAACTGCTTCCGCTCTAAAGCCAAATGTGGTTCAGTTTTGAGAGAAGAAGCGCTGTCAAGTCTCTGGCAGCAAGAAGTAGGCAAAAGATGCCATGTCCAGAAGAAGTGTTCATAATCTTCACTCAATGTTCTATTAATGTTCAGGACACTTCATGTTCAGATGAAATAATTAAAACTGTTAATAATGACATTTGAGGACTTTTTTTTTTGAAATCCCTTATGTGGCCCAGCCTCACCCAGACTTTGCCTCCTGCGGCCCCTAGGTAAATTGAGTTTGAGACCCCTGCCCTAGAGGGTGTCTGTCTATCGCTGTGATTGCTAAGGGGGAAATAACAAGAAGTTAATGGAATGGAGTTGTTACTGGCAAACGTATAATCCATGAAATTGCCTGCAGCTCCTGAATCGACCATAGCGACAATATGAATCGTTGCATTACCATAACACAGACAGATGGGTACAGTTAACGTGTGATTGTGGCTGGAAACTATGGAAGTTGCACTCACCGATAACGTCTTGGGGTGTGGTTTATTGGGGCACTGGACCTTGGTATGACCCAAAAGCCCGAAATAAAGGCATAAGTTACTCTTTAACCTTCTCTCACATTCTTCTCTCGATAACTGGGTCCTACCCAGTAGTATGGGTTCAGCGGGGCATGGAGCTGTGGAGTTTTTAGGGGTTACAGGACAGGGGAAAACAGAACTGAAGAAATGGTCTTCGTGTATGAAGTAAATTGTCCAACCTGATAGAGTTTGATGAGCTGTTCCAGTGACTTCCCTTCATCACGACATGTCATCTCAGTTTGCAGTTCATGGTTCAAAGCTTTACGATACAGGGTTTTCCGGGGATCGTCAGCCCAGCCAGTCTGTGCAGCTAGTGTGCGAAAGTGCAGGGCGAACTCAGCTGCAGGTTAATTTCTCTGTTGAATACTCAAAAGCTCTTCACCAGCATTACAACCTCCTTCAGTGTGATCAAATTCTATGCAGAAACATTTAATGAAATCTTTGAACGAGGGATATATTGGGGTGTTGTCAGGCCAGACAGCAGTAGCCCAGTCGAGAGCTTTTCCAGTGAGCAGGGAACACAAAGGTGATCTTGCTGTTTTCATCAGTGAACATATGGGGTTGAGCGACAAACAGTTTGCATTGCAACAGAAATCCCTTGCATTTGGCTGAATTACCAGTAAACTTCTCAGTTAACGCTAGGCATGGACTCGACAGGGTCTGAGCATGAGTTACGGGAAGTTGGCTGGGAAAGTAATTGACGGTGGGTTGCACTGGGGTCGCAACATTTAAACCTTGCAGACCTTTAGCCAATTCTTATGTCAGCCAGGTGAGATGTGACAGTTGCTGCTGATGTACCTACTGCTAGTACCTGAGCTTGAGTTGTGAGGTCCGAGGACAAGACCTGCATGGCTGCGGGATCCATGTTGGGCAAAGTCTTCTGTAACGAGGAGTCTGACAGGGAGGGGTCCATTTGAAGTATATTTATTAAACAGTTTAATCACAATCACAAAAAAAAACACTTGCGTGCAAACTCACATCAAACGTAGTTATATTGGGTCTAAGGGCTGGCAGCTGGCTGTCAAGGAGTGTGATAGCAGGCATGGGTCAGAGGCAGGCGGTGTGGGTCAGAGGTGAGATAACAGGCTAGGTTCAGGGCAGGCGGCGTGGATCAAAGTCGAGGTATCAAGCAAGGTTCAAGGCAGGCGGCAGGCAAGGCAAGGTCGAGAAAAAGTCCAGGTAATAAATGGGAGATCAGGCAAGGAGATAACGCTCAGTGATGTCAGGCAGGGCAGAACAAGACTTCGCACAGGAGTGAGTGTGTGAGCTGCTTATATGTGTGTGTGGATCATCAGTGGATGAGCTCCAGGTGTGTGTAGCAATCAGTGTATGAGCATGACGTAATGTTTAGAAGTCCGGTGATGATGACCTCTGCTGGCCAGCGAGGGGAATGACTGGGACTGAGTAGGTGACATGATGAAAGCACAGCTCACATGTGGACCCAAGCAGTTGATTTATAAAATTACATTGGTCTGTTAACATGCAACAAAAATATGTTTGTAATAAATATTTTTTTTACCTGACAGCTTTTTGAATCTGGAAATGGTGAAATTTGGATTTGCAGCTCATCTTCTTTTATAAAAAGACATGGTTCCAGTTCATGTTGATTGTCCTGTCTCTACGGATTTGGTAAGTGTGTGATCAATGTTGGTTGTTTTTGTTTCTCCAGATGGCAAAGTTCGTTAGTATCATCAACGGTACACTTTCCGTTTTAAAGACATACCTTAGTAAAAATTAATTTAGTTTCTTAGTATACAGTATCAATACAATATTAGGATAGCAAAGTTAGATTGTTTCGTCAATGGTATTCTTTCCTTTTTTGAAGACATTAAATAGCCACTTTTGATGCTTATAAACACTCATAAAGTCCTTGTCGTGCAGGAATTAGGAGGTTTGCTGAAGGTGCGTCTGTCGTGCAGTGAGGGGTTTGCGTCTTTAATAAACTATGACAGTTTACGTTCATTGAACAGTAAGAATGGTTAATAAATCCATATGCAATGGTCCCTTAAAAGTCACGTCTTGCTTTCAGTTTTGGACTTAGAAACGTTTTGCACTCACACACATTCGTACCATGCCAAAGCCCAAGTAAACCGTGCCTGAGCCCGATTCAGAGCACTCACACTTCTCAAGTGATCCGGGAAATGGGCCTGGGCACGGTTGGGATAAAATATTGTCGGTAGGCCCTAAACTATTCTTTTCCGCAATATCAAACCCTAAAACTTAGTATTGCTAGCATCATGCTATATTATTTGAGAATATATTTCACACTTTAACATATTCATGTTAATGATTTAATTTGGGCTAAGATGTAAAAAAACAGTTTCGTAGCCAGCTTATTAACCCTCTGGGGTCGAAGACCGCGTATACGCGTTTTGACCTGTGGTGGCATCAAACTGCTGAAATTAACTTAAATAACACTTTCAGTTTTGATCGTACAGATAAGATCAATACATCAATTAAATCTGTTATGTGTCTACTTTTTGTTGTGTACACTCACAACAACAACAAACGTGTGTGCTTTTGCAAAATAGGGAAAACAAACAGTGTAGGCATTCTGTCTTTTCTTTCTCCGTGAACTTCTTTTAGAAATGCGTCGGTAAAATTCGCTAAAACTCCGCGAATACAAAATGTAAATTTTAAGATGAGAAATGTATTTCTAGAAAGCTTTAAGTGTCTACTTTTAAACACAGCTATACATGTTGAAAACAAACATTGCTTGATAAAGTAATCGGTATAAAACCAATGCTATGTCTAGTTTCTCATTCTGATCTCATTGGTTTTAATCCGACCACGCCCACAAGGCATTGTTATTACTAGCGTCTGAGGCGCGAGCAGACTGTGGTCAGAAAAACACGTCACTAAAATGAAATGAAACTTGGCAAATAGTCAACAAAGATGATGATTTATGATATCTATATAAAGCTTGATATGTCTACTTTTGCATTAACCAATTCAAGTCGAAAACAAATTATCTCTTCATATGTAATCCGTATAAAAGTCAGGACTGGTACGGATTCTCCTATATCGCCTCATTACAGCAGCGTGGTCCCGCCTCTCATTAAGCGCGCTTTATATGTAAATCCAGGTGTGAAAACAACGGAGGTAAAGGACCAGCGGCAAAAAGAGCTAAAGTAGACAAGAAGTACTCCGAGTTTGCTCAGTAATGAGAGTAATGTTGGTCTGTGTCATTCAGACAACCTATTAGATGAAGATGTAGCCTTCAACTTCACAAAATGTTTAAAAACGCTACAAAAGTGGACCAAGTAATCTTGCGTCTGTGAGTCTCCGCTGATGTCAAGAAGAAGGCCAGCGGTTACAATGAAATACTGCCTTTTTCATGCGCTGCTCCCCATCACAGGATACCTGTCTGCAAGGTTACATTTCTAAGTGTCCTTTGTAAGTTTATTCTTTAAATAATTACTGTGAAAACTGAATGAGAGGATGATCGCTTGCGCCAAAAGCTGCTGTGATGCAGGCGACTGTTTAAAAGATTTTATTATCGCACATGGTGTGTTTTTCACCTGCTTTCTTTTGCTCACAGTAATTTTTGTTAATACGGCATATTTTTGACTTATTTATAAACTATTTATAGACATAAAGTTAAATAAAAAATATCCTGGATTTGAAGAATATTGTGTTCCTGGACTTCATTGAGCTCAAGTAATAGTTTAATTTATAAAATTGTTAATGAACTTGACTGTTGATGTTTTAAATCAGGGTTGTCAATCTCAATTCCTGGAGGGCCGAAGCCCTACAAAGTTTAGTTCCAACCCTGCTCCAACACACTTACCTGTAGGTTTCAAGCAAGCCTGAAGGACTCAAATAGTTTGATCAGGTGTGTTTAATTAGGGTTGGAACTAAACTGTGCAGAGCTGTGGCCCTATTGGAACTGAGTTCGACACCTGTGTCTTAAATAATAATGTCAAAAACCAACATTTCTCAAAATGGATAAATTTAATTTTGCAACAAAACTCTTCATTTACAAAAAAAAAAAAAAAAAAAAAAATCAGTAGATTTGCTGTGTAAATTTAAAAGTTTGCAGAGTTTATAGAGTGTACTGACTCTCACAAGTGTAACTCCAGTTATTTTGTGGGATTAATATATTTTAAATTAACTGCAAACAAAAAAGTAAATAAACTTTCCTCTGATTCCTTCTTGAAACTCTTCCCTCCTAGTCACATACCTGTCTGATGGCTCATTCTGCAGCTCATTATGGTCTTTGTCTTCTTAGGTGTGACTGACTGCATAGTAATGATAGTTCACACCTTCCCGCATAAACCAATTGCACTTAAAAAGTGACTTAGAAATTTTAATTCATTGTATTGTTTTCTGTGAGCAAGTGAACAAGATGATTCTCACATCATTTTGAAGCAAAAACACTAGACTACCAGATCTAATTCTTAAAGGGCCATGAAACATCCTCGTTTTAGCAGGGTGTTTTCACACCTCTACTTTGGAAAAAGTCAGAAAAGTAGGCGTGTCCAGCTCTGTTTAGGGGGGAGTGTCGGAGGAACTAAAGTGGGATGGTGTGGGAGTGTCTATTTGGTCACGCGCGAGTTTCAGTCAAAATACACACACATGAAAAAGTGATGGTGTTTAACCTACATGGACATCTGTAGTCGAATTATTTGCCAAATTATTAAATGTTGGACTTTAACTGCAGTTTGTCTCTTTCATTCAGGGAATTCATTCATGCCCCTCGCGACAAACGCGATATTTGATTCGAGGATCTGCTCTAAGCGTGTATTTTTCATGCAATGTTTGATACCGCACGGCGAATGAGAGAAAAAAAAAAACTCTGCATTTCCCGGAAACTTAGATGCACACGGCAGGTAGCGTCAGAAAGCCGCGTGTGTTATTCTGGTCACAAAATGCGGTGCTATGTTTGCACTCAGTGCAATAGTTAACTTAATTCGATACGAACAAACTGAATAAACAAAGAGCACTGGTCGCTCACTTACCAAATCTGTAGAGACAGGACAATCACCAGCAACTAGAGCCGCGTCTTTATGAAGAGGAGACTAACGTTACAAGCGAATACGGATTTCAGCGTTTGCAGATGAGAACAGCTCTCAGGTAAACAATGGAATACATGCTATTATGTCATGACCGTGACGCAGCTTCAAAAATTCGTTTCAAACAGGAAGTACGAATTTGCTTGAAATAACGCAAAAACAACCAATTTACACTTTTTAGTGAAATATAGGTGTCCTAATAGTGTTTTTAGCAGTGTGGGACACATATACAACTGTCAACAGCTCAAAAAATGTGTTTTGGTGTTTCGTGACCCTTTAAAAGTCTTGTGCACAAATGTTCTCTGAGTGTTTCATAGCCTTGTTTCAGTGACTTCAAAATTTTAGTTTTTCACTAACCATGCATAAATGTTTCTTTCTCAAAAATACAAACACATACAAACATGCTGCTTAGGTATTGTTGTAGCCCAACTTGTGCTGTTTACAGTGTTACCACACTTTAGCCATTTATATGTTTTTAAAGATACTGAAAACAACACAAATGTCAGTGCATGTCAAAACTTCTCCAAAGCCTCAAAACACCCTCAGACCCCAGAGGGTTAAAAGCGGTGGTTGTTTGTTTGGTTTTTCACAAAAATGGTATATTTTTGTAGTATTTGTAGTGTGTCATTTTTATGACATTTTAAGCATTAATATTTGCTCTATTAGATTGTAAGATTATGGTTTGATTGTCATGTTGTCATTACCACACTTTTTCATGCAACAAATATATTTCTAACATTTTTAGCTTAATGCTTAACATACCTTTTATGTTTACAAAAAATTGTGTTTATTTAAAAATGTACATTGAGTTATTACAGTTTTAGAAATAATATATTATTAAAAATAAATTAAATGCTAGCACATCATCATCCATCATTAAAAAAAAAAAAAAAAAAGGTAACCTATGGGCAAACAACCAACGGGCCAATTCATTTTCTCAGTCAGAATTTGTCCAATTAAATAATTTAAAAAAATTTATTTGTCTTAAAGCCTTCTATTGATTATTTTCACAATTTGGCGATGACATACTGTCACAAATGGGACAAATGAGCTAATATAGGGGCCAAATTCTTGACATTGTCAGTAGTAACCTTCAAACCACCTACTTTCGAACCACCAGAACCTCCTATTTTAAAACCACCAAGTATGAACCGCCAAGTATTCCAGCTATGTTTTATGAGGCAAATGCCATTCCAGCTGCAACCCACCACTGGGAAACACCCATACGCTCACATTCTCACACACCCACCCACACACACACACACACACATACAGACTCATACACTATACGGCCAAATTTGTTTACCCAATTTACCAGTACCAAATGTCTTTGGACTGTGGGGGAAGCCGGAGCACCCGGAGGAAACCCACACGAAAAAGGGGAAAACATGCAAACTCCACAGAAAAAATGTCACCTCATCCAGCTGGGACTCAAACCAGCAACCTTCTTGCTGTAAGGTGGCAGTGGTAACCACTGAGCCACCTCGCTGCTGTTTTTCTTTATAGGCCTTTAAAAAACTTGTAGGTGGTCTTGGCCGTTCATGACCCCACAAAATGACATAAATTGTGACAATAATGTCCTTAAAATTTAGTGTGTGCTTTACTAAATGTCATTTCCTGACCTTTGGCAAATAGTCCACTTACCTCCAAGATCAATTTAAAAGCTTTTACCAACCCTGTTGTGCTATGTCTCTATCATTTTTAGTCTCTGTTTTTTAGATATTCTTCAATTCTCTCCCCCATGGTCTGAGGATTTTATCGATATTGTAAATTAAAAAACAGTTCCACTTGGACAACAACAGACAGGCTCCAGTCAATAGACCTTTAATGAAACCCCCCATTTGTATCTAAAAAAAAATAAACTAAATGACCACTGAACAGTCAATAAGAAAAGAAAAACAGCATAAATTTAGCTACAAATATCCAAAAGGGGGTTTGAAATGGCATAGGCCACTGGCGGGTCAAGAACAGTCAAAAGCAAAAAGCGTGGCTTCTGGTATCATAATAAATCTTTATATATATATATATATATATATATATATATATATATATATATATATATATATATATATATATATATATATATATATATTGTCTAGAATCTGAAGCTTCTTGTCACCTTCAAGAGTGATTCATAGCTTTAATTTCACTCTACGTCACATTTGTGGAGCGCTCAGTATGACACACAAGTTCAATTGAATGTAAGTAGCCATTTTAGCCTACAATGCTTATGAATGAGGAGGATTTCAAGTTAATTAACAAGATTTGGTAAA
This sequence comes from Danio rerio, assembly GCF_052040795.2. Lineage (NCBI taxonomy): Eukaryota > Metazoa > Chordata > Actinopteri > Cypriniformes > Danionidae > Danio > Danio rerio. Next base: position 12,090,921 of record NC_141040.1, read on the forward strand.
GCAACTATGATTTCAGTCAAAATCTGTGTTTAATTAGTGTGGTACAAAGCTGCACAAAAGTAACCCTTAATAGGCCATCAGGGTGTGTCCCTGTAAATATAACTACTGTGAATAAAAGGAACAAAAGCTGTTGCTGTCATTCTGCCCCATTGTCCCATAGCATTCATTTTCTTTAGAAACTCCAGTCAAGTATGTATGTGTTTTTGTGGTTTCACAAATTTGTAGGCTAAAGACAAACCTTCAATGCCAATGACTGATTGAACGAGATGACTTATGAAATGTGATTCTGCATTAGTTACATTTAATTGATGGGTAAATGGAAATTTCCATGATTAATTGCTTTATTATAATGGCAATCTTAATGGGTGCACATAATATAGTCTCAAAAATGTAGATGCTTTAAAGCAAATAAGAGTTTTAGAAAAACTGCCTCTGTACTATTGAGTTTTTTATTTATTTATTTTTTAAGGAGACCTATTATGCAATGTATTTTTTAAGGAGACCTATTGTGCATTGTAACTTTATGACCAACAGAAAAAAAAAATGTTATTTGCATTTGCATGCCTCTGTTGCCTAGAAACTTCCTACTAAAAAAAACATAGCTTTACTTCAGGCATGCCTTTTAAACTTTAAAAAACTGTGTTTTCACTATGATAAACATAAATTTCTCTCCCTACAAAGTAAGATGTACACTCAGGGGGTGGAATGTTATAGGTTATACACACACACTTATAGGTTATGTTAATAATTGTGGTAATTAAAATTGTAGGAATTATAAATAATTTCAGTGTTAAATTATATTTATCCAGTTTATTAATCTAAACTTTCTTTCACAGTGTACTTATAAACCAAATTTAATGAATAAGTAAATGTGAAAACAATCAATCAATCAGTCAGTCACATTTTATTGTGTATCTGAGCTCTGGTCTATTCTCATCTGTATTTTTATTTTATTTTTCTTGAGCAACTCTTTGTAATTGCAAAATACTTTTTTATTAATTTGTGTATATTTGCATGTAGTTGACTAGTGTATCTTAAAGGGCACATAGTTTACCCCTTTTTTATGATTTAATATTACTATTAAGGTTGTTCTGAGTGTGCCAGTTTAGGTTCAGTTCAACACACAGTTCAGATGTTTTTATTATAATGTGTTCAAATGTGTTAATATATAATGTGTTATTTTGGGGGCATGTACACAGTTTGCTGTTTTAGGGGCGTGTAGCTTCACATGAAAATTAGTTTCAAATTCCCGCCCAATGTATCAAGGGGGCGGAGCCAAGAGCTCGCCCGCTCTGTGTTTGGGAACAAGCAGGCAGACAGAGACGCTGCATGAGAATATGAGCATTCAGCCTCGGCCAGAGACCAAGGAGAGAGTACACAATCATATTCAGCATGTGTTGTTAAAAAAAAAGGACTGAGTGTGTTTATATCACCCCAATATGACGGTCTATACACTATATTTATACACATGTCTGTCCAGACAACTTGAAAAGTAGATTTTTCACTATAGGTGCCCTTTAAACCAACACTTTATTCTCATTAACAAACCTTTTTTTTTTTTTTTTTGCAATTCAGTTTTTATTTTAAAAAATGACAATATATATATATATATATATGTAACATAAATTAGCTCATTTTATGAATATTAATAATCAACAATAACGGTTTATTCTTAATTATTAATATTCCAGCTTAAGCTTCAGTCAATTTGATCAAACAAACATATGTTTGTATATGATCCTGCCCGCGCGACCGAGCGGATTCTCAGATTATGAATATTAATTATCAACAATAATGAATTATTAATCATTAATATTCCGGATCAATTTATTATTAATTTGACCAAACGAACACAAGCAGAGCCGCCGCTCTTCCGAGCGGACACAGTAATGATCTATTCATTTAGAAAAAGGGAATTTAATTGCTACTCCTTGTGAAGTAGATTAATCATTTAATGACATTTTCTCGTGAGGCAAACAATACAATTCATCTGATTATAATGGGATTTATTGACTAGTCAGACAGATAACGAACAAACGCACGGACATACATTAAACATAGAACAAAGGTAAACCACGTGGAGTGGTCGGGTCTATACAGGTCTAGAGAACAAGTAACAACAAAGAGAAATAGTAAAGCGAGGAAATAGAGATTTCAGATAAAGAGTGACAAAACTTTCCGTTCCACACACACCATTAAGGATCATCAAGATTATAAAAAAACACCTTTTGGATAAAAGGGGCACAGCTTATTCGCATAACTAAAAATACCTGGACTTTCATGTCTGGAGGTCTCTCTCTGTGCGAGTCTCTTCCTGATGAAACTCCTTTGATGTCCTTCTTGATACGTTGAGTTTGTAATACAGTTCGGATGAACACAATCGCAAACTGTAAGCTGAGTTTACTTTGCCGGAAGATAAGGAAAGCGTGGCGGGAAAGTCCATGCGGCTTGGAAGAGCCGCTGGCCCCTAAAAGGGACCACCTTTGATGTTCTTTGTTCGGATCTTCTCTGCCCAGATGTTTGGGAGCAGTCTGGTTATACCTGCGGGTCACGTGACGACCCGTTCAGCATTCTTGACCAATGATTTCAGGGCAAAGTTTGAGCGCGAAACCTTCCTTTGTCTCGAGGCTGCTCGTATGCAAATTTGAATGTCCGCCCAAAGTATGCGGAGAGGCATTTAATGCAGGGAATTAAAGAATAAAGTAATGCGAGATATGATCTTGCTCTATGCATCATGTGTTGTAAAATTTCAGCAGAAACCCATCGGTACCAAACATGGGGGGTTTAAAAGTACATCAACATAATTTTTCACATCTTTACATTATTTAAACTAAAAAGGTCTAAAGGGACCACACACACAGGTTATATGAGGGGTTATACAGGTAAGAAAATTCAGAAATGAGATACAAAGTTTGCAAACATAACATTTTAGTTCTGTGCTGGTCCCTGTTTTCACTGTCGATTTCTCTTTGGACTAGTGTCCTTGTGGGTTTGGGGAGTTGAGTGTGTGTGTAAGAAAGGAATGTCTTTGAAGCATTCTGGCTTATCTCTCCAGGTGGCTCTGGAATACGTAAGTTGTTGCGAATACCCAGACTTTGTGGAGCCAGGAGTCGTAAAGCCCACGCAAGATACTCCGTGATAAAATCAATAAGTATTTTATCTGTGGACTGTACGCTACAAATATCCCCCCTTCGCAACGAAGGAGGTTCGAAGAAAACCTCGTTGGTTGAGATCTAACTTGACGTACAGGATGGGTTGGAGGGGAGTTTCCTTCGACCTCCATTGCTGGGTCGACAAGTCGTGGCTTAGACTCAAGCAGTGTTGACGTGGTTTCTTCATGCTCTTCCCCCCTTCCTGGTTTCACGCAGGAAAGCTTTGGGGGGAAGGTCAGCAGAGTGTTGCATCGTGCGAGGCTGATGGCTGCTGGGTTGTCTGCTCATAATGCAAGTACAGTGTCGTTCACAGTCCAGTTATTCAACATTAAGCCCTTTGAGGCCTAGGGTAGCAAGCGTTGGGGTTGCTAGCTGGTTTGAAGGCTGCAGAGTAGCGACCTTGACCCCGTCTATGTTGTTGAGTTTGGGTTCTAGTGGGTTCCAGCGGTTTCCCGCGACCTTGGTGACCTGAAAGTCTGTTGGGGTTGACCTGACGGCTGTGAGAGTTCTCGCACTTGGGCCCAGATTTTAAGGGGTACAAAGTTCAAAAGAGGTTCAAACATATCCAGCGGATCTTTACCAATCAGCAGCAGGTATGTGCCCATTGGCGACGGGTACACGGGGTGCACTGCAGTCATGGGGACAATAGTTACTTGAATGGGAGCGATGTATGTGAGTTGAACCTCAGTTTGGCTGTATAATTTGCACCATCAGCCTGCCTTGTTGGCATGTAAGTGTTTGGTTTAGTCTCTGAGCTCTTGCTTTGAGTTACTCAAACAGGGAAGATGACATTAATGTGAGGTCTGCTCCCGTGCTGACGCACGTTTTCATCTTTCTTTCATCTCCACGGTTACGGCCAAGTAGCGCGTCGTTGCCACCCCATTTTGGTCAGGTTCCCCAAGAGTTGAAGTGCAGGGGCCTGAGAAGTTGTTTGTACGCAGGTGTGGCTGGTTGGTGGGCTGTGGCTCATGAGGTAAGCAGGCAACCAGACCAGTGTTTTCTGGTACCTGAGGTTGCAAGCATGGTGGCACTGGCTGCTTCTTGGGGGAAGTGTGATGCTGTAGTTAGATACAGTCTTTAGCTTGGGTTGGACTCGCAGTACTCTGCGGGGATGGAGCAGAAGGCAGGTGTTCAGGGGGGGTAAGTGATTTTGGACCCCCCTCTAGTCATAAGGAGTCTGGCTTGACTTCTTGTGGGGCCCCTTCAAGCTTTTTAGCAGTTCTGCTGCTCATGACGCCACTGTGCTGTCGTTTGCTGTCAGGTTTTCACATTTTGCTTACTCTGGCATGTAACGAGCTGGATGCTGGTTGCTTGAGCTCCCAGCTACTGCAGGTTGGCCGTTCCTCGGTTGCTGTTAGGCTCCTTTTGGGCTGCTTGTGGAGAGTGGCTTGTCCCAGTGTGTCTCTAAGCATCCTGTCTGGTGTTGGGATATGCGCCTTAATGGCGGTGGTCCTCTGCTGGCGGAGAAAGGCTTTAACTCACTGTTGGAAGTCTTGCACTGGGAAACAGAAGCTTGCCTTTTAAAGTCAGCTCCGGATGAGATTCTGAGACAGGGTAGCTTGTAGGTGTTGGACAGTCTTTCAAAGCAGTCTTTGTTTTAAATGGATTTTATGAGCTAAACTCTGCCGCTGTTGGGTGGTCAGGGCGTGAGGGCAGGGCATTGCCCGAGTGCGGAGTCGCCACAGAAAGCAGTTTTTTTGGGAGAGAGAGAATCTGGAAGTTGAAATCCTCCTCCGTCCGTGGCTCATTTACTGTATGCAGTAGGGTTGGTGTAGTCGACTGCAGTATGCCTGTGAGGTCTCGTGGCTGTTCTGAGAACCATGGTGACAATCAGTCCTTACTCTGACACAGGGTCAGGTAAAACACTCTAGTAAGAGTGGCTGTTGATTCAGGAAGCTTCTTGCCTCACGGCTCGAAGTAATTCTTAGCAGATATAATTTGTCACAGAGCGTGGCACTTGGCCTTGTCTGTGTAAAAGTCAATGTCTTAGAATTAGGAGTGCGTGTCACCACCTCCAGCAGGGTTTGGGGTGAAAGTTGTCATTTTCCTGGCCAGCTGGTTCAAAGTCTTTGGTTGATAGATGGTGTCTGTCATGGGGTACCTCTTTGGAGGGAGTCCTGTCCCTGTGTTGCTGACGGGCGTTGCTGGAATGCTGGCTGGCGGGGTAGTAGGAATTGGATTCACCCCCTTTGCTGGTCTATCCAGTCTTGGATTTTGGGGCTGACTGCGGCACTTCCCCTTTCAGGTAGTCACATGGATTGTAGGAATGTGACAGTTCTGGGTGAACTCTGTCAAGTTCATGCTTAAAGTCTCTTGGTTGGGTTCCGTGTTGGAATTTTGCTCGGGCCCTCAGCCATTGACTTTAGAGGGTTTGACCCGAGCTTCACTGTCTTTAGTTCTGCTCTTTACAATAGTGTTTCAGCTTGTAGCTTTACACTCAGTTCATCTTTGGCTTTCTCCTCTCGTCGCTCCTCGTGTCCGTTGTCCGCTTGTAGCTCCATCGGGGCGCGCTGTTGTCCGTCCATTTGCTCCAGAAGTTTGGCGTCCTTTTCCCTCGTCGTCTTGCAGGCGTCCTGGGCTCGATGCTCCAGCTGGTTGAGACCCTTTCCTATTGATCTGTCCGGTGCAAGGGTGAGGTGTGTCAGGGCCCTGGAGAGTTGAGTCTGGGCTTGGCTGTTATGGCTCCGGGCTAGGTCGTCTGCCCTCATCGAATTAATGCAAACGTCCAGCTGACAGGGTAATTAACCAAGATTGACCGTATGCCAGTTGACACGGACGGTGCTTCTTAGAGTACGATTGCTGATGCCACTGTGATCCACACAAGCCGGTGTGATAAAACGCCAAGGTATCTAACGTGTTTTTCAGCAGGGGTCAGTTATGTCAGACAGATGAACCCAATCTTTTGATCTGCAACCTGGATAACCTGTATGCTTAATCACACAAGCACAGAGGACTCGGGTTCGGATACGGGCAGTACTATGGATCTACTATTCTGGGCGAGCCAGTTGGGAGTAGGAATCTTAGTATGCTGTAGTATCTGATGGATAGAGAAGGTTATCACCCTGTGATGAAGGGAGGCTAAAGGAAAATGAAATCGGAATTTAAGAATAATCATAATAATACTCTATAGGTATAAAGCAGTACAGGACGGCTTAGAAAAAAGTAGAAAGGGTGCCTTAGTATTCAGGGGCATCTACAAACATTAATGGGTTAGTCCGAAATGTTTTGATCAGATGTGGGATTTATAGATCGATATCTCTGAATTTAACAGAGAATTAGCAATTCTCCTAATACTTAAGCCCTGTGACCTAACCGGTGAGGGAATAAATAAGGCATGAGCAAAAAAGATTGAATAAAAATCAAAAGGGAAGAAAAATAATGTTATTAATGATAATAATAGTAAGATTAAAGGCTATAACCCAAATAGCAAAAATCACCAAAAATAAAATTAAATATGACCTAAGTTTAGAATAGATTATTGGGAACTTGGGTTAAAATAAAATAATAACAAAATAAACTGGACATTGGTATTAAAATGAAACAGTCAGAAGACATAAAAATTAATGAAAAAAAAATAATTGAAAGTAACTAAATAATTCATAACACCAAAAGAAATAAAAACAGACCAATAATCTATACTTAGGTAACTAACTATTGTTTGGATAAAACGATAACAGGGAAAATGGAATGCTTACTCAAAATTAAAACAAATTAACTCCAAACTATTTAACCATTTCAGACCACATGAGATACAATGGTGGGCTAAACTGATGTAAGAAGAGCAGAATGAGGGAGGGGGGGTTTGAGTTGCACTTCAAATTCGGTTAGCCTTATGCTAAAGTTTGTTAATGTTACAAGCCGTGAAGGGTTGGTTTGCTTAAGCTTTAGCTGGCATTTAGTTCCGGTTAGCCTTGTGTAGTTTGGTAATATTAAGACGCTAAGGGTTGGTTTACTTAAGGCTAGTTGTTAGAAGCTAGCGAGTTGTTTTGCCCTGTGACGAAAGCCGCGTCACACACTCTGCTTCCTAAAGGCGGGTCTGATGCTTTAGGGTGTTGGTTACGTCATTCACGCATGCGTGCGTGTGCACGAGTCACGTGGACAAGGAGCCAATGAGCGCTCGAAGAGCGGTTTCAGTCATGAAAGGAGCTTTCATTCATAACTTGGTATGCGGCTGACTTTACAAAGGCAAAGCGCGAACCACTAAGAGTCGCATAAACGGTCATTTCTTATATCACGTTGCAGTAACACTGATTATGATATCTGACCATTACAATTAGACAAACAAACATAAAATGCAAGACATCTCTCGAAGCGGTGCACATTTGTACACAGATTTGGTCTGGACGAACATAACTGAAATATGGGAATTCACATCCATATTAGATTTTGGTACCATTTAAAAAACACGCTTATGATTCTGTGAATTCTTTTCGTCAGAAAGCGGGTAGTAGGCAAGGATACCCAGACTTTGTGGAGCCAGGAGTCGTAAAGCCCACGCAAGATACTCCGGATAAAATCAATAAGTAATTTTATCTGTGGACTGTACTCTACATATATATTTAAAATCAGATTGAAAGATACTTTTAACAGCTATTACCCCATATATATATATATATATATATATATATATATATATATATATATATATATATATATATATATATCCCATCTCCCACCCCATAATATGCATACTAGGAAACACAAAATAACTCAAAATAACTGTAGTTTAGACCAAGCTATTGTCAGGGTTTTGCCACTCTGGTCTTGTGAATTATTGTTTTGGTGGCAGAGTCCAGACACTAGCCCTTTCTTGTCCTGTTTCTGTCATTGTGTGTGTCTCTGTGTGCGCGTGCAGTCATGGTTGTGTGAAGAGCGTGCCACGGACGCGCTCTTGAACTCGTGTTTGTGTTTTGTTCAGTCAGCATCGCGCTGTTTTATTCTCAGCGCCTCTGCATTTTGGTTGGAGCTGAGATGAAGCCTGCGCATTGCATATATGTGAGCGCACGGTAAGGTGTTTATCTATTGTGTGCTCATGTCTTGCTTCTCTTGTCAAAGCTTGGGCTCGGTGTTTACATTGTGGTCGCGAGCTTTTGTTGTGTACTTCAGTGTTGTGTTTGTCTTGTCAAACGAACATGCGGTTAATGAATTCTCTCATTGGCTGTGTGTTCAGTCTTGTTTTATGTGAGCACATGGCTTGTGTTGTCTTTGTGCCATGTGCTCTCCCGTATTTTGTCTAGTCCCACCCTCCTTGTTAACACAATTATTAGTTTATTAGATTCATATGTTTAACACCTGTTTGTGTATTAATTTATTCCTGCTTTATATTCCCCTCACGTCTGCTGTCCTGTGCCAGTTTGTCATCCTATGTTGCGTTGTCCTGTTCCTGTCGTGTTTCCAGTTCTGATCCCTGCCAGCCTGCCCAGTCCAGTTTGTTGGTGTATTTATTTGTTTTGTCAATGTTTTCCCCCTCAGGGTTGTTTATTTTGCCTTTTATTTTATTAATAAATAATATTCATTATCTGCATTTAAGTCATCGCTCCCTTTTTCCCCTCACCCAACCGTGAAAGCTATTACACAAATTACATTTAAATTTGACATTCATAGTATCAGATGAGGGTTAAATGTCCAAGAATTCTTTGACGTTGCATATAGATTTTCCACAATGTCAGAATGTCCAGTTCATGGTTGATCCGTGCTGATTACAGTTCCATAAATAGTATTTCTAATAGTAACTAGTGCTTAACAAAGAGATCATAAGGGGATTTCCACCTCAACATTTTCTTTGTAGCAGCTAATAAAAATTTACAGACCTTTGCATTTAAGGTAAAGTGAGAGTTAACATTCAATAATAACAGTGCAGGATCTTTGGGTAAACAACTTTTTTTTTTTTCTTTAAATAAAATGTCCTGCATAGAATCCCAAAGTTTTTGCACCTTCGAACATTCCCACATCATAGGTAAAAAGGTATCTGGATGCTCTGGTTCACAGAGCTTACATAAGCATGTGGAGATAAACCAGCAACAAACCTTGTTGACCGTCATAATTTAATGTCAGTTAGACATGTTGTGATAAGAAAATAAAAAAGTAGCACCTTCGATATTAATTAAACTATTCTATTTAATTCAAAAGAGTTACCATTTGTTTCAATTGACCCTTCACTAAGCCACACTTTTTTCCGCTCGATATTATGAGCACTGCTTCGTTTAAGCCCTTACCATAGTATGCATACTAATAGCAGTCATATTTCCATCTGTTTCAAGCTATACAGATATTTGAAATTACATATCAACTGAACACAACAGAGATGTGTTCACAAACTGAGCACTTGTGATCAATATACTTTCGCTTTTCTGGTTGCTCTTTCTATGAATGAATGATGTAGAAGCACTGTCCATGCATGTTTCCTCGTCGGTTAGTAATGCTATATTTCATTGCACAACAATAGTTTTTCAGGCTTTTTGGCTAAAAAAAAGAAATCACGGTTTAATAAGTTATTATTGGGTTATTTCAAATTTCACCTCTCCTGCTGTACATGAACTAAGCTGTTGAATGGTCAGCGTATGAGGCTAGGCTAACCTAGCTTCAATTTTGATGGAATTATTATCTAATCGGTTGCTTATTACGTCGTGAATATACCCCTTTAAGGCATACTGCAGTCCTTTTTAGTCTGACTTTCTCAAATATTTCACCTGTTCGACTAAAATGATTAATTATATCCCTGGGAATGTCTAACATCGGCCCATACACAGTGTAATAGATGTGCCAGGCACAAAAGCTTGACAGGTTGTAGCAACTGTAACAAAACAGGGCAAAGCTTATCGAAGGGTCAATTTGCCCTCTTTCCTGTAATAAATGGCTACAGATATGCCCACAGCGGAGGAATCAATTAAAACAAAAATTGTCTGCACAATATGTAGTTTAAAATCAGTCATCGACTAATTGAATATCCATACATTTATTTTTGTTTCACTCATAAGCAGGTTATGGCCTGATTCCAAGTTTCGCTATGTTGGATGGAAACTGGATGGATTATGTTTTTATTTATTTATTATTATTACTTTTTTTTTCAAATTCAAAGCTTGCACAGACTACCCTCATTAAAACAGTGTGTTACGTGGATAGATTTAATGTTGATTTTCATTAATGGAATTGAATAATTCATATTTACACTGCACTTTTTACCTAACTGCCTTCTGGAGATGTAGATCTCCAAAAGAAAAAAAAGAAAAAACAAAACAGCCTGACTTGGAAGCAAATGTACACTGTATGAGGATATGACAGCTCATCTGCTCAAATAAGCCTCAAACTGTTGCTTGAATCTAGTATGTAATCTAATAGATCTATTAGACATTCATCCCATGTTCAGTTTCAGTATAATTACTGTATCTTGGCAACATTTAATTACCACAGGGCCACATCTAAGCTTATCATCTGAATGCATTTATTTTACAAATTAAACATCATAAAAAGCAAGAGAGGGTGATGGTAAATCCCTCTTTAAGAAAAAAAATATGGTTTCTTTGAATTATATATAAATCATGTCGTTTCATCAATGTTTAGTTGAATTTATATTTGTTTGTTTTTTCCTGATTAAAAATTGATAAAGCTACATAATTTGTATGACTAAATGGTAAAATATGTTGGTTTTGATAAAAATAAATTAATTAATTAATTAAGTGTGGGAGTAAAAAGTCCTCCGGCCTGAAGTCAAAGCCCACAGTGTTGTAATGTGGAGTTTATAAATCAAAAATAATGTCAAAAATGATCACTATATGCAAATCCAAAAGGATGAAGCTACATATTTTTAAGTAACATTCAAACAATGTTTAAAATCAAGGGATTCCAAGGGTTGGTTCAAAAAAGAAAATTCACTCTCTATTTTTCTTCAGCCTTAAAGGTACAGTAGGTGATCTTCCGCAATGCTACAGCTTAGCATAAATATCTGAATCACAGTCCCTCCCCTGTCGTCCAGAGCCACGCCTCCTGAAACAGCAGCATGCGCACCTTAAAGATGACAGCAAAAGAACCCTCTCTCATGTGTTAAAAGCAACTAGTGCTTGTCCAGCGCCATGCAGGTATTAGACTCATCATTACTAAGCCTAACTGGCATGCCATTTCTGTGCGAATATTTAGAGTTGCATGGTAAACAATATCGGGAGAGACTAATCAAACTAATTAAAATCTACATTATCAATGCAGTAAAAGGTCCTTATGAAACTGAAAATAGTCTTATCAATCTTTCCCTGGAAGATTTTAGTGCCTGAACAACACTTCTGTGAAGATATAACCCATTTGTAACAAAAACATCTAACATTACATCAGCTTTGCATGAACCTAAATTAGTTTTAAAACAAAATATTACCTGTCCAAGAGAAATACGTGTTTTTGCCGATCACACGCACTCCTGTTCTTTCTCGCAGTTGTTCAAATCTGCATTTGCTGACAGACAGTTTGAGCTACTTATCAGAATTATGAGAGATGTCGGCCAGACTCTATTTAATTGGATAAACATTTTTTTAGTTTTAGGCCTTATGCAAAATATAAAAATACATATACATTTAGATCATTTACTTTAATTATTACTATTGGAATGTGAACTTTGAGACTTTCAAACAGCACGACAAAAAAAATGTTTCTGAAAACAATCACATACTGCACCTTTAAATGTCTTTCCACACATGTGAAGGGCAGAATCTGTCTTCTTTTTTTTTACAATAAAGAACTGGAACTTTCGATGCACGCATGATGCCTCACCGTTGATGCCTCAGGGTGTAAAGACCCCTAACATTGTCCACCAAATGTGGTGGGGCTAGTGGACTTGCCCCCTTTATAGAGGGTTTGAGAGCGTTATTCAGAGTTATTCAGTGGCTTCCTGTCATGAGTTCATGTCAGTGCTGAGAGTTAACTACCCAAGAGAACATGGAGGCCAGTCTTGAGAAATTGGTACCACTGCAGAATTTTCTGGGAGAGTGGGAGCTTTTGCCAAATGTTTTGCTGTGGATCTTGCTCACCATAAAGAGGGGCTAAAGAATCCAGTTTGGTTTACATCCCCCTTGCTTCAACAGGGTGCTCCATACCTTAGGGAAGCCAGAGCAAGCTTTAGTTATGAAACATAGAGTAGGTTGCCTTCTAAAGAAGGAAACCATAGAACAGATCCCTTCTCCAGAAATTGCTTTTCTCAAGGAGCATTTTAAATGTGGCTTGATCCTGACTATGCTTAAATAAAGTGTACATAGTGGCAATGTCAAAGTACCATTCTGTTGGTCTCGGCAGAGACCCTCTGGTGGTCGATTCCTTCATGGATACAGGAGGTTGAGATCTGCTTGCACCATTAGGGTTCCTACTTGGGATTTGTCGATAGTGCTTGAGGGCCTGTTGATAGCCCCTTTTGAACTCATTGAGAAGGTGTTCGAAAAATTTATGACCGTGAAGACGGTCTTTTTGTTTGCCATTACTTCCCTAAAAAGACTACAAAAAAATTGAAAGTAGCTGTAGCTCCTTTTCGGAACTCTCACCTAGTATGGTGAGGGCATTCCTGTACCCCTGAGCAAAGTACGGCCCTAAGGTCCCCACTGAGGTGGTGTGACCTACTGTGCTGCAGGCCTTTAATTCTCCACCCTGAATGATGCCAGATCAACAGTATTTAAATCTGCTTTGCCCAGTGCAGGCGTTAGATGCATACATACATGGCATGCCTCATGGTGGCCAACAGAACAGTTGTTCATCCTATATGATCCACCTAAATGGGATTGTCAGCATCTAAGCAGACTCTGAGATGGTGGATAATCATACCAGGGGTATGACAGCTTTAAAAGCCTTTTATTCTAGCCAGTCACTGACCTAAACATTTTTTATTTATTTTTATTAGATTTTACTCCAGGATACAGTATAAATACGTGAATTAGGAAAACTCATACCACTGTGTCTCCTAATCTTAGGTTACGTCTGTAACCATGGTTCCCTGAAGGAAACAAGATGTTGTGTCGCTTTACTATACTATTCCATGCCTGGTACACTTTGTTCGAGAGGTTTTAAGCTGAAGTTGTTTGCTTCCTTGGTAATTTATACCTTCCGGTCTGATACGATACTTGCCACCAATTACATTGGATTGATTTAATCTGTACTTTAGGAGGTTATAAGGGAGCGATTGTATCCCATTGTGTCTCCTTAATAGAGAACGTTCGAGGTTACAGAAGTAACCCTTCGTTCCCCGAGGAGGGGAACTTCAGTGCTATTAAGTGGATTTGATATTAAAAATCCACGTATGGGAAGGATTCGGTTCAGAAGCCGCTTGTCTGAAAGAGTATTGAATGGGCCAATGAATGCAATGAGCGAGCAAACGCCATCCTTTTAAGCTAAAGAGACTTTCAAACAGCTAAGGGACAGTCATTATGGCGACGGAGTATAGCACTTCTGTTCCCCTCCTCGAACGTGATATTGAAAATCCTCATATGGGAAGACTCTGGAAAGCGCCATAATGACTGCACCTTACCAACACCCCCGATGAGGGGATAGTCAAGCAAGCGTGACGCACCAACATCATGGGAGGCGCGGTCCTCCAACGTGTCCCTGGCCCTAATTTATCCTACTTCAACAGAAGTCTTACGGATTTAGATATATTTTTTGGGAAGTCGTGAGCATCTAGATAATTCTAGGAATATACGACAGTACATTGGGAAGCGTGCAATCCCGATAGGGAGGACGCTGCGGAGGCCATCTGCTACCCAAGGGCGGAATAGATGGCAGAATTTACATATGGACTAGCCCTAAAAAGGGGGAGTACGCATAGCAAAAAAGTGGTTAGTGGAGAGGGAAGACACGGGTCCACCCAGGGGGGGCTTAACCGTGGCGGATTAAGCATATGGGATTGCCTAGTGGGGATCACGCATAGCAGGCACCTATACCCAAAACGTGGGCTGACCAGCGGGCAGACCTACAATGTAGTGGGCCAGCAAGTGACTCCTCCGCTGAGTCAGTGCTGGGGGCCACAGAGGAATCTGCAGGGCTCACCTGACGGGGAACTTTACTGACAGATAAAAAGGCGCACGTTCCTCCATGTTAGGGAGAATGGCACAGCAAGCGTATTTCAACACCCTACCGAATTGTTTCCTCAATCACCAAAGGGTTACCTAATACCCTAGAGGAAACCGGCTCCACTCGCAGATTGTAAAACCTTGCAAATGTGTTGGGTGTCACCCAGCCCGCAGCTCTACAGATGTCTGTTAGAGAGGCGCCGCGTGCGCGCGCTCGAGGGGATTCGAAGCTCACCTCGGCTCTGATAAGCGAGAGAATGGCATCCACAAACCAGTGGGAAAACTTAATTCGGTACAGCACTTCCCTGCTGCCGACCACCATAACAGACGAAGAGCTGCTAAGATGATCTAAACTCTGAGTGCTGTCCGGATAATACGCAAGACGTGAACTGGACAATAAAGAAAGGGCTGGGTCTGCCTCCTTCGAGGGCAGCGCTTGCAGGCTCACCTAGGAACCTTGGGCACATATCGCGGGCGGGGTCTCAGGCATTAGAGAAAGCCTGCCCAATTACAGGCACGAGTCACTGACCGAAAAAATGCCTCCGGATCCCCGATCCTCTAATCGATATCAACGCGACTAGCAGAGCTGTCTTCAGGGACAGAAAGATACTGAGTCGCGGATCGAATGGATCTGACGCGGCTCGTGTAACGTGGGCGAGATCCTAAGAGGGCATGAGATGGGGCGGGGTGGATTAATTCACCTAGCGCCCCTGAGGAACCGGATGATGAGGTTATGCGTTCCCATGGTGCTGCCAGCCACCGCGTCATGAGAGCGGAGATGGCAGCCTTGAGTGTGGAGGGCGACAGCCTGCTATCCAGCTTCTCTTGAAGGAAAGAGAGCACAATACTGATCTGGCAAGATCGGGGGTCTTCTCTGCAAAAGACACACCATTCAGTGAATAGACTCCACTTCAGGGCATATGCGCGATCAGGGAGGGGGCTCTAGCCCGAGTGACGGTATTAGCCACCGCAATTGGAGGTTACCCAAGTCTTCCTCGTGTCCAAGGACCTCCATAGATCGGCGAGGGTGCCAGGGGGCCATCGCGAGGAGGGAGAGCTCTGACATCCAGTCTGGTTGAGCCAGAGGGGCGCAACCAGCAACCTGTTCCTTGTCCTCCCTGACCTTGCACAGTAACTGCGCGAGCAGGCTCTCTGGGGGAAAGGCGTATTTGCGCATGCCCCGAGGCCAGCTATAAGCCAGTGCATCCGTGCCGAAAGCACTCGGTCAGGGAAAAGAACAACTGGCAATGAGCGATCTCAGGGGAAGCAACAGATTGATCTGGGCTTCCTCGAATCGCGCCCATATCAGCTGAACAGAATTTGGGTGGAGTCTCCATTCTCCATGACGTAAGGCTGCCGTGGTATTGCATTGACGATATGCCAATGCAACTGGGTACCTTTCCAGGTCCGCAGTCGCATGCCATGCGCGTCTGGGGACTCGATCGTGAAGCCAGTGCTGAAGTATTCTCATATAGAGTAATCCGAGCGGCATGAAGCGGCTGCGGATGACATATGCCCCAGGAGCCTCTGAAATAGTTTCAGTGGGACCACTATTTTACTGTCGAGCTCTCACAGACAGTACAGCATCAGCTGAGCGCGCTCTCCGGAGAGGCGTGCTGCCATGGTGACCGAGTCCAGCTCCAGCCTGAGAGAAGAGATCCTCTGCACAGGGGCGAGGTTGCTCTTTTCTCGGTTGACCTGAAACCCCAACAGGTGGAAGTGCCGGAGCACTTTGTCTCTGCATAATCAATTGCTCCGAGAGAGGGCAAAAATCAGCCAGTCGTCAAGAAAATTGAGTATGCAGATGTCGGCGAGCCGAAGGGGCGCTAAGGCACCCTCCGCGGGCTTGGTGAGGACCCGCGGAGACAGAGAGAGCCCGAAGGGGAGGGCTTTGTATTGCCAAGCTCGACCTTAAAACGCAAACCGCAGAAACTGACGGTGGCAAGGAAGAGTGGAGACATGGAAATATGCGTCCATCAGGTCTAATGCTGCAGACCAACCCAGAGGACGAACGCACCGGAGGATGCGCTTCTGCGTGAGCATTCTGAACTGCAGCTTGTGCAGACAGCGGTTCAAAACGCGCAGATCTAGGATTGGCCGTGACCCACCGCTCTTTTGGGCACGATGAAGTGTGGGCTGTAAAACCCGCTCTCCATCTCGGCTGGAGGGAGCAGCTCGATTGCATCCTTTGCCAAGAGGACAGCAATCTCCTCTCGCAAGACAGGGGCGAACAGGGGCTGCACACCCGTGACTTGGGGGGCCGTTTCGAGAACTGAATCGCATAGCCAAGTCTGATTGTGCGTATGAGCCACCGCGAAGAGCTGGCTCGCGCTAACCAGGCAGGCAGAGCTTTCGCTAATGGACTTATCGCTACAATCGCTGACGTACCAGCAGTGGGGCAGCGCGGAGTGGGTGTGCTGATCTGGAAAGCGTGTGGGTCCCACGGAAAAGCTGGAGGTGAGATATTTGCTCTCACTCCGCACCCGAGCTCTGGAGGGGAGGCTCGAGGGGTGGGAGAAAGGAGACCGTCCTCCCAGTGCTCGTGAGCCACTGGCGAAACGCACCGAATCTGCAAGCTAGAAAGCATAGCGTCCCAGACTGGCAGATTTCAGGCTGTCACATCCGGGGAAGTGGAAAAGTGCTCTTTCATGATGTTTTCATGGCAGTAAAAAGTGCCATTGGAAATGGGGCCCCGCCCTCCAGCGGGGAAAGAGCAAGTTCCCTCTTCTCCAGATAGCCTGTCTCAGGGACGCTTCGCGGTCCGTTGCCGGACTTAGCGGCGCTCTGGGCAGGGGGGCTGCCTGCTTCCGAGGTGCTCGACGCGCTGGCTTCGCCAGAGGCGTGTGCGGTGCAGCTCTCGTAGGCGGGAGCCTTCGGTGAGGAGCTGGTATGAATGTAAGCTCTAACCTCCGAGGGAGGCAGATAACTTACAGGCTTTGGATGGAAGACGAGGCGTACCCCGGCAAGAAGAGGTGCTGCGCGGATTAACCGCCATCGCGTACTCAACCTGAGGAATCGCCACATACCCCCTGGCCGTTCCACCATCAAGAGTGGTGAGGGTGGAGGGACACGCAGCACGAGCAGAAAAAAGTGCCCTTCAAGACCACGTGAGCCTACTGTGCACCTCCGGGAAGAAGGGGACACTCCTCTAGTCGGTCCGGCCGCGGAGCTGAGCCATCTCCAACCCACGGCCGAAGCAGCCCAAGAAAGCACGGCTAACATGTCCGTTTCAGAATCCGTTTGACAGCGCTCACCTGCCTGGAGGGGGCGAGTGGGTCTGGATCATCATCGGTCACGGAAAGCCCACCCTCCGATGCCGCGGTGGACGTCTGGTCTCCGGTGTCATCGAGCGCAAGGGCTACCATCTTTTAGACGGATCGCTTCCCCCGCCCAAAGCTTGGATGGAGCGCTTTGAGGAGCGGGAGGTCCGCGGCTAAAACCCTCAGATCTGCCCGAGTGCCCGCTGCAGAGCAGGGCACAACTGGGGTGGTTTGCCCTTTTGCAAAGGCTAGCCGCGATCTTTATTGTGTAACAGTCATGGCATCGCAATGACGACATTAACTGCTCACGCATTAACATGCTGGAACCCCCAGGCATGCAACGCAGTGCCCGTGCCAATCATCCGAGGACAGGAAACCACCGCATCCAGAAACGCACAGTCGGAGCACCGTCCTGAAAAGGACGTGCTGCATGACTGTGTTGCTCTTTCTGTGAAGTTTGCAACTTTATACGCACCCCTCTGGAGGACCAGACCCAAAGAACGCCAGGCAAGGGAGAAACCCAGCTCGACCGTCTGCCGCTGCGTGTACACACTCTGGACTGGGAGAATGCTCTCGGAATCGCTGGATCACAGCAGGAGGAACCCTCATCGACTCGATCAGAAAGTCTCTGAAGCGAAAAGGATGGCGTTTGCTCGCTCCAGGTGTGCTTATATGCTGGGATAATTGGCAATGAAGCACACCTGTGCAAGCTTACGCTGCCAATTCATTGCATTCATTGGGCCGTTCAATACTCTTTCAGACAAGCGGCTTCTGAACCGAATCCTTCCCATACGTGGATTTTCAATATCAAATCCACTTAATAGCACTGAAGTTCCCCAACCGAAGGGGAACCATGGTTACATGTGTAACCTAAGACATTTTTACAGATTTTGTGATCTGTCACTAAAGCTACTGAAACCCTCCAACAGCAGCTTTACAAGACAAAGATCAAAGGATCAAATCTTTCAGCCATAACAAAGTAAACAGTTTATTCAAATCTGAGATTTCTAGGATAGAAATCATCTTTATAATGTCACAAACACATTTAAGACCCTCAAAAAGGCTGTTTGTTAATGAAAGATAAATGGATGAGAGAACAGGATAATGTGGAGAATCTCAATTGACAATGTGTTTAACACTGGAGCTGAAATTAATCATCTGTTCTGTTCTGACAGGGTAAAGATCTGTATCTCCTTATTCAGTGTCTCAATGTTTACACTGTGACCAAAGCTCTGGTTAAAAGATTAGGTCAGAATAACCTTTTGAAGAACTATCGGTCACTTATTTAGGAGAGATTTTTGTAAATTTCAAACTACAGAAAAGACTGAATCCAAAATGTGTAAAAATTCAGTAAAGGTGTAGTTAAAGTATCATGTTTTGATTTCTGCAGCAAGATTCAAAATACTCAAAAATGCTACATGACAGAAATGCAAATGTTTATCAAAATATTCTTCAGAAAATGTGTTTTATTCCCTAATCCTTATTATGTTTTTTTTTTCTACTCCTTTATAACCTGTTTTAACACAATATGGGCTGTTTTTATCAGTGTTTAATAACTTTAATTATTTGCATTTATTTTCTTATACTTGTCTTTTATTCTTGTTTATGTAAAGCACTTTGAATTCCCACTGTGTATGAAATGTGCTAAATAGCCTTGCCTTGCCTATTCTTACAGTAAGTTACCTAACAGCAAAATACCATTTTAATGTAAAAACAGCAAGTTGCGTTTTTCTTTTTTTTTTTTTTTACATTGCATCACGGGAAGACTTGCTCACTTGAGTTTGAGTGGTTGAGCAACAACAGTAAGGGCACTGTAATTTAACAGTTTTATACCATATTTTTTTCTGTGCGCACAAAACGACATTTTGGATTATCTACATGAGGTAAATTTGCAGCTCCAAATGTGACTAACTATCTTTAAAGTACCTGTTTTTTAAATCACATGTACACATCCAATTAACGCACTAGTGCAACATGACTGTGTGGATTTGAAAAGCAAGGTACACCCTAGCATGAGGACTTGGCAGTCCTCACATAACTTAAGAAATTTTGTTAATTTTTGTCCTGGATGGATATTTTACCTGAACTTTTAGTAAAAAGTTCAAAGATTGAACATTATAATTTGTGGTTACACAAACTGGTCTTCCCTGCATTTTATGATTGACTGATTTGAACTGTGTGTCTGTTTGCTACTCCATAGTAGGCTACTTACAAGAAAGAATATTTGGATATTTCAACAAGATAAGAAGCTCTATCTGTGATTATACTATATTTAAATTACCTATTAAATTTAAATATTACGTCATAAACAACCAATCGACACATAATCAAATAACCTGTTCATGTAATTACAGGATATGACTGTGTGAGAGGAGAAAGGGGTAACGTTAGCCTAATTAGCAAGCTAACAATAGCTGAAGGACTTGTCTTCACATCACAAGCAGGTAAGAATGTTAAACCTAGATTTTACTTAAACTTTGAGTGAAGATTGAACAGAATCCTTTTTTTTTTTTTTTTTTCATGTGGTTACACTTGTAACTTGCACATTCGGTGCATTTTATTACAAATATACATTATCATTTGCAACTCCAATGCTTCTAAAAACACCTTTTTTAGAATTGAGTGTGACCTTTGTCATTTTTGTCGTTATTCCGATTAGTTTATATAGCAGTTATGGTCAGATTGTATGCTCGGTAACGTTAACTTAAGTTGCAGTGATCAAGACACTTCCAAGTTTATGAAACTGTTGGGAGATTTTAATCTTTATGAGTAAAGTTAAGGAATAAAATTGCTGTGAACGTGCACATTGTTTGTTTGCAGTACAATAATATTATAATAGCGGCTTGACAAGATGTTTTGCAGTGTCAGTGTCAAGCATTTTATGCATATTTTATAGTGAAACTTGACATAATGGGTTGACTAAATAACTCTTGTTATAACATTATGTATTCTTGTCAGAATTGTGGAGAAACATGTGGTACTGTTGTGTCATATGTTAAAAAAAATGTTGATGAGAGTTTGTTTGTAAGGAATCTTGCTCTTTTCTATTTGAAATTGCAAGCAAAACTATTGCTTCCAGCCCCAGTCATCCAGACAGTGATTGAAGATAAATAATCAATACATGAAATCAATTAGTCCCATTTGCTTTTCAGACTTCAGCAAAAGTTATCTCACTTGATGTTCCAGAGGCAATGGTAACAATGGTACTTAATGATCTTAAAGCGGAAGACATTTTACTTCATGTAATAATCATATATTAAGATCAGATCAGCTTAGAAAAACATTTTTCAAGAAGAACTTTAGTTATGTTGAGCCACTACCCATATGTCTAGGACAGAATGAAGCAGGAAAAGAATGTTTCGTACAGTATGTTCCAGTAAGCAAACCATTGAAGCTGCGAGTCAGTCAGGGAACAGTACAGTGAAATGCACAGTCGTGTCCAAATGAAGGACATTTTAAAAGATGTGTAGGATGGTGAAAACATCACTGCAAATTTGCAACATGCAGATGAGTCCGCATTAGGCTTAGTCCTATACCAAGATGCTTTTGAGGTTGTGAACCCTTTAGGGTCTGGGGGGAAAAAAAGCATAAATACTTGCTAAGTATCTCACATTGGCAGATCTGTTTCCCCATAATAGGTCAACTACGTACCAAATGCAGTTGGTGTTTCTTTACAGGGAACAAGACTTTAAGTACTTTGGTCAAGAATTGGTCATGAGGTGCTTAGGACGTACTTAAACTATGCACAGTAGCCCTGAACCGGGGCGAAGCATGATTGCGCCCCCTCCCCTCTCCCCCGATGGCCCCCACTCACACTATGTTTTTAGCATCCGTACCCAAGCCCGTTTACGTCATTATAGTGCGTCATTGTAGTGCGACGTACTCAAAATAAACAGTAGGAGATGCGCTAAGCACAATGGAGTCCATTACTTTGTTAAGTTTGTGGGTAATTTTTTTAAGTCGTTTGCTCCTCAGTGGTGCACAGCCCTCTCACAACATAACGATGAGCCGGTCTATCATCTTTGTGGCTTGAAAACATTCACGAAATTGTACTGCTCGTATAAGGAAGTTTGCAAGGTGGCAGCTTAAATGCAGCGAAGACTTTGCAGCTTTGTTGAGCGACTACAGTTCCTGTACATCTATAAGGTGAGAAAAATTAGAAGCAATAAGAACAAAAGGAAGTGTATCATTTAATTTCAAACACAGTATGTTTTTTAATGATAACTGTAGCATAGTATGGCTAATAATGGTGTAATGCCTTAGACTATTAGGGATATGTTGTAGATAAAGTTTGATAACAATAGTAAAAAGCTGAGAATATTGCATATTGTACAATCAAGTGTCCAACACGTAACGTCACTTGTTTGTAACTTGTTTGTAACTGCATCTGTTATATACAGGTTATGTAATTATAAATTTGTTATTTAATTATAAACTGTAACACTTCGATCTACATTGTGATTAAATTGTTTAGCATTTACTTTGTAACAATATGTTGTAGTTTTAGTGGAAATGCAAAAGAAATCATCTTTTTAATCAGTGTTTATTTTTGTTATTCACAACTAAATGTACACAGTCATATAGAAAATAGAACAGCTGTACTTTAGGTATTTAATATTAAGTACATTAGTATTTTGTGTGCGTTGCCAGCACCTAAGCTTTTCACTCAACATAGCACACGTGCTGCTGGTGATGTGACAATAAAAGTGATTTGATTTGTCATAGTGGTTTGTTGTTTGTTTATTTCCACTTTAAAGAGCTTTAACGTTATTGTGTATGCAAAAACTATACAATTAATAATATTGTTTCCATTCTGCTGCAGGACTACATGGATTCGTCAGAGATCTAATGTGTGGTGGCAGCATGTTCTCACCAGTTGGATAGATTGTGAGTGGAAGGATAATTTCAGAATTGGAAGGGCTGCATTCTTACAGTTGTGCAACCGCCTGCAGCCACACATTCAAAGACAAACCACTACATTCAGGAAACCAGTGCCTGTGGAACAACGTGTGGCAATATGCATATGGAGATTGGCCACAAAGTTGAGTTCAGAACAATCTCCCATTTATTTGGTATTGGTCAGTCAACTGCAGTAAGCATTACAAACTTTGTTGCCTCAACAATTGTGAAAATTTTGCTTTCAATTTTCATCAGAACACCCTCTGAACAGGAATTTGAAAGCATAATTCAGGGTTTCAGAAACAAGTGGGGGATCCCACAATGTGGAGGAGCCATTGATGGCACTCATATTGGGATTTTAGCTCCACCAGTCAGCCCTGCAGACTACTATAACCGGAAAGATTTCTATTCTGTTATTCTACAAGGTGTGGTTGATCATAGACTTATGTTCTGGGACATTAATGTGGGATGGCCAGGCAAGGTACATGATGCAAGGGTTTTTGCTAATTCATCCTTGTTTGATAGGGGTCAGGGTAATTCCCTATTCCCTCCTAACATAGAGAGGTTTGGGGATGTGGATGTGCCTCTTATGCTTTTAGGGGATGATGCATATCCGTTGCTGCCATGGTTGATGAAACCATACCCTGAAAACCAACTGACAACCCCTGCACAAACTACCTTCAACAACCGCCTCAGCAAGGCACAGATGACTGTGAAAAGGGCATTTGGACTCTTGAAAGGAAGGTGGAGATGCTTGATGAAGAGGTGTGATTGTCACATAGACAACATTAACACTATTATCAGTGCCTGTTGCGTGCTTTACAATTATTGTCAATTGTATGGTGAGGACTGTGATGAGATTGCTATGAAAGACGTAAATGTGAACGGTGATTGGAATTCTTGCCATTCAGCCACCAGGTCAAATGCCACTAGAGATGCACTGTGCTCATATTTCTCTAATCTGTAAGGACAGATTTTGCGGAACAATGGTTTTTATGGCATACTTTGTGTAATGTTGCATAGTTATTTACCCTGTTAGTACTGGTATACTATTTCTGTGATTGTTGTCAATAAAGACATATTGCTTATTTTCAGAACTGCTCTAATTATTTATCAACACACAAAACATTAAATAATATCCAAAAATGTTATTTATAATAAAAGAAGCACATTCTGCAGTACTAACAGTACTTTACAGTAGATGACCGTGTGCAGTAATGGGACATAAAAGAAAATCAAAAAGAAAGTAAATCAAATATAGAGTTTGTTGAATACTGAGGTATAACAATAAAGTGCAGTTTTTAGAGATATACATTGTGGTTGAAATAACTATCAAAAAATATATAAAAAATGTATATAAACATATATAAATATAATATATATATATAAATATATAAGTACAACAACTCTTATATACAGAAAAGAAAAACAACATAAACAAACTATTATAAACTATAAACTATTATATAAAGAAAAAAACAATATAAAAAAACAAAATTAAGAAAGCAAATCAAAACTAAGTTTTTTTGGCGGCATACATTGTCTTTAAAGAAAGGTTACCAAGTGTTTATTTAAAACACACACACACACACACACACACACACACACACACACATACACACACACACACACACACACACACACATATATATATATATATATATATATATATATATATATATATATATATATATATATATATATAAACTTTAAAAAAAATGTAAAACTATTATCCTAAGTAAAAGAAAACAATACTGTAAATACAAAAACAAGTTTTTTAAAGCTTCCAAAAAACTTTTGACATGTTATCACATTCAGAGTACTGTGATAACTTGGCGTGCTGTTGATACTGGGGATGAGTCACATTTTCAAGTTCTGGGTAGGGTGATGATGACTGGGTAGGGTGAGGGTATGGCCGCTGTGGAGAAGTTGCAGGAGGAGGTGTAGGAACATGGCCACGAAAATAAGAATGATGATGAGAGTTTGTAGGCACCATGGCATCAAAGAGTCTGTTAATTGTTTGCATAAACATCATTGTGGTTTCTTGATGCTGCTGCAGTATACGCTCCTCCACATTAGCTTGAGCCTTCATCCGATTATCCAGCATTTTTCTTTCCTGCTGTTAACGCAGTTGTTCCCCCTCCATAAATTCGTCGTGCTGCCATTTCTGCAGGTTTTAAAGGCAGCCATCGTGTCGTTTGCCTCCACCTTTCTCTTCCTCTTCCTTTGTTCCCTGGAAGGTGTTGTTTCTAGTGTCTCAACACTACTGTTTGAGGTGCCAGGTGAGTTCGAACTGGGGCACATAACTGTCGAATTACAAGAAAAGAAAACACAAACATAAACATTTTAATGATGCACAGTAAACAAACATGCACTATGATCATTTACTTTTTTCCATTTGTAGTAAAACATGTTTGCTATCACACTATCGCACTTTTAAGTACTGTGTCCGTAGTTTTTTTATTTTGTCCCGGCATTGTTCGGTGGTTCTTTGTCTCGGCCGTAACCACGGCCGAGAAGATGATCCTTAATTTTCCGAAATATTTCGGAGTTCTTGTGAGTTTTGTCCAGCTGCTCTTGAATGCTCTCGCCACCCCAAACATCCAACAAACACTGCACCTCTTCAGTTGACCAAAAGGATCCTTTCCACGCCATGGTTGTTTTTGGAATAGTCACAGAAAATGCATCACTCGTCCTTTTCCAGTTGCTTTGAGAGTTTGAAGCGTTGCAGAAAGTGACGTAACATGACTTTTTCCTGTTTTGAAGCGTCGCAGCAAATGACGTAGCGTCTTTAGTTTCGGGCTCTGGCTCCACTCTCACTACAAGTGTACCGTGCCAAAGCCCAAGTGAACCGCGCTCAGGCCCACCTCTTCCAACCGGGCCAGGGCCGGCCAAGTGAACCGTGCTTGAGCCCGATTCAGCGCACTCATACTTCTCAAACGATCCGGGAAACGGGCCTGGGCACGGTACGGATGGCATAGTGTGAGTAGGCCCTTAGTCAAAGTCCTTAAAGACCTTGAGAGTACAGGTGTAAATTTTCCAGATGGACTGAATGTAAAAGCAATCTTGCTGGCAATAGCTGGTGACAATTTAGGCTCACATAATATATGTGGTTTTCTGCAGAATTTTAGTGGAAGCACATACTTTTGCAGATATTGTGAAATTGACAAATTTGCATTTCAGGAAGATCCACTTCCCAGGGCCACATTTCGCACAGTGCAGTCTTACAAAGACCACATTAAGAGCCTTGATGTGGGATTGATCCAGAGTCGATGTATCAAGTTTGATTCATTATTTAATGAGCTTTCCTTCTATCATGTATGCCAGACAGCCATTCTATCATGTATTGCCCCCTTGCCTTGAACATGATTTGTTTGGGGGTGTTGTGTCGTATGATCTTCTTTTATGTATTAAACATCTTGTAAAGGATGACAGACAATTTACTTACCAGGAATTAAATCAAAGGATCAGTCAGTTCAGTCAAATTTCTAGGTAATGACAACAGTGACAGACCTTGTAAGATTAACCCAGGAAGTGAGAAGCTAGCTGGACATGCTGTCCAGAACTGGTGTTTTTTTGAGGATGCTACCAATGTTGATTGGTCTCAAAATTGAATCACTGGGTAAGAATGAAGTTTGGCAACTCATTTTAGTATTAAGGGAAATGGTTGCACTTGTTTGTGCACCAGCCATTTCCAGTGGCCAGGAAGGCTATTTGAGAGTTGTGATTGAGTAGGGTTGGGTATCGTTTGGGTTTTTTTCGATACCAGTGCCCAATCGATACTTTTAAAATGATACCAATGCCAAAACAGTGCCTGAATCTTTTTAGCCACAAAATGATGGTGGATGACTCTACAAAAATATTTTATTGACAAAATATTTTTAAAAATAATTTTGATAGAACAATATAATTACAGTTTAAAGTAAACAAAAATTGATATTGTATTACATTAATACATTTCCTTTTATCATTTGTTGGTTAGCATGAATTTAAGATTTGCATTATGAAATTACATTAGCTTACTATTAACCTGTGGGGGGCAGGCAGGGGCCACATACTTTTAGGAGCACATTTTAACATATATATCACAAAATACTTAACATTATTGGAAGTGATTTGTTTTCATCCATCACAAACTTCATGAACAAGATAATTAAATAACTTAAATTCAAAATAATCTTCCTTGTTTATTTATTTGACAAGTAACCTTATACTGGTGTAGGAGAACATATTTCTAACATTCAAGTACATCAAGGCACATTGCTGCACCTGTAAACTTTACCAGGCCTACAGTTGAAGTCAATTTATTTTGCCCTCCCATTCATTCACAATAATGTTTCAGAAAATTTTGACCCTATTTCCTAAAAAATAATTATTCTGGAGTCATAATAAGTCCTATTTCTTTTTGTTTGTTTTGTGCATTGATAATGACCAAAACACATTGAATGACAGTAAAAAGTAGCAAATTACCCAATAAATGCGTTAATAATATCAACTGATTTATTTATAGTCAATCAAATGAACTTAAATGATTAAAAACTGCTTTAAGACTTGCTATTTATGGGAGTTGTAGTCCATAGCGAAGTGTATTGTGGGTAGTGTAGTCTGACACGCATGCTGGATGATGTGAGCTCGCTGTGTGCTGTGCAGCTGAAGCTGAGAAAGAAAGTTTTACTCGGCTTTGTTTTATGTTTTTTTTTTTTTTTAAGTTATTCCACCCGAGAGCTGTTCATTACTAGATAGAATAGACATAGAGATAGAAATAGAGATAGATTGATCTTTGCACTTGCTACTCATGCACTGCTTTTGCTTGCGGTGTGAAACAGGTGTAACGTCCTTGCCGCAGCACTGAATTTAGGCACCGAAATTCATAGCTGATTTAATACCGGTACAAAGCGGTTACCTAGGTACTGGTGCTATAATGGCACTGGGTTTCGGTACCCAACCCTATTGATGAGTATCTGAATTGTAGGAAACAACTTTTTCCTACACAGTGTCTGAGACCTAAACATCCCTATCTTAGCCACTACCCAGAGCTAACTGTTTATTTTGGACCACTCATACGCTTATGGACATTACACTTTGAGAGCAAGCATAGGTATTTTAAACAGTGTGCAAGATTACTACACAACTTTAAAAATATGTGCTCAACTCTTGCAGAAAGACATCAGCTTTGCAGGCATTTTATGCAGGCATTTCTTGGTGCTGGTGAGCTGTTTCCTCCTGCTATTACTGCTGAAAAGGTAACAGTTTGTGGTGAGTGATTACAATGATCCCATTAGGGAGTCTGTATCTGAATTTGATTTTCAGCATAAAAATACATATGTTTCACACGAGGGTACTGTGAAATGAACAACATACCAAAAACAAGTTTGTTGTCATTCAAGAAATTGATGAGGAGCTTATTGTGGGCAGGATTGTGATGACAGTCATACACAACAGTTCTGTGTATTTTATCGAAGAACTTTTCCAGACTAACAGATTCCATAATATGGGTATTCACATTTTGACAACAATGGATGGATCCTACCTGTGTGTTAATCAGAAAAGTCTTCTTGATTATTATCCTTTGTCAAAATACACAGTAGTGAATATGTCTGTAATCGTTCTTCATCATTCTGTTGTCTCAGTTTAGAGCAATGTCCTCCATAAGAGAAGAACTAAAAGTCATCATCCACAAGATCATACCTTCTAATGATGTTTCCTTTTTAGTCAGTTCATTAGTAAATTAAACAATGCAAATAGTTTTAGATGTAAGTAGCTTTATTGAAATATATTTTACTCGTATGTGACAAATTTGTATTATAAATGTAAATGAGTCAGTGGGTAGAATTCAATACATTATCCTTTTTATATATTAAGTTGTGTTTTAACTGTCACTTCAATATTTTTGTGATGTATATAGACGGAAACTGTTACTTTGGATTTTAGCATCATGCAGCACACTCCATCATCAGCTGGGAGCTCCTCACCACTTCCATGCTCTTCTAATATGTTTACTGATGGAGAATCAAGTTGTCTAGAAGACAGTACACCATCTACATCCCATGCTACGAAATCATGGCCAGATACCTTCCAGGTGCCATGGCAGCTTATGCCTGGTGATATTCAGAAAGCTATTTCCTCTAAAAGGCGGCCTTCACCACAAGCAAGACGATAGATGGTTAGGGTGCTTGCAGATAAAATATGAAAATATGAGCCAACTCCAACACGCACACAACTATTTGTCTTACTATTTGTAAAGAGACAGTTCACAAATATCCTCAAAGCTGTGCAGATTAGCTTAATGATGGCCGAATTGTTGGTAAAGGTAATAGCTCACATTTGATCCAGATCAAGACGAGAATAGAAAATGTCAGTCGAACCACCAGTTTCAGACAACACAGGTCATCAAGCAGCAGCATTAAAAGAGGACGCACTGACAAATATGGTTGTGCGCGATTTCGCCCGGTCTTCCTTTAGAGGAAACAGATGCCTCTGTTGAAAATAAATGCCAGAAGCTGGAGAATATGTATCTTCGAAAAGGAGCAAAAAAGAATAGAGAAGGCTAAAGTAAACCAACTGATGGAGAGAACGTACCGCCTTCAACGAACCAAAATAAAAAATGTGTCGGCCCTTACTGTTGCAGAGTTAATTGAAAAATGGCCATACCTTTTTTTTTCAGAAAGGCCAGCTCACACATTTTCAGCTACTTACTGACATCAGTGTCCTACATGCATTTGAACTTTCAATGCAAGAATATGGAACAAACATTTTTGAGTTTTTTTTTAAAAGCAAGCCTACAAACTCTGAAGTATCTTACCTTGTTGTGCAACTCCTTATAGCTCACTTTGTTGAAAAAAAGGAAGGACTTATTCTTCATGAAAATCTAAGTTTGTTTTAAGTTTATTCTTTGAAGGAATGGTACAGCCATAAAGTTGTCTTCTTATTTACTCATTCCTGTGCTGTCTCTAATTTGAGTGCCATTAATTTATTCCTAAGTCTCCAGAGATGTAATGTTACGAAGCAATTTGAATGGTTCTTGTTGAAGACAGACCAATTGTGCATCTACAAATTTCAACTAAAATTCTTCCTCAGCAGATATATATATATATATATATATATATATATATATATATATATATATATATATATATATATATATATATATTGATGTATATAAAAATTGATATATGCTGTAAACTGTTATCTTTAGCTGTTTTAAACCCCAAAACATCAGAATCTAATCAAAGGCTAAGCCACTTGACTCCTATAAATTCCATTTATCCTTCATAAATATATATTTTTGTGTTTAATTAGGTAAACTAGGCAGGATAGGGTAATTAGACAAGTCACTATAAAGTGATGGTTTGTTCTGTAGACTATCGAAACAATATATAGCTTGAAGGGGCTAATAATTTTGTCCCAAAAATTATTATTATTATTATTTTTATTTTATTTTATTTATTTATTTTTTTTTTATGTAAAGCTGCTTTTATTCTAACCAAAATAAAACAAATAAGATTTTTATCCGGAAGAAAAAATATTATCAGACATAATGTTAACATTTCCTTACTCTTTTAATCATAATTTGGGAAATATAAAAAAATAATAATATTAATTCAAAACAGGTGTATAATGTGTATCATTCAGTATCATTATGTTAATTAAAAAAAAAAAAACGCTAGGGCACTGTATTTTACAGTTTGATGCTGGCTACAACAGTTTTTTTTTTTTTTTTTTTTTTTTTTTACAAGGAATTGTTTAACAGTGTACATGAATAGACCTAACATTGGTTGTGTGGCATGAAAAAGAAGATCATTTCAGGAACATCTCAGAATGTTTTATTCATATAATGAAAGGCAACATAAGCCTGTCAGTGCACTCAGTGAACTCATGGATCAGGTCAGTTTGCAGTGCATAACAAGAAACTGCTAATTAGGGGAGAGTTATGTTTATGTTGGCTATTTAGAGCTCGGCCGGGGAAAAAAAATAAATAAGTAAATCAAAAGGTATTTTACAGCAGGTGGTCCTTAACCCCGTTGTACCCTATAATACAGGTGTCTTGTGTATCTAATAATCTAAACATGTGCTAGTGCTTTCACAATGAGACATTGCCTAGTAACAAGGGAAATATTTATGTTTGCTTTCATTTATTCTCCTGTGGATGAGGTCATGCAGTTTATCTGACCTAGCAAAACAGTCTAAACCATAAAGACATTTCGTGTGTGCTTAATTGAGGTTATTTAATTGGTACATCAGTCCACCCTGCTCAGGGTAAACAACATGTTTTTGAGGACTAGGAGACACATATATGAAATGTTGTTTTACATTTTTAAGTTTTAAATTTGCTCTGAGATCATTTAGCAAAAATGCAAAGTGTGATTTAGATTAATGAAATGTGTGCACATCACTCTTCTGTGACATTTATAAATAGCAAATGATATAAGTACGTAAGCACGGCCGAAATAATATTATTACCATATAAAAGAGCACACAACAATTTCTGAATGTCTGAATGTTTGAGAATGATAAATGTTACACCCTTTAATTTTGTAATAGCATCTAGGGTTTAATGAAAGGATGAAATTAAAAGATCAGTTTGTAATTTTTGCAACCTCTTCACAATGGAAAAGTAGTAAGGTAAAATTAAATACAG
The DNA here is from genome assembly GCF_052040795.2 of Danio rerio. Taxonomy (NCBI): domain Eukaryota; kingdom Metazoa; phylum Chordata; class Actinopteri; order Cypriniformes; family Danionidae; genus Danio; species Danio rerio. The sequence continues at coordinate 12,121,903 of NC_141040.1, forward strand.
GTATAGGTGATCTGTTATATTTATCTTGTGTCACCATTAAACTAATGTTGACAAAGCAAACAAAAAATAATTGTATTTACAAAACATGCAACAATAGTATGAATGACAGAAGGCAATTGTTTGCGGATGCAGAAATAATCAAAATCTGAGGAAGGATAGAAAACATGTAAAAATATATATATATACATTACCAGGATGATGAAGATGAAACCAGAGTGGACAGCCAAGAAAACTCTCAAATGGTTTCAGAAAAAGAAAATCAAGTTGTAGAATGGCCAGCCAATCACCTTACTTGAACCCAATGGAAAATAAAAAATAAAGCTCAGATTTGATAGACGAGATACACTCTGTTAAAGTATGTGAACATGTTATATTAAGTATTAAATACATTTCAGTATTTCAGTACTTTCTCCTTTTGTCATTTCATTGTTAATACACTAAACAATTTTTTAGATTTTTATTTTTATTTATTTTTGAATTTTTGTATTTGTATTGTTTGCGGTTTTTTACCAACATTTGGTTCAATTCCATGTCAAAAGCTCCTTTAAAATATTTTCCTAGAAAAAAATAAAAAATAAATGATGCATTGAATAATATTTTCCCTCCACTATGTATGTTTGTATGTATGCATTTACGTATGTTTGTATGTATGCATGTTCATATAATTTGCCAAATAAGGGACAAAAGAACACTTTTTGTGCAGATTTTTTGGAAAGAAAGACTTCCAGTTGTAAGGAATGTAATCACATCTGTTCTAGGGCAGAAAGTGACTGATAAGAGACACCTGCGTTAGACTCTGTTGAAACTACATTAAAGAGTCTCTCACTCCTGATCCAGGATCATTACATCACATCTCACTCATACATGAACTTCAAAGAAGCAGACCATGTGATGACTGCTATCTTACAGCTCTTAGCCATACAAAACCACATATTAGAGAAGTCCTGTTTTTTTTCTCTTAAAAACATAATATAGCAGCATTAATAAAATATAAAAAAATAAAATAATAACAATTATTTCATTTTAACTGCATATATAATGCTAGAAGTCTTCGTTTAGCACTGTTTATACTGTGTGGTATATTTTATACAGTACGTACAGTATGATGCACAAAAAATTATAATGTTACATATACAAGACTAATAATACAAGACTAATAATAATAATAACAATTATATATATATATATATATATATATATATATATATATATATATATATATATATATATATATATATATATATAAAACATATTTTCATAAAATATCAGTGGGCACAAAGTAATATATATATATATATATATATATATATATATATATATATATATATATATATTGTACTTTGTGCACACTGATATTTTATGAAAATATGTTATATGGGGTTATCCATGTATAATGGAGTCTTGAATTTATAGACACTTTAATGTTTGTTTATTTATATATTTGTTCATTTATTTATTCGTTTGTACTGTAATAGTTAGTTAAATTAATAATTAAATTATTAATATATAACATTTTAAGAAAGTTCTGCTTTAGTTTAAATAATAATTATTTTAGAATTTTTTTTCTTCAGTTTTATTTATTTAAGTTTATTTTTTAAAGTTAAATTAAATATAAATCATTTGATACAGTTTTTATTTTTCAGTTTTATTTATTCATTAAATAATAAATTAATTATTATAAATAGTTTATTTAGTAAAGTTAACTCAATTATAAATTATTTAATTAAGTTTTTCTTCTTCAGTTTTAATCATAAATTATTTAACAGTTTTTATTTTTCAGTTTTATTTATTAAATAACAAATGAATTAGTATAAATAAAGTTTATTTAGTGAAGTTAATTCAATTATAAATTATTTATTAAAGTTCTTCTTCATTCTTATTTATTTAATAAAGTTAATTCAATTATAAATTATTTAATGAAGTTCTTCAGTTTTATTATTTATTTGTTTATTTAGTTAATTAAGTTTATTTAATAAAGTTAATTTAATTATAAATATATTAATAAAGTTTTTCTTTTTCAGTTTTATTTATACATTATTTAATAAATAATTAAAAAACAGAAGAAGAAAAACTTAAAATAAAAATAAATATTCTACTATATGTTATACATTATTCATTAAAGTTTTTTTCTTCTTCAGTTTAAGTAATATAATTAAATTTTTATTTTTATTCTTCGCTTAAACTAATTAATTTGCTTATTTAATAAATAAGCAAATAAAAAAATAAATAAAACTGAAGAAAAACTTTATAACTTATATATTTCCCCATCTGAATTTTTAGCTCACAAGCAAAACATTTTTTTTTTTTTTTTTATTTTCATAAAACGTTTTGTTTAACTCTTCACTGAAATAGTCTTACATAGGAATAAAAAAAAAAAACTCCATTACAATGAGAAGAAAGAAGAAGATGAATGATATTTGAAGCTCAGAAGAGCAGAAAAACCTCTCTGCAGAGCCTCAGGAAGCCAACGGTTCCAGATTCCCCACTGATGGGTGTGATGTGGACAGACAGTGATGAAGAGGATGGGGTTTTGTTCAGATGAAGGGCAGAAGGTTTTGTCAAGCTGCGCTGGACTCTAGAGTTTGGCTCCTGTGTTGGAGCTGGAGAAGATGAATGATCGTCTCCACCGTGGGTCTCCGTTTCTCTCCTAATGATCCCCAGCTGTATCCGCACACACACACACACACTCACAGTTGACAAATCGTGATATGATCAGAAAAAAAGCCTGGCAGGGATTTAACCCTTTTTGTCTTACTGTGACCTCTCGAGCTGTGCAGTGAAATCAGGAGAAACAGTTTTAAGAATAGACAGAGATTGATTCCTCACTTTCACACACCTCCAGACTGTAGAGATTTTTCCCAGGAGATTGTTTAGAGGCGGTCTGAGCTACTCGTAAATATACAGTAAGAAAGGGAAAATATGTGCTTTCCTTTTTTTTTTTGACTCAACCACTTTTAAGGCATTCATTTTCGCCATTTGTGTAATTGTTATTTTGCTACAGTATGTACTGTAGTAACTAAAAAATACAGTAAAAACTATTTGTAGAGTGGAAATAAACTCATTTACATTAAAGGGCACATAGGTTACCCCTTTTTTCATATTTATTATAAGTCTTTTGTGTCCCCAGAATGTATTTGTAAAGTTTCAGCTCAAAACACCCATCAGAGTATGTATTATAGCTGTTTGAAATGTCTGGGAAAAGGTTGTTGCTGTTTTTTTGCAGTGGGCCTTTAGGGCGAGTCATCCCGGCTCACCGTTCCCACGTGCCTGTCAGCAACATGCGTTAATCACCGCCCTCGGCTGCCTCAGGAAGCAGATCTCATTTAACGTTTGTGAATAAATACTACAGTAAGAACTTTACCAATCATTATTTGATGCATTTTTTGTGGAGTTGCAACAATGAGTTCACGCACACACAGCGCATACACGCAGACACACACACACATAGCACAGACACGTAGCGCAGACACACATGCAAATATACATAGCGTAGACACACACACACACACATAATACAGACACGTAGCACAAACATACACACATACATACATAGCGTAGACATGCAGACACACACATACATAGTGCAGACACAAACACACAGAGTAAGAGAGACACGTGCAGTGCTGATGAAGTGAATCTGATGTGAATTGCTGTACTTCTTTACACACCTGCACACATTTTAAAACATGTTAAACTCGTAAAACTCACTCTTGATCATGTCTGATGATGATTGATGATCCTCATTAGACCAGGCAACATTTTTCCAGTCATCTATTGTCCAATTTTGGTGAGCCTAAGCGAATTGTAGCCTCATTTTTCTGTTCTTAGCTGAAAGGAGTGGCACCCAGTGTGGTCTTCTGCTGCTGTACTCCATCCGCCTCAGTTGTAATGAGTGGTTATTTGAGTAACTGCTGCCTTTTTTATCAGCTTCAACCAGCGTCAACAAGGTATTTGCGCCCACAGAACTGCCGCTCACTGGATATTTTCTCTTTTTCGGACCATTCTCTGTAAACCCCGATCAGCAGTTTCTGAAATACTCAGACCAGCCTGTCTAGCATCAACAACCATGCTACGTTCAAAGTCACTTAAATGCCCTTTCTTTCCCATTCTTATGCTCGATTTGAACTGCAGCAGATCGTCTTGACTATGTCTAGCATGCCTGAATTCATTGTGTTGCTGCCATGTGCCGTTTTATCTATCTATCTATCTATCTATCTATCTATCTATCTATCTATCTATCTATCTATCTGTCTGTCTGTCTGTCTGTCTGTCTGTCTGTCCGTCCGTCCGTCCGTCCGTCCGTCCGTCCGTCAGTCCGTCAGTCCGTCTTTCTACTGTGTCTACCAATCCAACCCATCCATAATACATGCCTATTTATTTGATTATTTATTTATTATATTTGATTATGTATGTATGTATGTGTGTATATAATAACAAGTGCAATAAAAACCATTTACAGTAAAAGCAGTACCATGTCTTTTCTAACATTTTATTAAAGTACAAAAAAAGAAGAGTTCTGAGTATTATTTTTACTTCAAATGGCCATAATTGACTATTCATGAACAAATTATCTCTGCATATGCTACATTTTTTCATAAATGACAGACATTTGTTATTAATTTAAAATGATAAAAATACATATTATACGTCTTCTTCAGTTTTTAACTATGAACATTTTTATTTATTTATTTATTAAATAAAATTATTTATTAACATTACAAATAAGCATAATGTTGAAATAGAATTAATTTACAGTAAATGTAGAAACCTGACCTTTTTTGCATTTTATTAAAAGTACAAAAAAAATTGAGTATTATTTGACCTCGAATGACCATAATTGACTTAATTATGAACATTTTATCTCAGCATATGCTACTTTTTTTTTTATAAATGACAGACATTTGTTGTTAATTGACACTTTTGAAGAAGAAGAAGAAGAAGAAGAAGAAGAAAAACGTATATTTAATATTAAATTTAAAATACAACCATTTCCCAGTGATGGGTTGCAGCTGGAAGGGCATCCGCTGGGTAAAACAGATGCTGGATAAGTTGGTGGTTCATTCCACAGTGGCGACCCCAGATTAATGAAGGGACTAAGCCTAAAAAGAAAATGAATAAATTAAAACACAGCCATTGTCCCTTAGAGTTACTTCTCGCTCTAAGTGACAATGGCTGTATTTTAAAGTTTATTAGTACCTTGTTGGAGCCAACCACTCTGGAGGCAGTGTTTGGGCATAAAGGCACCTCCTGAGACAACAAGTGAAGAAGAATTTGAATTTGGACATGCCTTAAATTCTGTCTATAAAGCCAATATTTTGGTTTTAAGGCAAGCTTCCAAGGTGCGAAGTCTGATGGTTAGAACATTGCATGTATATGTCCTGTATTAGATTATGTGTAAATAATTTAGGATGCAGTGACAGACAGCACAATTGTATGGCCTGGCAAGTTTCAAAGCAATGACAGGAAATTTTGCAACAGACATTGCTTTTATTACTTTCAAAGCTTCTCTCTTTCTCTTTCACCCATGTGTCAACTATAAAGCCTAGTTCGCTATAATTTATCATCTCTGATGACTCTGCCATGCAAGCCATGTCATATTGTGCTTGCTGTTCAGTTTGTCCTCCTGACTGGTTAACTTCAGATCCAACAGATCAGTTCATTCAACTGTACACGCCTCACAAATCCAAGCAGACAGCTCTCAAAATTCTATGACATGTTAAACAATAATTGGGAGCTTATGAGCCACTTGACTTTGCTCATAAGTTCCTTTCACATGGTGCGAGTTATAACTATATGAGCATCAGAGATGTGAAGCAAAACTGAAGCCACTGTGCCACCATTTTAAAATTCCAAGTATAGCTACTTTAATGAGAAAACACTGCCTGATGTGTCAGAGTCATTATTGTACCAGAATTTATTTTTAAGGCTTGATTGTGTTTATAATATGCAAAGCAATGTGTGCTCATGCTTAATTTGTAAAATAATTTGTTATTTTTTTCATATATCTTACTTTAACTACATACTGCTACACAGCTAACATGAAAATGACTATCATATTTTGTTGTTCCTCGGAAAGCCTACCCTTAAAAGGCTCTGATATGTCAGCTAACATAATGTGCTGTGATTCGCAGATAGGCTCATTGTTACCAGGAGGCATCACGCCTCTACTAGCTACATCGGTTGAGTAAATACTGTCAGTCAGTGTAAGTGTTAACTATATCAGTTTGAGCCTGAATCAAACAGAAAATGTTTTTTATATTTTATATATATATATATATATATATATATATATATATATATATATATATAAATTATATATATATATATATATATATATATATATATATATATATATATATATATATATATATATATATATATTGTTTTTTTTTTTTTATTGAGAATTTGGTTGATTTGCAGTCAGATTACTTTTTCAAGAAGTTCACAATTTGAGCCTATCAAGAGTTTCGTACAGATCTGCAGTCTGTGAGTTTTATCACAAGTCTGAAAAGCAAGTCTAAAATAAATCTATAATATGTTTTTAAGAGGAAGGGGTGGCTAGCTGAAGATGGCTAAGGCCCAATCATAATTTTTCTTTAAAAATTTACCACTAAGAAAAGTGACAGCACTAAAGCACCTGCACAACATATGTCATCATGATCTCATGCTTCATATGAGATCAGACGATCATAACTGCTATAGTTATTGCAGTTGTGTTATTTTTTGGTATTTATCTTAAGGAAATCACTGAAGGCATTTTTTTAAAATCATGATGGTAAAACACGAACATCGTTATGAATATATTAAAACATGTGCTTGTGTGTTGTAAAAATGTGTAATAATTACAAAAAAAATACTACTTTGTGGATCTCCTTATGTCCGGGTGCAGCTACACTGCTGTTGTGGCCAGTGTATTCTGTTAAATTTCCTTACCTCTTGGTTTCAAGCATGGTCCTGAAAAATCTCTGTTCGAAGGGGTATCTACCCTTCCCCTTTGGCCTACGCCTTCAAGCTAAAACATTTTAATTTAGTATTGGAGTCAGCAAGATAAACAGCATATCCCCAGCCCTGATCTCATCAGTATATTGGTACTCATTCATAACACATTTTAGCATAAAAGAAAGCATGCAAATGGAGTACTGGAATGAAATAAGCTAATTCAAACCAAAGGATATAACTTTTTGGTTTTATATAGATAATTGTTAATTTCTGAAACTAGATTATACAGAGTTGAAGTCAGAATTATAAGCCACCCTAAATTATTATCGCCCGTTAACTTACCCGTTTTCACAATTTCTGTTTAACAGAGAATATTTTTTCAACACATTTTTAAACATAATAGTTTTAATAGCTCATTTCTAATAACTGATTTACTTTATCTTTGACATGATGACAGTAAATCATATTTTACTAGAAATTTTTCAAGACACTTCTATATAGCTTAAAGTGACATTTAAATACTTTACTAGGTTAATTAGGATAATTAGGCAGGATAGGGTAAGTATAGGTTAGTGTAAGTTAGTGTATAACAATGGTTTGTTTTGTAGACTATCAGAAAATAAATAAATAGCTTAAAGGTGCTAATAATTTTGTCATTAAAATGTTTTTTTTTTTTTTTAACTGCTTTTATTCTAGCCAAAAATAATCATATTCATGCATATCACACATATTTTTAATATAAAGATATTTAAATTTAAATATGTGAAAAAATTAATTTATCTTACATTCTGTTAGCTCATGCTAACAAGCTCTGTGCTCAAGCAGGTTATGAGAGTGTGGTCCCAAAATTAGCTCCTTTGCTCCCAGATAACAGGTCAAATCCACACCCACCTCAAATTTTATTGGTCACCAACTTATTGTTGTACTTTTTGTGATTATTTTATTTAAAAAAAAATAAAGGGGGCTATTGTGGGCCCAAAAACTGTTTTTGTTGTGACAACATGACGTTATTGTTTGGAACTAGGCAGGGGATGATAACCATTTTCAAGGTATACCACGGTTTTAAACTGTCAAGGTTTTAAAACTGCCAAAGTTTTCTTTAATACCTTTCCTAAGTTATTTGTAAGATTTTTCTTTTCTTTTTTTTTTTTTCTTTTTTTTTTACAACAGTATCTCCAGCAGAAAAGATATCCAAAGATGCCGTTTTAAATAGTAAAGAAAAATTTTTTGGTTTGTTTTTTAATGAAGACAGCAGAAGTAAATGATTCATTTTCATCATTTAGCCTGACAAAATATATTTACCGCTCCAAATATTTTAAATATTTCAAAAATATATAATGTATAGATTTCAAAGGGGGGGAAACCTTTGTTTTTTACCCAGACATTTAACAATAATATATTTCAGAGCAGAAATCACAATAACGTAAAACAGTTTTTTTTTATTTTTTATTTTTTTATCCAAGGTAATCATACCGTCCGAATCTTATACCGGCCCATGCCTATGTGGAACCAAGCAGTTTTATGCTACTTAAGCATAACTGAGTTAGCCACATGTAGGTGTAATTTACAGAAAGGCAATGAACAAAAATTCAACAAGTAATGCATTCTATAAAAATAAGCTATATGTTTTCCAAAAACTCCACTCTAATTCATCAAATCTGCCTGTCTATAAGGCCTTTTTATTTTAAAGTAACACTCATAATTCTGCTTCAAGAGCTTTGCTGCCAGGCTCTGTTTACTTCTACTCCATTTAATAATTAGGATGACTTCAAACAATTTGCTTTGCTAATAAACATTGCACATCGAAAGCCAAACAACTGCCTACTGCAAGCTCCTCAAAATGACATCAGCTATAGCATTGAATTATCTTGATTTATAGCATTTTCTCCATCGGTGTTGTGAGTCTCAGTGTGAGCATCTCAGAATAAATGAAGCGCTCTCATGCTGTCACCACCAGACGTCTGCATGGCAGCTAAGGAATAGAGAAACTGATGACAGGATCAGAGTCTCAAGCATCTCTGCAAGGCTGAGGTCAGCAGGACACGTCCCAGCACTGCACACCATCACACTGCCATCATCCCAGGATAAAACACACCGCGCAGCTGTTCCAAAGAGGATTATGGCATACGACGCACATGTTCAGAGAGAACATCCTTTTTATCATGACAGAACAAATGGACAGGACGTCAGAGCCAACAGCAGAAATGTGGAGTTACACATGTCAAAAATCAATGTCAGCTAAAATGCAGGAGAAGCATTTGCATTCAAACACTACCCAGATGTTTGTAAATCAGTAAGTACGTTTATTGGACACCAATAATCAGATTATAATACGATTAAATCAATACTCTGATTATGAGTCTACCATGTAAACATTCTACATGTCTAATTAGGACATGTGGTGTATGCCAATTTTAGTCACATCAGGCATTATTGAAATGTAGTACAGACATGGAAACACTGCAATCAAACTATTACCAGCATGTAGGACGTTTCATCGTGTTTTGCAACAGGATAGTCCATATACAAATGGCTGTGCACCTACCAGTCAGTGAAGGACCACAGACACCTGCATCGCAAAATGACAAGTTTTATTTTTTTTCCTTTCCATTTGGCTTGTGTTATCAAATTCTATTAAAACAATACTCTTCCACCAGTCCGTGCATCCAGTACCTCAGTTTGTCACGCTGGGTTGGTTTTGAACGATTCGTTCATTTTGAACTTTTATGTGACTCAAGAATAATGAGTCCTCTTAAAGAGTAATTTGTTTATTCGTGCAAGCACAAGTACAGGTGAAGTAGAAGATTAGTTCATTTTTCGAGTCCTCTATTAGGTTTGAGTCATTTGTTCTTCACATGAGAAAAAGAAGCCATTCTTATGCATTTAAAGCCAGGAATAGATTTGATCAGTTCATTTCTCGAGTCATAACTTTACATACTGTCACATGATGAACACATGACTCAAAAACCCAAAGACTTGGAAGGTGAACTAATCATAAGTGTTTCTAGCTCAGACTGTAAGCATTAGTTAAGCTTTTTTTATTTTTGAATGCATTTCATTTATTTATTTATTGATTTCAAAAACAATTAACAATAGATTGCAGAAACGTAGAACATTAGAAAATAACGGAGATGTTGTTGCAATCTGCATAATGCATTTTAAAGAAAAAGAAGAGAAGGAGAAAGAAGAGAAAAAAAACATAAATTAAAGTAAATAAAAAATGTAAATTGTATAAAGTTATACATTGAAAACCATTTGAATTTTTTTTTATTTAAATAAATTTTTTTTTGTTAAACTTATATATGACTGTCAGTGTCAGGTGAACGAACGACTCAAAGTTGAAGGCAAGCCAGAAGAAGTAAGCAAAGCTAATTATAGTTAAAACACCAGTTAAACAACGAAGGATTATTTTCTCTTTCTTAGTAGCAGTGCACTGTACAGTAGTGTTCTAGTTATGACTTGTATGTAGTAGTGTGATCAACATTTAGGCTAGGTTTGTTTGGGAGCATTTTGTAGCATTTTAATGTTATTTTAACAAATTGAACAATTTGTGAATCTCGATGAACAAGACTCAAAAGGTCAGAGTCAGTAAAATTATTTGAACTTTACTTTTTCATTCACTACACAGGGGAATGAATGAGATGTTCCTTAATAACAGTGAAACTGTTGTTAAAGTACATAAAAATGAAATGAAATGGCCAAAATTACATGAAACTCTGGAGGAAAAGTGAAAACAATAACGATAATCGAATTATTTGGTATTCTGTGTAAAATGTGATCATGGAAGGAACATTCAAAAAGTAAACACCTCAATCAAATTATTGTCTAAATAAGATCTAGGCAAATAATTCAATTACTGATGTCCATGTAAACGTAGTCAGTGAGAAATAGTAGTTGCCAGGATAAAGAAAGAATGAAAGTGTAATGAATTAGCTCAACGTGAATTGAGTTTGAAGGGGGCTTCAAAAGAATCAACTCTTTATTAGAACAAACGGATCATCCAGCAATCGTTTGAATGGAAAGTTGACTTAAACTACGGCTATTTCTATAAAAAATTAAATGCCATTTATGTTTAAGCAGGCTAACTAGATCGAAGTATAAGCCATTAGATTCATAAACATGCACAGGCACCTTTCTTTATACAAAATGAAACTTTTTTGACTAATCTAACAGAAAATAACACTAAATGTAAACACTTATTCATACAGGTTGTAGAAAAGCATAGATGAGGAAAAAATAAGAGTGTGAAAGAGTGTAATGATGGAAAAAAAAAATTAGATTTTGTACGACCAAACCAAGCAACCCACAAATGGTCAATTTATCCCTTCTCTTTAGAGTTATATTTTGTTTACCCTTGTTCAGTGGTATTCTGGAGGTGTTACTTGCATTCCTTTTGTGTTGTGCAGAACTCCCTCAGTTGAGTTTGGTTCCCACGTGGTTAGCTGGTGGTCAGCTCTTTGTCTAGTGGGGCTTTGAGTGGGGTGGAGTCTGTCATTTCAAGTCTTGAGGCGGGAAAGGGATTAGTTGTGTTGACTTCTAGTTTCAAAGTGCAATAAACTTAACCACACACTTGACGGAAAGAAAAGAAAGAAGGGTATCAGAGATGAGAATGTTAACCCATTTTGTCAGGTTCCAAGTTTACTCACTGGACCTGAAAACAAGCTGTCCTCAGCTAGAATGGAACAAGTCTCTCCTGGGGTTTGTGTCGGTTCTTGTTCTTCTTCTTCTGGATTTCTCTGAGGTGCGGCCTTAGTCACCAGCTTTCATAGGGGTGGTCTTGTAACACCCTCAAGAGCTGAGCTGACCAATGGGAAAGCTAATTACCCCAAGGTATGCTCTATAGTCCTTTGTTGAGAAGCTTCAAGATTTCATATGCATTCTGGGTGAATGTGGATGCAGAATTTTTTTAAGTTTCTTTAAAGGATAATATGTTGCATATGTATTAACATAAAGGGCCCTATCATACACCCGGCACAATGTGGCGCGCAATAGTCTTTTGCTACTTTAAGCTTGGCGTAAGGGCCATTTTAAGGTGTTGCGCCACACTGTTTAAATAGCAAATGCATTTGCGCTCAAATGTGCGCCCATAGGCGTTCTGGTCTAAAAAAGCAGGCGTGTTTTGGAGCGTTGCTATTTTGGGAAACTGTAAATAGTCTGTTCTTTAGACCAGGACAAAGTCGGTCTATTGTCTGGCGCAAAGTGCGCCTGGCTTACACACTACAAACAAGATGTAGAGCAATACGCAAATATCTTTACATATGAAAAAGATATAATATCTTAAAGATATATATATATATATATATATATATATATATATATAATAAGGATATATATAGGATATAAATATAAATGATTAAAATATTACAAAACATATTAATTTCTAGCCTACATAAATTTAAAAACCACTGCCTTCATACTTTCTTCATCTCAGGAGGCATTTTTAGTTCATTCAATTTGCTTTTGTATAATGTTATTATTATTAGCAGTCTTATTTATTATATCCATATTTATATTTGTTTTATTAAAAACAAGCTTAGATTTGTCCACCTGTCAGGTTAGACCATATGGGGCATAACAGGTGTATTTGGAAATAACTCAGTATTTTGACCACACTTTGCTATTATTAATCATTTATTTGTTTGCTGGAAATTAGAACTGAATTTAGAAATAGTTTTGAAACAAATCTTTGCGGTTAACAAATGAAATTAATTATTTATAGGCTAATTGATGTCTGTGCGGTAAGGTTTCCCTATCCACGAGAGCAAAAGCAAAAGTGAACTTACTTTACGTCATGTTAATAGCAATGCGCTTATGGCCCGAAGCAGCTGGCTCTTAAAGGTAATAGGAGATGAGACTCTGATTGGTTTATTCTCAAAACACACCTAAACCTCATTAAGAAAATAAACTCAACCCTTTTAGACCATGCGCCATGGCACAAAGTGAATTTTCCCATCCTTAAGTTAGCAAAAATGCATTCTGACACGCCCTGAAAGCGTTTTAACATTAAATGTAAATGATCATAGGGGTGGCTCAGTGGGTAGCATTTTCACTTCACAGCAAGAAGGTCGTTGGTTTGAGTCTCAGCTGGCTCAGTTGGCGTTTCTATGTGGAGTTTGCATGTTCTCCCCATGTTTGCATGGGTTTCCTCCGGGTGCTCAGGTTTCCCCCACAAGTCCAAAGACATGTGGAATAGGTGAATTAGGTATGTTAAAAATTGACCGTAGTGTATGAGTGTGTGTGGATGTTTCCCAGTGATGGGTTGCAGGTGGATAGGCATCAGCTGCGAAAAACATATGCTTGAAAAGTTGGTGGTTTATTTCGCTGTGGCGATGCCAGATTAATAAAGAGACTAAGCCGAAAAGAAAACGAATGAATGAATGTAAACAATTGGTCAGTACACTCGATTAGCTTCCCAGGGATATTAAACATGGACTATCTACAATCTTGTTTAGCTTTGATAGTGTTAAAACATTGATTGCATGAGGATTAAAAGACGTGTTGCATAACACCTGATTACACAAAAAGGGGGAATAAAGGTTTACATTAAAAGCATAAGGCTTAAGCAAGTTTTATAGTATTTTGACCATGTCTCTGTGTCCATTCGAAGCAGGGGTTCCTTTCCTATCTTAAGTCTTACCTTTGGGGTCAGATTACACACTGACCATCCAGTCAATTCTGGCTAGAAGAGGTGGATGGTGTTTAATTTGTTGGTGTATTACCCAAACAATACAGTAGTTAAGCAAGCTAAACGCTTAAACCGCACCACGTCTTTTGCACCACAAGATGTTTACTCACATCTTTGCATTGACTTAACATGCACTGGAAATCGACTGACGCTTTATCCGCGTATGCCCTTCCAGCCACAACCCAGCATTGGAAAACACCCATACACAATCGTTCACATTTATACAGTACAGTCAACTTAGTTTATTCAGTTTACCCATAGCACATATCTTTGGACTGTGGGGGAAACCGGAGCACCCAGAGGAAACCCACACGAACAGGGGAAAAACATGTAAACTCTACACAAATATGTCAACTGGCTCAGCCGGGACTCAAACCTTCTTGCTTTAAGGCAACAGTGCTAACTACTGAGCCACCATGCCACCCTTGATTTAAAACAAATAATTAATTAATGTTTCAAAGCATCATAAAGCAGTGCTTCCAATGCAGCCACCCATACCAAGTTCATAATGATATATCAATTCATTTAGAAAATATAGCATTCAAAACAAAAAATCCTTTGGCAAACAGTTTAAATGTTACAATCAAAAATATTGACTTTTCAAATCTCTTTGAAGCCTCAAAGCATTTTGAGTATATTCGGTGTTGGGTGCCAAAGACACAAACCAAGTTTAATACTCTTCTTGCTGTGAGGCAACTGTTCTAACCACTTAGCCACTGTGTCAAAGGTAATTATGCATAATTACCTTTGTAAAATTAGTTCAACATGTTTTTAAGCAACATTCTTTGTTTTTAGCCTTTACAGTTTTTAGCAAAATACAATTTGCATGGCACTGATGTATTGATCTCTTCATGTTTAAAACAGTCATGTGTCATGTGTCAAACAGTCAAATTGCAGACTAAATATGCAGTAAGCCAGGTTATTATCACATCACTAAAATAACATTTTACTAAGTAAATGCTTTAATTCTGGGAAAAAGGGACTATTTTAACCCTGCTCTCAAGTCCAGCTCTTGCCATTGACACATTATTATGCACTAAAATCTAACCATCATAAAGGAAACTGACAAGTGAGAGATTAATTAAACTGGGCACATACTTGATGATTGTCACGATCACCAGCGATCTACAACCAGAGACCGCTGGTAAACACATTCACATGAACTACAAATCCTCCATGTTATGGACTACAACACCCAGTCATACAACACACACAGACAACCGGTTCTAGATCATGACTGATTACACTCCCACAGCTAAAGGACTGCTCAAGGAATAATTAATGCACTACATAAGGAGCACAAGAACTGTTGCTGAGTCTTGTTATGATTAGTGACACTACAATGCGGTTTCCTTGCCTTCTGTGTTTTGAACCTTTGCTTTGTTTTGATTTAAATATTCCTGTATGCTGCCTGCGTTGTGACCATCTGCGTGTTATTTTGAATATGACTCTGGATTGCCCCGTATTCACTACTGCTTGCCTGACTGTTCTAATAAACCTTCATGTAGATCTTCACCTCTGTTGTCAGTGTCACGTCCCTGGTTACAATGACAAAGTAATGCGTTTTAACAGTAATTATTCAGAACTTGCTCATTTATGGATTTATTTTTTTGCCAAGCAGATTTGTATTTTAGTTTGATAACAACTATTTACATTCCATGTTAAAGGAAAAGATGTTTCTGTGTATCCAAAAGAAAATGTGCGCAAGCTGCTAAACATAATCTGGAAATTTATCTGGACCCAATCCCAATTCTATTTTTGTACCCATTCCCCTTGGCGCTTACAACTGAGGGTTTAGGGTAGATATCTGCGCGGGACTAAATTTTGAATCCCGCTCCTGCCCGCACCCGCCAGGTTTTACCCCGAACCCGACCGCTCCCGCTTATATTAAGAATTTATTGTCCCGCTGCCCGACCCGCCCCGTTTTCTGGCCGCCGCGCCCGATCCCACTAAAGAGCGGGGGAGAACAAAACCGAAAATCCCCCAGCTATACAGTCCAGACAGCCAAGCTGTCTGTATAAACACACACACACACAGCACCAAGCACACACACACAGGTATATAAATACTGAGTCGCGCCAGCTCCGGGCCGCAGCGCACATTACTCTTGGGCCGATTCCGGCGCGGATGCGGCAGCGTCGCTCAATTGATTCGGGCCGGAGCCGGGCTGAGTGGTAAGTCTCCGGCAGGCGAGAATCTAGCCGGAACTGGCCCGAGTGTATTTTGCTATCTGGGAAAGCTTTCTCTCTCTCATTCGCGCGCGCGCACTAACATACACACACAAGCACTAAGCACACACACAGGCAAAGCTCGCTCTTGCTCTCGCTCTCTCTCTCATTCGCATAGCAATATCCGCGATATTGCTAGACAGCCCGCTCCCGTCCCAAATTAAACCCGTTACCGACCGCTCCCGCAATTTATTCGGAAATTTATTCCCGCGCCGCAGAAATCTGGTCGGGTCCTGCGGCGCCCGCGGGACAGCCGCGGGAATGCAGACCTCTAGTTTAGGGGAAGGACCTCAGAATTTACCCTTAAGAATTGGGAGAGCACTACAGCACCTGCACACTTTATCATATGTCAACACGATCTCATGCTTCATTTGAGATCAGACGATCGTGACTGCTGTAGTTATTACAGTTGTGTTATTTATTTGGTATTCATCTTCAAAAAAAAAAAAAAAAACTAAAGGCATATATTATGTTATCATAACGGTATAATGTGGCAATTCAATCGTATAAGTACTGTGTACTTTTACACAGTGGCCATATTCATCTATGTGAACACACGAAAACAACACTAACAATGTAGCAGACACTGTAAAAAGCTCATTCTCAGCCACTAGACTTTTCTGACAGGGTATTCAAGTGTCATTGAGTGACAGAATGTTGTGGGACTGCTATACAGGAGTTATGGTAATGGATTATAGATTGCAAAATTTCAATTGTAATCAAATGTTTGTCGTTAAAAAAATTGTAATAATGACAAAAAAATACTAATATGGGGATCCCTAGCTCGGGAACGGGCACAGCGGGTAGACAACGGGCTGGGTCGGGCAGCAGGATAACAAATACTTAAAATAAGCTGGATCGGTCAAGTTCGGGCTAAAACCTGGCGGAAGCGGGATTTAAAATTTAGTCCCACACAGATCTCTACTTTATGATACAAGCTGAGATTGCATCACTCAGCAATGCAATGTCAGACACAATGCAGTCAAATGGAGCGAGTGACGTCACTGTGAGGAGTAGGGTTAAGGGTGGGGTTAGGTAAGCCCATTAAAAAGCATTGGATGCAGCTCAGATTGCACTGCACCCAGACCCCTTTCCCTTTTTTTAGATTACCACTGTGCTACAAATGTGATTCGCAACACTCACTTCTCGCACACAAACTTCTCTGCATTTGGAGTCTTCTAAATACTTTATTTACTACACCCATTTAATGGATTGCATTTTTAGGGCTTTTAGCATAATTGCACACAGGCAAAACTTGAACAAGCAATATTTCAGCATTCAAGTAGACTTAAAGATTAAAACAATATAAAACTGCAAAGAATATTATATCTGCAGCTGAACATTCATGAGATTTTGTGGATTAATGTGTGCTATGTCAGTAAAAACAATCTGTCAGTTTATAAATGTACATTTTTATGTGTTTTGGCAATTCATGTACACAACTGCAATGTTTTAGAGGCCTATAAATATTGACTTATAAAAACAAGTTTCAAGGTACAAGTTTCAATGAAATATACAAATATGTATTTTTGTGTTACCAAATGTATATGAAGTAAATTTTCAGTCCAAACTTACCAGCCACTTTATTAGGTACACCTTACTAGTACTGAGCTGGACCCCCTTTTGCCTTCATAAATACCTTAATCCTTCATGACATAGATTCAGCAAGATAGATTCGACAAGAGATATTCCTCAGAGATTTTGGTCCATATTGATTGGATAACATCACACAGTTATTGCAGATTTATCGGATGCACATCCATGATGTGAATCTCCCGTTCCACTGTAAGCTGAGAAAATATATGCTATTCCTTCTATGCTAATGAAGGACTACTTAGGGTCTACTCACACTATGCCATCCGTACCGTGCCCAGGCCCGTTTCCCGGATCATTTGAGAAGTGTGAGTGCGCTGAATCGGGCTCAAGCACGGTTCACTTGGCCGGCCCTGGCCCGGTTGGAAGAGGTGTGCCTGAGCACAGTTCACTTGGGCTTTGGCACGGTACACTTGTGTGTGAGTACAAAACGCGCCAAAGCCCGAAACTGAAAGCGAGACGTCACTCTTAAGGGGCTGTTTCATATTGATTTATTAATCATTCTTACTGTTCAATGAACGCAAACTGCCATAGTTTATTAAAGACGCAAACCCCTTACTGCACGCCAGCTGCGCGCCTTCAGCAGACCTCCTCATTCCTGCAGCACGAGAGCTTTATGATTGTTTATGAGCGCCAAAAGTGGTGGATCTGTTCGGCGAAATATCTGACTGCATGTCACCGCATCCCTAAGGACTGTTTGGCAAAACATTTGACTGCATGTCACTGCATATCAAACGACTGAAACGATATAACTAAAGAAATCTCCACTGTGCTGCTGAGTGGGAGAGCGCAGCACTGAACAGCGCAGCAGCGACGAAGTAAGCGTACCGAGGCCAGTTTGTGGTGTGATCGCAATATACAATATATTTACTATTGTTGAGTCATGGCCTGAGGGGAGTATGTTAATGTTCTTCTCCCCCACTTTATCTCCTCAACTTTGCTCTCATGTTCAGCTGGTTTTGGGGGTTGGTTTTCACTCATGTTTGACAATGCTTTGCTCAGGGTATAATAAAGAAAAGTAAATGTTGATCTGGGAGAATGGCTTTTACTCTGCATCTCCTGCACACTGGTGCATAGTCTCATATGCTAACAAAGGCAGTTTCACTGTCTTTGTTGCTCAACAGTGCATATGTTAAGGCTGATTTCTTTATACAGTGTGCTAGTTTGTTTCATTCTACTGTCTGTATATTTAAACATATAACTTAATAAACAACTTTGCCTGCTTTAAGTTTTGAGATTCTTTCTCTTTATTAATGATGATAACTTTAATGTAGTCAGATTAATTGCAATGGAGTCAGGTAAATAAGGGATTTAAACATGCCATCCTTCAACTGCTTTCTGTTTCCGACTATTGGTTCAGAATAGCAGCGTAAGCTTCAAGCCTTACTCCACCACATCCCAAAAGTGTTCTATTGGATTGAGTTCTCATGACTGTGGTGGCCATTTGATTACAGTGAACTCATTGTTATGTTCAAAAAACCAGCCTGAGATGATTTGCGCTTTATTACATGGCGCGTTATCCTGCTGAAAGTAGCCATCAGAAGATGGGTACACTGTCAGGTGTGTCATTAAAATATCCTCCACACTATTACACCACCACAACTAGCCTGAACTGTTGATACAAGGCAGGATGGATTTATGCTTTAATGTTTTTTGATGTCAAATTCTGACCCTACCATCCGAATGCAGCCGCAGAATTTGAGACTCAACAGACCAGGCAAACAGAAATTTGCGCTAATGTGCAGTTGGACAGGTGTACTTAATAAAATGGCTGGTGAGTGTTTATGCATAAAAAAGAGGCCCATATGTGTGTAGTTGCATAGTATTTATACTGGCATAGCATGTAATCATTAATTTTCTCATCAGCTTAGTCCCTTTATTAATCCAGGGTCGTCACAGTGGAATGAACCGCCAACTTATCCAGCTAGTTTTTACGCAGCAGATGCCCTTCCAGCTGCAACACATCTCTGGGAAACATCCACACACACACACTTATACACTACGAACAATTAAGCCTACCCAATTTATTTGTACCGCATGTCTTTGGATGCTGGGGGAAACCGGAGCACCTGGAGGAAACCCACGCGAATGCAGGGAGAACATGCAAACTCCACACAGAAACGCCAACTGAGACGAGACTCAAACCAGCGACCCAGCGACCTTCTTGCTGTAAGGCGACAGCACTAACTACTGTGCCTCTGCTTTGCCAATTTCACCCATTATTTATATGGAATTTAGAACAGCTAAGAGTCATTGTTAAGAATGACGTGCATTGGAACAAGCTGTATTAAATTAACTGTATACCACGTTTACTGGGTTACTGTTCTTGTTTGAGTTGCTCTGCTTGCTTGAGTTGTTGAAGTAAATGCAGGGTTGGGGTCCAGGGCAAAGGCTTTTTTTGAGGAGGCAAGTGACTGAAATGATAAATGAAGTGAGCATAGAAAAAGGAAAAACCTAGGATGAGAGATGGGGAGTTTGCCAAGCCATGCAGCATCAATCGTTATTCATAGTGGCCAGCAGGAATGATGAATGCTGTCTTTTACTCATCACCTTCCTGAATGCAAAAGAGGTTTCAAGTAGTTTACTGAAGATGTAAGCCCCACGGAGATCCTCCTGGGCTGTGAGGACCAGGGGAAGAGTATATGAATTTGATGGTTTTGGAAATTCAGGACTTTGAAATTAATATAGAACCACAAGTCTGGGATTTGCTCCATAAAGAAATAAGCCTGAAGCAAAATGATTGTCTGAGAGCCCTGTTGATATAATAAAACATGGCAATCATTTCTGCGATGGACAAAGGATATATATTTTTCTTAAGGCCGTCTATCTATAGTCAGCAGGTCAATGGCACAGTCACATGACCAGTGTGGTGAGGGTTTTATGGCAGCTTAATTGCTAAAAAGATCCTGAAAATTAGTTGGGATTTCGATCATTTTGGAGATTTCTGTGGTCTCAGTTATGGCAGAATTGATTTAAAAATATTCTGAAGATGATTTTGCATTCAGTATTCACTCCATTATTTTAATCCACTTGCAGCTTTAATTCACTGAATGATAATTATAGAAGAGCAAGAGGCATCACAGGACAATTTCAACCATAGAGTGCTCTAATACCAAACAAAATCTCCAGATTCAGGCAGTCAATTCTCTGAACTGTGGGAGTCACTATACCATGCCCTAATAGTTTACCTTGGATACAATGCATGACCAAGACTTAAGGGTGTTTCTTCATGTAAACCAACCAAGTTTTTTTAGTGCTCAAGCTTCCAGAGGACTCAGAGGTGATGAGCACTTTTGCTGGAATAAAACATAAGGGTCTGAGTACTTGACAATTCAGAGGATAAATGATACATGATAAATGATAGATGATATTACTTACCATAGGGCGTGGTGGAAAGACTGAACAGGTGGATAAAATGTGACCGGCTGTCCAACAGTATAAACAGAGTTTGGTGGATAAACATCTGAAATGTTCAGCTGTTGACAGATGGTATGTGTCCACTTGCATTGGTTCTGGTGGAAAAAGGCTATGGGATATGGTTGGAGAGGTAGCTAAGAAGACAGCAATAGATGGATCAGATACGCAGACAGCCAGGTGTTGAGATTCGAATAGTCTTCAGCTTTTTTTCAACCCAACAATGTCATCATACATAGATTGACATCTGCTAAACAAGGTCTTACTAGGCAAACTTAAAACTTCCAAGCTGGTGTATTTTGGCAAGTTGGAACTAAATTATGCAGGCACACCAGCCCTCCAGGACCAAGATTGCTTACCCTTGGTTTGAAGGCAGTTCAAATTCCATAAAGCATTTGCCCCTAGAAGATCATAGCCTGTCGGAAGAGATGTGATGGTGAGAAGAAATTCCCAACCAATTACTTCTCAGTAAGTCAGTGGAAGGAGCATAGGACTGCATGCATGCAGTGTATTGGACTGGTAAAGGGACCAGAGTTAGTTATTCCCAGGTGAGTCCATTTGAACTTTACATTACATTATCCATTATGTAGATAAGAGAATCAACATAAAAAGATGAACATGGTAAACTCAGGTAAGTAAGAGGTAAATTGAAAAGAGTATTCATTTAGCTTATGCTAAGTCCATAGTGCATAATTTTCAAAATCATTGAATATCTGTTATTTTCACACTCTATGACTATATGGAATATCATTCAGCTGCTGATGTTATCAAACTGGACTTGTGATGGAAATTCTTGCAGGATTGAGTCCCAGCTCTGGCAGGGATTGTAAGTGTTGAGAGTGAAAAACATGTCTAGTATCTCAATGGTTAACACTGTCGCCTCACAGCAAGAAGGTTGCTGGTTTAGGTCCTTTTCTTTTTGGCTTAGCCCCTTTATTAATCTGGGGTCGCCACAGTGGAATGATCCACCAACTTATCCAGCACGTTTTATGCAGCAAATGCCCTTCCAGCGGAACCCATCTCTGGGAAACATCCATACACACTCACTCACACTCATATACTACAGACAATTTAACCTACCCAATTCACCTGTACTGCATGTCTTTGAGCTGTGGGGGAAACAGGAGCACCCGGAGGAAACCTACACAAAAGCAGGGAGAACATGCAAACTCCAAACAGAAACGGCAACTGACCCAGCTGAAGCTCAATCCAGCACCTTCTTGCTGTGATGATGCAGCACTCTTATTAGCACCTGGCCCATCTTCTCGATTAAAAAGGTCTCTACGATCCAATCACTGACATGAAACAGGTGTTAATCATAACTCTGATTGACCTACTTTTCTAGCCGCCGGCTTCCCAACCCGCTCTCCACTATTGCGGGGTATTTGATCATGCAATATATATTTACATACATTTACATAAGTAAAAAAATAGACCCAAAGACAACAATATAACAATCGTCAGGTTTCATGTGAGCTTAGTCATCGTCAATGTGTTTTTTTAGCCAGTGTTTCAATGTTCACACATCAGGATTTTGAATTGCTGACAGGTCTTAACATTTGGCATCTTAAGTATTTTATGGAGGTCAGTGATTCTTTCTAATTATGTCTTTGATAATTCACACTATGTGACTGTCATTTGCTTGATTTGTCAATTTGTCTGCTATTCTACAAAACCTGTCAGCAAAGAGTACAAAGCGGGGCTAAAATCATCCAAAGTGAACTTGCAGCATTAACAAAATATCTTTATTCCTTTTCTTTTCCAGGATCACATTTGAGAAATAACAAAAGTATTGAGCTAATGGACAGATTGGTGGGCAGACAAACATATGAAACAGGTTGGAGCTCAGGGATTTAGCGTAAGACCAGACATTGACTGTTGTGAAGGAGCGGTTTATGTGGTGACAGTTATGAGGTGGTGATAGATGCGGGTGATTAGAAGGTTGGCAATGATTGTGAATGAGTCAGCGCCAGTGATGGATCTGGCAGCACTGGAGGATAATTTATGTATGTATGATATCTTTAAACTCTGACAACAATTAAGTTCAACCGTACATTGAACTGGAGCGTTTTCTTTATCGTTGTTTTTTGTTATTCATTTTAGCAATGTTGGATTATTATTATTATTATTATTATTTAAATAGCATAATGCATGTGCTGCACTTTTGCTGAGAATGATTCAGTCAAGAATTTTACGCATTTAAGTTCAATTTACCTGCATGGTTTGTTAATCTGCTGTTTTTGAATAATGGGTGTTCATCTTATTTAATATGCAGGTTTGTGAGGTTGTTGCTAGATCAGACATGGTTGCAACCAGAAGTTAATGAGAATTATTTATAATATTTATTAAATTTTCCATTTATTATTATTAACCTCTACCTCAACCCTAAACCCAATCATCACAGTAATGTAAAAACAGTAGTTGTATAGAGTATTAATTGTTATCTATCAAATTACCAGATAAATTATATTTTTAACGCCTAACACCTCAACCCTGAATCCAACAATCACAGTACTGTGAAGATATAATTAATCGTTATACAGTGTTATAAAAAATGCTGCTATAATAATGTGCATATCACACTTCCAGGCCACGTATCCAATGTAGACTTCACCGGTTCGTGAGTGAGTGAGGCAGGCATTTGGACCCAGGCCCTCACAGAAGCAGCTTTGCACCCCCCGACCTGTTTACACTGAGGTCTGCAAGGATGGAAAGTGCCGGCTGTGATAAGCAGAGGTGAGTGCAGTGTCATTTACTCTTTCTACCCCAATGACTGTGATCTGTGGATTTGTAGCTCTTCATCCATCAGGATAAAGTCAGAGATCAAACAGCTGAGCTTAACAAACTCCCCAGTAATGAATTTATTTACTGATGTTCTTAGAATATTATTGTTAAGGATGAAAACTATGTTTAATTTGTACTTATGTATTGTATTTTAACTTTTAACCACCAGTTTTTCCTGAAAGTCAAATGCAAACTAGTTTCTAGGTTTTTGTTTTGTTTAGTTTTTTTTTTTCTCCCATGACAGATAGATAAGTCTAAGTCTGAGCTGTTTTTTTTTTTTTTTTCGTCTCTTCTTCCTAAAGGATGTGCTGCATTAATGCGAGACTCCTATCGCGCAATAAAAAAATATATATTGCCTTTAATTTATTCTCAAAGTTGGGTTGGGAGCTGGGTCTATTCTATGCAAGCTATGATGACTTTCACCTTGATATTTTAGCCCGGATGTATACCTGACTGGTGAGCTGTCTGACAAAAAAGTACCCTTCTGAATTAAATAAGCTGGATGCCCTTCTGGATCGTTTGCTTACTTCGAAAATATTACTGAATACTTTTACATGAACATCTGTATTCTAGTTATTTCCCTTAATATACAATAATATAATTAAGGTTTTTACGTAAAGTGCTTTCATGTAAGAGTTTCCTGTAATTTTGGATGACTGTAACTGCTGTTTGGCAATTTTACTTCAACTCATGAACATTTCATTCATGCCCCCCTGACAAATTGGGGTATTAAACGCAAATAAGGAGTAAGGACTGGTGAGTGTTACGGAATTAATTAATTAATAATTAATTAATTAATAATGCACGCAAAATGGAACGAAAAAACTTCTGCATTTCGCGCTGTGTGTATGTCTGTGTGCGCGGCCCTTTACTGACAGCCGTGGATCTTGTTGAAAAATATGGCAAAAAGTCCTATATGACAGCAATAGTTTGATCACGGTGTTTACTTCAATAATGCCACTAATATATGCATACTCCATGTCAGAATTCCATTTCTGTTTAGTTCAGTTATGACATAGTCGGATTTAGATAATCAAAAATTGCTGTTTCAAGCTTATGTAGGCCTACAATTCAAAATTCATGTTTAACTGAATAAACAGTTGGTAAACACAACTACAATTTATTGACCATACACTATTTTCATCACCAATCATCATAGAACAGTTTCTCAAGCAGTTGGTGATGGATTTTAGAAACCGGAGATGAGCCCCTAGTCTAATGTGCCACCTGGCTTGAGAAACCCACTCTTCAAATACTTACTTTTAGTCACTATTTGGGTAGCACACATAATCTAAATGCTTTGGCAGAAATCAAATGAGCCATTTTAATCTAAATTAATTCCAAGATTACAGTGAGATTAATTTAGATTAAACAAAAAAAACAAAACAAAAAAAAAAATAATAATATATATATATATATATATATATATATATATATATATATATATATATATATATATATATATATATATATATATATATATATATATATATATATATAATGACTTAAACATCCTATTTTAAATATGGCATAGTCATGGCTTAGTATAAATGCACTCTACAAATAGGAATTCTACACAAAATCAGTTTGACTGGCTCAACTATTTTCTGCATTTCTCTGAAGATTTATTGTGTTTTATCTAGTAAGCAAGTATTGACTTTCTACTGAGGCATGTAATACTTGCAATTCCTTTGTAAACACCACCGCTTATAAACACTAAGACTGATTGGGTCTCAACTGTGCACATCTGTAAACACTGCAGTTACTGTTAGAGTTTCTGCTGATGTCTATTGACATGCAGAGGATGAGAAAATATTGAAGTTAGAATGCACACTGTGCATATTCAAACTCATAAATATACACTATTATTACTGTTAATAGCATCCCTTCAAAGTCACTACAGTTAGGCTGAATACCAAAGCAAATAATAACCTGGTATCAAAATATATTGCAGGTTGTAATTTATTATTAGCTGCTGTATTATAAAATTTACATTGTTCTCAAATCTTTAGCACATTGAAGTAGTGTTTAATTTTAATAAAATAAATATTAACAATATCAGTGAAGAACTTAATTATATATGTTAAAATAAAATATATGTTAAATATGAAAATGAAACACTTTTAAGAAGTTTAATTTTAGTGTTTTAGCAATCATGAAAAACTGTTATAGGTACTAGCACTTAATAATTAGATACTCGTTCATCAAATGTTTATATATATATATATATATATATATATATATATATATATATATATATATATATATATATATATATATATATATATATATATATATATTATAGTATTTTTACACCAAAACTGGCTACTGCCACAAAGGACACAACTATGGCAAGTTTTAGGGTTATATATATATTTATTTATATATTTACATTTTGCTGCCAATTATAAAATGTAATCAGCGTATTAAGAGGCTACATCCCATTAAGCTGACGCAAACATGTAATTTTGGCTATTCAAATTTAAAATGAATGTAAACGCAAGACAAAAACTATTTAAATTCAAAATGCAATTGTTCAGTAGAATTTTTGTTTAACTTGTAACACAGATCTCTATGTAAACAACATACTCGCAATAAAAAATCAAGATCCTGGCTTGACAGCCATATTTATAACAGAAATAAATAAATTTAATAAATTTCCTCGTTGGATTCTAAGTGAACTGCAAAAAAATGCCAAAATACAGGCAGTGCAAATATAGAAAATGGAAACTTATAATTACAATAAAGTATTGAATACAAACAATTGCACTCATTGAAAAGTTGTATTGCTGAGAGTTGAGAACATTAATTATTAAGTAGAAACAATTTTGCTTATACCGAGTTCAGACTGCATGATTTTCAAAGTAGTGGTGTCACAGATGCTTTCACACTGAATGACTATCTGGGCTAGCATTTTGTCGCTGCTTTGTTTACACTGCAAGATAGATCGGCGACAGGGGCTTTCACATTGCATGACTTTACAATTGGAAGAATTGCTGACAACTTCATCAAAACTACGTGTCACAACCAAAAACACATAATACATCTTTTGTTATTATGCCTTTAATGAGGTAGAAAATGTACATATTTGCTCGCTTAGGTTTGAAGGGAATTAGCAATTTCTACTCAACTTTTTTTTTTTATTTTGACCCGTTTGTGGTATTGCTCACATGACACGTCAAAACAGACATGAGTGCTCTTGCCAATTTTAAACAAGTTTTTCCTCCATTTCTTGGGTCCAAATAAACTGAAAATGAGCGCTTTTAACTTCTCCTCAAGCCTCCCGCTGGCCTGCAGGTACACACACTAGTCTAGTGGATGCTGCTCTCATTGGCTGTATGCGATCGCTGATGTTGTTTTCAGTCAAAACTCATTTTACACGGCATGATTTGAATTACCAACAGCTCCAGATATTTAGCAGGCCAAATATCTCACAGGCATCGGCGACTCATCTGCTATTCTTTCGGATTGCGTCTTTGATAGTTCACATAGTGTGATTGTCACTCACCTGAATGATCATTGATTTGCCTGTGATTTCAGGCATTTGTTGGCGTTTTTTAAAAACCTGTCGCCGAGTCAAACCGGGGCTAAAATCATGCAGTCTGTACTTGGCATTAGTCCTTCCTTACATTCAGCCAGTTGCTAAAACAGTCCAGTCTGTTGACATTGTCGGGGGACAATGTGGACCTTGAGCTGAGAGTAAGGGTGAGCTGAGAGAGCAACGCAATCTCACGGCAATTCATAACTTTTTAATTAAGTGGCTACGGACAACAACGTTTCAGGCAGGTTTGTCACAAAGAAATGCACACACAGACACACACAACGCACGCAGGACAGCGGAGCCAGAGCAACTCCCTTCAGATTTAACACGTATGATTGCATTCATCAAATTTGCTTTAACTAAACGTTCTAAAAAGGTTCTAAACTTCTAAACTTCTTAAAAGGTTCTAAACGTTCTAAACTTCTATAAAGTATAGATATATTTCATAAGGATTCTGACACAACAACATGTAGCATACACTTTACAAAAGTTGTGTTTAAGGGGGAAACACATCAAACATAATGAAACATTGGAGGAACATGTTGAAAGGCAGAGAAATGCGGTCTTTGACAGTTGGCGACTTCATTTGGCACTTTCTGAGTACATTTAAAAATACTTCGAATTTAATATGATTAAGATAATACTCTTATTAAGAGTCTGCCATTTAAGCAGCAATATTTTGATTACCCTAAAGGACCACCGAGTCACGAAATGTGGAGGTTTTTCTTTCCGTTTGCTGTTTCAAATTCCACTAAAACAAAAGTCGAAAGTTTAAAAATGAAACAAACGAAACTGCATGAAACTCTGAAAGAAACGCTGGATAGCCTGGTAATGCGACATTAATTGTTTTATACTGAAACTTGCCTTCAAAAAGTGCTCCAAAAAGTTATCCATATGTCTTTGCTAGTTGAACACACATTGACCACAACAGGAAATAAAAAAAAAACTTCAACTGCGTTATTTGCGTGCATTTTTTTTTTACAATTTAAATATTTCAAATTAATCTCATGCGTTAAAGCACTAATTTTGACAGCACTAATATTATATATTTACAATATATATACAGTATATATATATATATATATATATATATATATATATATATACAGTATATATATACAGTATATATATATATATATATATATATATATATATATATATATATATATACAGTATATATATATATATATATATATATATATATATATATATATATATATATATATATATATATATGTGTGTGTATGTGTGTGTGTGTGTGTGTGTATTCGAAATGAACAACACAGCATACCCTGAAAAATATGTTTGATTTGCAAAAATTTACACAGTGCTCTCCAGTGGATTTGTTATCTGAAACATGCAACAAAGTATACCCAGAGCATCACATTTTATGTTTCGCAAAATATAGGCTGAGGCAATGAGCCTAGGTTGGATTTTTTTATTCTGAATGACCTTAGTTTTAGTAAATAAAGTAAATCTAAAGCAAGTGAGGATCTCTTTTCTTGCCTTGCCTGCACTGTGACATTATGTTCCCCATCGTATAGGAAACTCCAATGCTGTGTGGAACACCTTCCACTATGGGTTTTCGTCAGAAACCAATCATCTGAAAGTGTATAAAATCGGGCCAATGAAATGCCACATGAATTGGCAGCGTCAGCATGCACAGCTGGCGTCAATGACAATCAGTCAAGTATATAAGACGCGGCTACTGCAATGCTCGACATCCTTTTCGCTTTCAGAGCCTTTCACTAACTTCTAAAAGAGTCTTTGAGGGTTCTACTACCTGTTTCTACAGAGAGAGATCAAAAAACAGCTTCTCCAGAGCGCGTATACGGTAGGCGGTCGAGCTGGGTTTTTCTCCCTTGCCTGGTGTTCTTTAGGTCCGGTCTTCCTAGAGCGGTTTGTATATAGGAAAAAGGTTTTCCTCAAAGAGCAACACGGTTTTGCAGCGTGTCTTTTTCAAGACGTCGCTCCGACCATGCATTCTGAATGCGGTGGTTTCCTATCCCCGGATGATGGGCACGAGCACAGCGTTTCATGTCTGGGGGTCCAGCATGTTAATGCGTTGCTTGCGGGCAGTGCATGCCGTCTCTTTGATGTCATGTCTGCTGTGCAGCTAAGATCGCGGCTTGCTTCCCACGCGACCCACCCCAGTTGTCCCCCGTACTACGGTTGGCACTCGGGCAGATCTGAGGATTACAGTGGGAGTAAATTCGGACTCAGTTTTGAAGGCACTTTTTTTTCTGCCCGATCTGCATGCGCTTCCATCCTCACCATCCTTGGAGGGTGGGCTGCCAATGTCTGATTAGAACCCGCTCCTCCCTCCGGGTTGATGAGCTCGGTGTCGAATCTAGAAGCAGACTTTGTGGCCGTGCTTCCCCAGGCTGGTTTATCCCCCACCTCCACGGCCAGACCGACTAGAGGGGTGTAAAAACCTTTCTTCCTGGATGCGCACAGTGGGCTTCCACAGTGTGCTGCGTCCGCCTCCACCCTCACCTTGCATGCTATGGCCACCTACCAGCGCTACCAAGTGCAGGCGCTGGCCCAGCTGCGCGAGGATGGTTCCGACCCAGGACTGGGCATGAGCCCCGCACCCTGGGAAGGACGTTGGCCACTTAAGTGGCCAGGAATACCACCTCAGGTTAAATCTGGTGATGTGTGTGATGTTGACAAAGTTTGCTTTCTTAACTCACCCATATCCCGGGCTGGCCTGTTCGGCGACAGCGTCAGTGAACTCACCCAGGAGTTCACGCCGGTGATGGAGCAGTCGGAGGCGACGAGTTATAATCTATCGGCGGGATCGTAAGACCGCTCCGTCCCACCAAGCCATCCACATCCACTGTTTTTCGCAGAGAGCCCTCACCTGTAGCTTTTTGCTCCGCCGCCCCGCCTGTGCCTCCGGCCAAGCGGCTGAGCCGAGCATCTCGCAAGCAGCCAGCGGCCCCTGCTCCAGGGTGCTGCTCAGTTCGGTAAATGGACCGCGAAGCATCCCTGAGGCAGGTCATCCGGAGAGGAGGGAATTTGCTCTTTCCCCACTGGAGGGTGGGGCTCTTCATTTAACGGGGTAAAAAAAAATAATAAAAAAAACTCGGCTCGTGTTTTCCCTCCCCGCTAACCATCCTCTTATGTACCCCTCCCCCGTTCCGGGGCTGGGCCACAGGCTGTCACCAGGTCTCCCCTCCTTGGGTAGCAGGTGAACTCTGCAGTGTCCTCCCTATCGGGACTGAACCCTTTTCCAACGTACTGTTGTATTAAAACCCTTTTTACTGGGTTATTTTCGACTCCCTGAAAAATAAAGCTAAACCTGAACAGGTAAGTAAGGGCCATGGGACACGTTGGAAGACTGCATCTTGCGGCGTTGTAGGTGCGCTCGCTCTACTGGGTGGCGCACCCTTCGCCAGGGACGCGGTAAGGTGCTTTCATTGTGGCGTTTTCCATAGATTTCCCCATAGTGGAAGGTTTTCCACATAGCATTGGAGTTCCCCATACGAAGGGGAACCTAGAACCTAAAAAACCTAGAAGTCACGTCTCATATACTTGACTGATTGTCATTGACGCCAGCTGTGCATGCTGACGCAGCCAATTAATTTGGCATTTCATTTGTTGATTTTATACTCTTTCAGATGATTGGTTTCTGACGAAAACCCATAGTGGAAGGTTTTCCACATAGCATTTCCGTTCCCCCCTCGGGGAACGTGGGTTACTTAAGTAACCGTAGCATATTTTACCATGGCACATGTTTCTTAAACAGAAAAAAAAATAGATTTGCATTTCATATATGTCTCCATACATTTGGCTTTTTAATGCAGAATTTTTAACATTTAACAAAAGTTTAACATTTCATCTCAATGTCAGTGAAGTGGTGGCGCAGTGGGCGGCACGATCACCTTACAGCAAGAAGGTCGCTGATTCGAGTCTCAGCTGGGTCAGTTGGCATTTGTGTGTGGAGTTTGCATGTTTTCCCCGTTTTGGCGTGGGTTTCCTCCGGGTGCTCGGGTTTCCCCCACAAGTCCAAAGACATGCGCTATAGGTGAATTGGGTAAACTAAAATTGGCCATAGTCAATGTGAGTGATAGAGTGTGTGTGGGTTGTAAGGTCCACCCAGTTGGCCCAATGCCGGTGTCCACTGGTGGATGAAGGTTCACTGCATGTTTGGTCTTTCCAGTGCACAATGTTGATTTATATTAAACTTAACTCATATCTGACTCCAATTTTAGTATGAGATGGTTTAGAATATTAATATATTTATCCTCGTTTTATCTGACTCCAATTATAAAACATTAAGAAGATTATATCAATATGTAATTTAGATAAATGTTTGAACCGTTTGTCTTTACTAGTAACTATTACATCCGTTCATTCGGGTGCTCATGTCGCTCAGAGAAATCGCCTCGGCCGAAGGCGTCCCTCACGGTCACACTCCGGTCAGTCTTGAATATTAAACAGAGGTAAATTGACTAATACTTTAGATGGCCGCTACCAGCGCGCTCATTCTAAAATACTTTAGTTAGTCCCGCTTAGATGTACACCTTTGAGTTAAGACAATCATCATTTCTAATTAGAGGTTAGGGCATTAATATAAATGTACCCGACTACTGGACTCTATAGTAACTTTGGTTTTCACCAAGCCCATGGTTTCCCATATGAACTTAATTTAGAATAATATTACCTTCAAACAAAGGTCGGGTACCCAATCTAGGTTAGTCGTGCAACACCTTGTTGACCTAGACGGAAGTTATCGCCCTTTCCACCTAAGTACACATGAATCAATATCAAGAGTCAGCCGGATCCCTAAAACACAATTAGTGTGCCCAATGCTCCATCTCAACTGGATTCTAGTCCGTCTACTGACCTGACGCAAGACGTGCGGAAACAAGGATACAGCGTAATCTACTTGAATTAATAATTACAGAGTGAGCAAAATATGGTCAAACATTACAATTTATTAGTCAGGTAAATGTATTATGCCAATTCAATCAGTCAATTCATAAATGATCAATACAAAACATCAAATTATCAAAGATAAATCCAAGATGAAAAGATGCATACCTGACTTTGAAATATACATAACATGGGGCAGACCTCATGTTATGGGCTGATCTGGTTAGGCAGAATCGCCCTGAGCTTTTCTTAGACCTTACCTTAAATAATCCAAGAATTCCCTCAAGGAAGGGGGTGTGAATAACAAAGAAGGCATTCACACTTAGTGTAAAAGTCACACCCCTCACAGTGGTTCAAAAGATGCCTGAAGTTATATATTTATTGTTCTGATTATGTCTATTTCTGAGAGAATGAGACCATTGTACCAATCGCACTGAGACATTTCAAATGATATCAAACATGATGGTTAAAGTCAGTTTGGTTAATTTAAAACATTCGAACATTGAAATGACCATATGCGTGAGTTGGGGGGATGAAGCTGAGTCTCAGCATAGTCAGATGCAAATGCAGCAGGAACTGGTTTTTCCCGCATTCCTCCCTGGTGGGTTGTGAAGTCACCAGTCTCTGTTTTCAGCTCATGTTTTGAATTGTCAAAGATATCAGAATATTTGCAATATTTCAATTCTTACAGGGTGTTTCCCAGTGATGGTTTGCAGCTGGAAGGGCATCTGTTGCGTAAAACATATGTTGGATAAGTTGGCGATTCATTCCACTGTGGCGACCCCAGATTAATAAAGGGACTAAGCCGAAAAAAAAATTAATGAATGAATGAATCTCAATTTTAAGAAATGCTTCTAAATCACATCTTACACACATCTTAATTTTGTGTGGTGTAATATTATTTAGTCGACTATGATTTTGTGTGATTTTGTCTTTTTTGTGTTTCCCGCTGTCAATGAAGCTGTCTGGCAAAATGACAAAGAAAGCTGATCCTGATTGGTCCTTTTGCGTGCATTAAAAATGCTGATTGTCTCACAGAAAGAACCTTATAGAGCCAAGCTATAGTTTGACTTTGTGGATAAAACCTTTTTAGTTTTTTAAATAAAAAAAAGTCTTAAAATGTAAACCACTTATAAAAAAAACATCATATAATGTAAATAAGTTGTCAATTAATAAGAATATGTGAATAACTCAATTTTGACAAAAATGTCAGATAGAACCTTATAATTCTAAGGTGACGATTTTCTTTATTCTCTATTTTCACCTGTATATACTTATCAAGAGGCCTCTAGAGATTGTGCAGATTGATTTGATCCAAGACCTGGGAAGAACAAAGTATCCATACACCTGGACCAGGCCATATCCTGAGTAGATGTTGCGGTGGTCATGAAGGAGCCAAAAGCATGAGGCTGATTCCTGAAAGACCCCAGTGACAGACAAGTCTTCACATTGAACCTGTGGGTCAGCCTGATCAACGACGGTGACTTACTCACACCTGCAGCTTTTCCATCAATGGATTTGCTCTTCAGGGTTTGTACTTTCAGCAGTGAAAATTAAAACACACTGAACTGAACTAAACTGAATTTAAAACCTGAAAACTGTACAGAAACATTATTAATTTGTCAGTGGTTCCCAACCTGGGGTCCCCCTAAGGGGGGCGCCAGAGTTCACAAGAGGGGCGCGGGAAAGGATAAGTGTTGATGTAGAAAAAGACATAAAAATGCTCCACTATTATATAGGGCTGTACAATTAATCGAAAATCCGATTTTGATTTCAAACGATTATAAAAAAGCATTAATCGAGATAAACGATTATTGCATCATATACCGCCCCCTTTCCAGTTGTGCACGCGTTGCTCTTAAAAGCGTGAAAGACCGCTTGCTTATGTGTGTGTGCAGCACGCACACGAAGTCAAAAGCATGCGGCCGGTCAGCATTCGGTCTCATTCGCACACTGAGATGAGCAGGGAAGCGCAGACATCTAAATTCATCTTAACGTGAGCGCTTTAACGGTCAAATAGGTGTCAAAACGCGGTGTTTAGTGATTATTCATATTAACCCTGTTTTGTGCAATAAACAAATGAGTTGAGGATCAAAAGACCTGAAAGAGAAACCATTAAAGAGACAGGGAGAAACATTCCTGCTGCCACCTGTTTTTATTACTATTAATCAAACAACGAGAAAATCCCTCACTAGTCTTGACTGGCTATAGCTAAAGTGTTTTTTTTTTTTTTTACAGTGAAGATGCTTAAAGCACAGTTTGCTTAATATTTTTATTCTATTGTATTTATTTATCTTTCCTTTGCAGGGTGTAAAATAACTGTATGTATACAGTTGAAGTCAGAATTATTAGCCCTCCTGAATATTAGCAACCTTTTTTCTCGCCAATTTCTGTTTCATGGAGAGAAGTTTTTTTTTTACTTATTTGTGAACATAATAGTTTTGATGTCTCATTTCTAATTAATGATTTCTATTATCATTGCTATCATGACAGTACATAATATTTTTCTAGCTATTTTTCAAAATACAAGCATTCAGATTAAAGTGCAGTTCAAATGCTTAATTAGGGTAATTAGGCAAGTCATTGTATAACAGTAGTTTATTCTGCAGACAATCAAAAATATATATTGATTAAGGGGGCTAATAATATTGACCTTAAAATGGGTTTCAAAATATTTAAACCTGCTTTTAATCTAGCTAAAATAAAAAAAATAAGCCTAGAAAAAAGTATTATAGGAAATACTGTTAAAATGCCTTGGGAAATATTTATTTAAAAATAAATTCTCAGGAGCGCTAATAATTTCGACTTTAACTGATAATCGTTTTGAATAATCTTGATTACAATTATGACCAATATAATCGTGATTATGATTTTTCCCAAAATCGAGCAGCCCTATTATTATATATGTATTTTTAAGTACCAAAAAAAAAAATTAATAAAAACACATGCTTAAAATTCCAACATAAAAGTAAAAACTATTCAAATAAATAACTTTAAATAATTATTTAAATTTTGCTCACTCGCGCAATGTGCTTGTCCAACGTGTCGTAAAGGCAAAATCAAAACAAAAATGGCAGAGAAACGTAAATGTAGTGATTCTTCATATATATATATATATATATATATATATATATATATATATATATATATATATATATATATATATATATTTATTTATTTATATATATATATATATATATATATATATATATATATATATATATATATATATATATACAGTACATATGTGTGTGCGTGCGTGTGCATTTATATAGTGGGGGGCTCCAATGTTTGTATATGTTCATTGGGGGGGACCCAAAGAAAAAGGTTGGGAACCACTGCATTATATCACTATGGCAAATTATTTTTAGTATTTTCACAGCCTAGAAGGGTTTGGATGAGATGTGTAGGAAATTAGTTGAAGATTTACAATGTACCAAAGACATGGAATACTGTTGTAGAAAGTTTTCTGTACTCATGTCTGATCTCAGCAGAGAAAATTGGTAGCATAATTTGACTACCTACAATTTTAGGCAGTCTTCACATCAGGAGCACACCAATGATAGACCAAAAGAGCTTTCTAGGTAGGCAGCACAGTCATTTTTAGACACAGCTATTGTGACCAAAATTACAGCTTGGCAAAGCCATGGAGATCCACCACCCTCTGTCAAATTACAATTATACTTTCCATTTAAAACTCTGTGTTTTCTTTAGCATGACTCCCCAGCAGGTAAACTCTATAGAGCTATGAACCTCTCCCAATTTCATAGATGTGTCTTGGATAAATCAGTGATGAGAAACACTATTCATTTTGTACCATTTATATTTTTGCACAAAAAATGTCAATAAATGCAAACAAACTAAATTCCATAGCATATTAACAGATAATGGATGATTTTATAAGGTTACCTTTTTTGTACATAGTTCAACAATGATTTCTTGTAAATTGTTATGCATATTGTGACATTTCAGACAACTTAAACTGATGTGGAACTTAAACTCAAATTTCTGTCAACATATCTGTATTGTTTTACCCTGGGCAGGATTGGTTTTGTTAGCTAGCAATGTCTAATTAGCTCCTAGCTAGTGCCATACCCACACCATTTTTATAACACAAATTATTGTTATCTATAGGTAATGACATATAAAATGAGAAACAGTTATATTGTTTAGAAACAATCTACTTACAAATAAGCTTACTTTGAATTAATAAACCATGGAGACATGTCTAGTTTGACTTTCCTAATCTAATCTAAAGGCTTTACTGCCGAATCAGTAAAATAACAATCTATTTGAGACACAAAACAGGATGTTTTTCCTCATCTTCCACAATGATGTTCTGTTTTATTGCACATTACGTCCTGTGGTTATTCAGTTTTTGCTTGGCAAACTGGCAATTTCTTCTTTCATCAGTCACAGTTGTCAAGGTCAATGCACTATCCACTCTATAAAACACAACTGCTTCATTTCAACAAAATAAAGGCGATCCAGAGAGTCCAGTAGGTATCTTCATTTGCACCTTTACAAGTCTTTCTGTCTTTTAGAAAGACTACAAATTATATACAGATAAAAAAATTGTTGGCGATGCAGTAGGTAGTGCTGTTGCCTCACAGCAAGAAGGTGGGTAGTTCGAACCTCGGCTGGGTCAGTTGGTGTTTCTGTGTGGAGTTTGCATGTTTTCCCTGCATTCACGTCGGTTTCCTCCACAGTCCAAAGACATGCGGTACAGGTGGAATGGGTAGGCTAAATTGTCCATAGTTTATGAGTGTGTATGGATGTTTCCCAGAGATGGGTTGCAACTGGAAGGGCATCCGCTGCGTTAGACACGTGCTGGATAATTTGGGGGTTTATTCCACTGTGGCGATCCCGGATTAATAAAAGGTCTAAGCAGAATAGAAAATGAATGAATGAATATAATGTTAGTATTTTTAAAGTGTTTTACAATGATTTACAAGTGTCAAAAACATAAAAGGTTTTCCAAGCAAAACAATAACATTTTACACTAAGAATTACTTACAATAGAATTATCTTTTTTATGATCACAGAGCATTCTCACAAAATTAATTAATAAATCTTTTTTTAATACTCAAACTTTGCACCTCAATAAATGGTTAGATTTACTTTTAAGTAACTTTCTTCTTCTTTTCCAATTCAACGAGTTATTTTAAAAATATCTTGTCTCTTTCACAGCTGCATATATATGTGTTAAAGTCACATTCATTTAATGCCTTTAATATGGATACAGACAAGACTTAGGTTACAGATCTGTGCTTTAACTGGCCAGATAACAAATGCCCTCAGGCCCAGATTTAGCCCAGAAAGTTTTGAACTGTTTTTATTTCTCCAGACCAGCACTGTGCCAGCTCTGGACCTGGGGTGTAAAGCTCAGGTGCTTAAATACATGGCGAAATAAGAAACCACACCAGACACAGGTAAACATAATCAATAAACCAAAGAGAAACCAGAAAAACAAACCAGCAGCAGGAATGAAAAACACCAAAAGTGTATTTACAAAACAGTAGGGAATAAAAACAGAAGTCAATATTTTCAAAATAAGTCAAGTCATCTTTATTTCTATCAACACAGGCTCATTGTGAAAACATACCCCTGTATACATTTCTGTGGTGCGAATTATGTAGCCAGAGCTATGCACTGCCGTACAGGGCAGAATGACTCAGCAGACGACTTCTGTTTTTTCGCGATACCAGCTGACCACTTACCTTTATGTGGATGGCTTTTCTGCTGTTACTAGTTTGCTCAGTAGCTCGCCATATATGCTGGCACACTTGAAATGCAGAGAGGAGTTGACCGCAAAGATGGGAATCGAGTCTAGTGTAGAACGGTTCCAGAAAGCAGGGAAAAGTTTAAATCAGTATGATGCAAACATTACTGCTGAAAGATGACCCACTGAACAGATATACCACGAATAGCAGGTCCACTAGTCCCAGCCAAGCAAGCCAACATAATCACATACATATCCAAAATGCTGTATTTTTATGCAGCAATTTTGTTTTACTGCCTATAGTGTTCATTTCAGTTAAAAACAACAGTGAATATAGGTGAAATTGATGTTTTGCAGAAATATAGAGGCACATTTTCCCATAGAGACCGTTTGTTGGTGGCCTCAAATACTGGATCAGATCCATAAACAAAAATATGTACATGTCCATGTTCACAGTTTTTCATTTCTCCTTTTTACTGCAGTCACACACAGGTCAGTTTTTGTGGTGTGTTTGTGGGTTTGGGAGGAATGTTTATACTGAAATGATTTTTTGTGTCTGTGTGTGTGTGTGTTTCTAAAAGCACAGAAGTATGTAATTCCACCTCTAATTAAACTGGAAAGTAATTATCTGTACAACTTTTACAACATTTCAGAAGGCAATAAAAGCGAATCACAAGATTAAACTGTGTACACTGAGCTTCAATTATTTTTCATCTCAGAAAATTGCACTACTACCACAAAAGCAGGCTGATGTGAGAATGTATCTCTCTCCTCGAGGTCTGAGAAATCATCTATCAAAGCACTTTCTTTCCCCTTATAAAACAATGAGGGACTTTAACAAGACCCCAGAGTGCCTCTACAAAATGGAGGGATAGAAAGATGCTCGGTTTAATGGCCTGAACTGCTGGGGCCATTTAAAAAGGCACAACAGCTCTAAAACAGAAAGCTTCACCTAGTCTGTTAAAGAATCTGGAGTCAGTCATGCGTTTCATCACTTTTGTGATTTGGTAAAGAGATTGGAGGATGTGAAGTGTCTTGTATAAAGCCGCAGTGATGAATCCCAGATAGCTGTGTTGTTATGACCCAAAGGATTTGGTCTTTAGGCCTAACCAGAGCAGACAAAGGTTTTTCAAACTAACAGATCATGCATTTTGTAGGCCAAAGGGTTCATCATTATTGCACAAGACTTTCTCAATCTAGGGATTTCTGACTATTGTTCTCTCTCTCTGTAGGAGAAACTAAACACCATGTAGCTCCAACACAGTAGAAAATCAAGCTGTTTTCATACATCAACACTCCAGAGAAAAGGTGGAACGATGACAAAAGCTTTAACAAAAGCTAACAGAAATGTATTCTAGTAGTGACTTGCTCTCTTCTGGTCAACCCAGGCTCATTCTGATTACAAACCCCATGAACAATTCTGGAGAGTGTCAAATATGTCTTAGGAGGTAAGTTTTTGCAATGTTTGTTTTTGCAAATCCACAAGAGACTGCTGTGTATCTTTTTTGAGATCTCAAACTGCTTTTGTGAATGCTATTTGCGCTGCCCGTCTTGTGTAAATCTACCAGAGGCCACTGTCGACTAACTGACCAATTAACTGACCCACCCTCCTACTTCCCTAAACCCAATCAATAGTGTTGCACCAGTAGACCCACTCAACCCCTACCCTAAACCTAACCTACAGTTTTCAAAAGCAATTCAGAAAAAGAAAAGCCCCCTGACTTTTACCACATTTTCAGATTTTGCCACATTTTCACCCTGTTCTTGACTTGTTTATTTATTTTTTGAAATTAGTTTTTGTCTTCATCATAATACACTTTATTTGTGATTTTAGTATAGGGTGTCTTCACACTTAATGCTTCTGTACAGTTGCTAAACTCTTTCAAGCTACTGTAAAACTACTAAACTCACGTTAGTCCACCAGACTTATCTAAATGTTTATGTTATATCATGCTTTAACTTACCACTTTTGCTTTACCATAATTTTACTTGAAAAAAAAAAAAAAAGATAAAATTCAATAGAGGTAACCCAGTGGTGCAGTAGGTAGTACTGTCGCCTTACACAAAGAAGGTCGCTAGTTCGAGCCTTGGCTGGGTCAGTTGGTGTTCCTGTGTGGAGTTTGCATGTTCTCTCTGCGTTCGCGTGGGTTTCCTCTGGGAGCTACACTTTCCTCAAAAGTCCAAAGTCATTTGGTACAGTTGAATTGGGTAGGGTAAATTATCCATAGTGTATGTGTGTGAATGAGTATGTATGTATGTTTCCCAGAGATGGGTTGCAGCTGGAAGGGCATCTGCTGCGTTAAAAAATATGCTGGATAAGTTAGCGGTTCGTTCTGCTGTAGGCGAGGCAGTGGCGCAGTGGGTAGCACGTTTACCTCATAGCAAGAAGGTCGCTGGTTCGAATCTCGGCTCAGTTGGCGTTTATGTGTGGAGTTTGCATGTTCTCCCTGCCTTAGTGTGGGTTTCCTCCGGGTGCTGCGGTTTCCCCCACAGTCCAAAGACATGTGGTACAGGTGAATTGTGTAGGCTAAATTGTCCGTAGTGTATGAGTGTGTGTGAGAATGTTTGTGTGGATGTTTCCCAGAGATGGGTTGCGGCTGGAAGGGCATCCGCTGCATAAAAACTTGCTGGATAAGTTGATGGTTCATTCTGCTGTGGCGACCCCGGATTAATAAAGGGACTAAGCCGGCAAGAAAATGAATGAATGAAGTTAGCGGTCCATTCTGCTGTGGCACCCCAAGATTAATAAAGGGACTAAGCCAAAAATTAATGAATGGATCCCAAAGACGCAGGGATAAAAGTTTTCAAAAAGTAAATCTCACAAATTATTTAACTTAAAACCAACCATTTCACAGCATTCAGACCTCCAAGTGTTTAGCTATCACTATAAAAGCCAAGTAAGTAGCCTAGAACATGTTAAATAAAGAACGACATATTGACAGCTCACAAAAAATGCTTAGGCTGGCTTTGTGAAAACTAGCAAGTAATCATGCATGTGGCCAATCCATACTAACTGCTAAGATGCTAAAACATATTAATAACCAGCTAATTTGCATGTCTTTGTCAAGCTAACATTTGTCTCATCTTGTCAACCCATGCTCATTCTGAAAATGTATCCCTATATACATTTATGGAGAGCACCAAATCATGTACGTTTTTTGCAGGTTTTGTTTTTCGAAAATCCATCAGTGGCTGCTGTGTATGCTTTTTGAGATCTCAAATTTCTCTTGTGAGTAGCATTCGCGCTTGTCTGTCTCACATAAATTCACCAGAGGCCACTGACGAACAGAGTCAAACCCGTTAACATGGTGAACTATGCTCTATGTCACAAGTCTGCAGACATACGCAACGAGTCACTGGGCAAACTGGACAAAGCATTTAGGCCTTCACATGTCTAGCAACAAAAGCCTAGTAACTAGCCTAGAACATTTTAGCAACATCTTAAAAAATATATATTAGCAACATAAACATGCTAGCAACACCAAATACAGAATGACATATTGACAGCTATCACAATCACCAGCGTATGCTTTGGGCAAATTAACTCTTGCTACAGCTGACAACAATACGAACACATACACACACATAACAAATGTTCAATGATTACTCAGACTATATAAACACTTCAGTCACTCTTGTTATTTGTTAAGTGTGCAACTCTGAGCGTTCTTGGTTTCCCAGCCTTCGTGTTTTGTTGAACTGATTTACCATATATAATTGTTAGCTGTCTGCCTCGTACCTGTCACCAGTTTTATGTTTTAAGCTCTGTGGATTAATCTGATATTGTTGTTTGTTCCCGTTTTGACATCTGCCTGCGTGGCCATTCTTTTTCAATAAAGCTGCATTTGGAACTCTACATTGTTCCCAGCACATTTTATAATGTTACAGCAGCCCACAAAAATGCTTAGGCTAGCTTATTGAAAACTAGCAAATAAACATGTATGTGGTCTATCCATGCTAACAATATGCTAAGATGCTTAAAAAAATGTTTAGAACATTAATTCATGTGTCTCTTTCAAGG
Source organism: Danio rerio (assembly GCF_052040795.2). Taxonomy (NCBI): domain Eukaryota; kingdom Metazoa; phylum Chordata; class Actinopteri; order Cypriniformes; family Danionidae; genus Danio; species Danio rerio. Next base: position 12,163,711 of record NC_141040.1, read on the forward strand.
TAACATCAACATTTGTCTTATTGTTCTGCATGATTTCAAGATGACTAGAACTAGATGAGACACCTACTGTAGTTCTTTCTGCCCATTTATTTGATTTTGCTAGTTTGCTTATATAATATTACACTTGTAAAGTTTTTGAGTTGAACAAAAGAGCTAAATAAAAAAATGTGTGTGTGTGTGTGTTGTACAGGGGGAAACAATTTAAGATGACGAGTAAGTAAAATTGACATTTTTTTTTTGTGTGTGAACTTTAAATAGCTATCTGAGATCCTGTCTTTCTTTGTCACTCGTTTTCTCTACAGTCAGTCCTCACTTTTCAGTAGTATCAGGAATGATGACAGAGTTGATTTATGCTTTAGCTGTGAGCAGGTCTTTTATGTCAGTGCCTGATCTGAGCCTTTCAAAGTCACTTGGAAGAACAAGGACACTGATGTTCACACTGAAATAAAAGTCCCTTCTTGCCATCACTCTGTGTAGGTTTCAGTGCTCTTTCATTTATATATTAGAGTTAGATAGCACTCAAGATAGTGCTGTTAATTATCTTATATCTACATAGTGTACGATCAAAATGCAAAGTTATACACTGCAAGGTCATTAAAATTAACATATGTTTGTTTGAATTGTATTTCTTACATTTTACTTTATTTTTAATATTGGTAACACTGTAGATGAGGTCACAATTCATGCTATTACTTTTGGCGTATTACCGGCATTATCAAAGTATTAATTGCTTAGGTGCCAAAAAAAAAAAAAAAAAAAGTGAAATAATGGCTATTAAATTACAGAAACTTACAGTAAAATTACAGAAATGTATCATAAAATAATGCCCACTAAATTACAGAAATTTTGCATAAAATTATGGCTATTAAATAGCAGAAATTTACTGTAAAATAACGGCTGTTAAATTACAGAAATTTACTGTAAAATAACATACGTAAAATTACAGAAATTTACCATGAAAAAAGACCATTAAATTACAGAAATTTACTGTAAATTAACGGCAGTTAAATTCCAGCAATTTACTTTAAAAGAATGGTCTTAAATAACAGAAATATCTAGTAAAATAACGGCTGTTCAATTACAGTAATTAGCGTACCATAATGGCTTTAAATTACAGAAATTTACTGTAAAAAAAAAAACTGTTATTAAATTAAAAAAAAAAATACTGTAAAGTAACTGACATTAAATTACAGAAATTTCCTTAAACCTAAATTTCTGGTAAATTTCTGGAATTTAACATCTATTATTTTATAGTAAATCTGTGTAATTCAACGGCCGTTATTTAACATTAAGTTATTATTAATTGTAAAATAAAATATTTTTTTACAGAGTGCACTGTAAGAAAAATAAATTGTAAAAAAAGGTCAAATGACTGGCAGCTACGGCTGCCAAACAAAAACCATAAAATTACGGTAAAATGTCTTTGTTGAAATAAAGTGCAAAAAATAATAAATCTACAGATATTTTCATTAAAATGATTACAGAAAAACACTGTTATTTTACAGGATTTTCCTAGATTATTACAATCAAATCCGTTCAATAAAGGTATACACAAAGAGTTTTACAAAGAAACACTGTTATTATACAGACTTCTCCTAGATTATTATGATCAAACATCATCAATAAAGTGACTACACTAAAAGTTAAAGAGAAAACAGTGTTATTTAAAATAATTTTCCCTAAATCATTACGGTTAAACACCTTTTATAACATGCCAAGACATGCTCATGATCGTAATTTAACAGTTTTATTTTGGATCAAAAAATTTTGGAAAAAACAACAAACGAGATACTGATTAAAATTCTCACAACTTTGAAATTACAGTTGTTATATTTTATTGAATAGTGTTTATGTAAATCATGTAGAGGTTTAAGTTATATGGAATGATTCAGTTACAGATCTTAAATGAAATGGAACCGTAACATGAAGGGGACGTTGACAAATGAGTGCAGATCCAAAGGCAAGCAACAGTCAACACAGGGACAAACAGATGTAACATTTTGCGGGGAATCCAGAGTCATGGTCAAATAACAGGCAAATGGTCAGTCCCGGCAGCAATCCACGTAAACAATTAACAGACAAAGCAAGGCAATAATCAGTTCACAACGATCCTCCGAGTGTGTATGTGCAATCAGCAGAATCCGGAACAGGTGCATGTGAGCACTCTTAGTGTGTTTCTATATTTAATGGATTAGATCGTAATAATCTAGGAAAAGTCTGTAAAATGACAGTGTTTCTCTGTAAACATTTTAATGAAAATATCTGTAAATTTATTATTTTTTGCACTTTTTTTCAACAAAGAAATTTTACCTTAATTTTATGGTGTTTGTTTGGCAGCCGTAGCTGCCAGTCATTTGACCTTTTTTTACGATTTTATAAAAAAAATTTTAAGTAATTACAATTTATTACTTTAATTTTACGTCATTTTAAATGTACTTAAAAAACAGGAAAAAAAAACTGTAAATAATGTCAATTTTTTTGTAAAAAACAGACAAATTGCTGTAATTTGTCAGTACTTATATAGTACATAAAATAACAGTCAAGCCGTTAATTTACTGATAATGTTTGTAATTTTTACAAACTTTTGAATATAATTTAAAATAACAGAAAAAATACTCTATAAATAATACTGTAATCTCTCTGTATAAAAAACACAAATGTCAGTAATTTGTCTTTAATAATAAAGTACCTAAAATGAAAGTCAAACGGTTAATTTAGAGAGATTGGTTGTCATTTTAGTAAGTTTTGAATATAATGTGAAATGACAAAAAATAACTGTAAAAAATTTAAGGATAGTTTCTGTAAAATTAGTTTTTTTTTTTTTTTTACAGTGTGCTTATGAAGTATGATCTTATTTTACATCCCTAATCCTATCCAAAACCTAAGCCCAACATAAATCTTTCCATTAATGAATGGTTAATTAGCAGTTTATTAAAGGTGCAGAAGGTTATTGTCTTCAGAAACATGTTTTGTTGTGCTGGTTGAAAGTCTCTTCACAGTCCAATAGTAATTCAATAGCAATTAACAATAAGTATATTCAGGGTACACTGTAAAAAAATGCAGGGTTCCACACAGTTCATTCATGTTGTCCCAACACAAATTGATTAAGTTAACTTAACACTTTTAACAAATTTTTAGATTTAACATAAAAAATTAAGTTAAGCAAAAAACATCTCGGGTTACGTATATAACCATACTTCCCCGAGAGGGAATGAGACACTGCGTCTAACCAGATCGCTAAGGGATCATCTCTTTTATACACGTCTTGAAGCACATGTGAAATCAATCTAATATAATTAAGCAGGGGTCGTCAGACCAAAGAGTATAAAATCCTGCACTGAGCATTCAGTGTTAACTTCGAATTTTGCTTGAAAGAAGTAACAGGCAGAAGAGAGTATGGCGGAAGACGCAGTGTCTCGTTCCCGCTCAGGGAGCTAAGGTTACATACTCTGTAAAAAAAAAACTTAATTTTACAGAAAATATCCTTAAATTTTTTACAGTAATTTTTTGTCATTTAACATTATATTCAAAACTTAGTAAAATGACAACCAATCTCTCTAATACCGGTTGACTTTCATTTTAGGCACTTTATTATTAAAGACAAGTTACTGACATTTGTGTTTTTTATACAGGGAAATTACAGTATTATTTATATAGTATTTTTTCTGTTATTTTAAATTATATTCAAAAGTTCGTAAAAATTACAAACATTATCAGTAAATTAACGGCTTGACTGTTATTTTATGTACTATATAAGTAATCACAAATTACAGAAATTTGTCTGTTTTTTACAAAAAATTTTACATATTATTTAGTGTTTTTTCCAGTTTTTTATATACATTTAAAATTACGTAAAATTAAAGTAATAAATTGTAATTACTTGCTCTGTAAAAACAAAAAAAACAAAAAACGTAAAAAAAAGTTCAAATGACTGGCAGCTATGTCTGCCAAACAAAAACTATAAAGTCATGGTAAAATTTCTTTGTTGAAATAAAGTGCAAAAATAAAGTACTTTTTAAAAAAAAAAATTTCTTACAGTGTACGTAAACCGAGACGTTCCCTATCTAGGGAACTTCAACACTGCGTCTAATCAGAATGCTAGGGGAACATAATACCCACTAGGCCAGACTCACTGCTGACTGTGAACGCACACTACGCAGTGAGAACAGAGAACCCTGGTGAGGGGTCTACATCGAGTTGATAGTGAAGCACAAATGTATGTGGTGTCAACCATCCTGCCACCAAACAATTGTCAGAAAGGGCCGAGCCTGAAATAGAAGCTTTGGAGGCCCCTACAGCCCTTGTGGCCTTAACAAGTTTAGGTGCGGGACGTCCAGCAGCCTGATAAGTTATTGAGATAGTCTCAACTATCCAATTACTTATTGTCTGCTTATTCGCGGACTCCCCCTCTTTGAGGGTCCAAAGCAGACCAGTAATTGTTCACTCTTTCTCAAGTTGATAACCCGGTTAACAAATGCATTCAGGGGTTAACATATGTATAAGATGTCAGGACTTCCTTTTTTTCCTTCGCCTTCCTTGAAATTACTATTGTCCTCGTGATAATTTTTGAGGAAGGCTCAGGCTGAGAGCATGCTCTCCAGGCCCTCTTTTTCTGAGGGGGAGCCCGAGAAGCCACGCTCTGCTTTTGTACCGCATGATATGAGGAGCTGGTTGACGGCTGGGGCTGTCTTTTAACAGCCCCATGACATTTTGATCTTGTAGGGAGAAAGTCCCAGAGGGAGCTAGAGCGTTTTTTTAACTCTGTCAAAGGATTCGGTGACCCGATCGACGCCGTCACTGAGGAGCCCTGAGCTCGATATTGGAGCATCCATAAAAATAGCTCTATCGATATCTGACCCCTCTACTTGCGTCAGCCAGAGGTGCCGCTCAGTAGCCCTTAGGGTAGACATAGATTGCCCCAAACTAGAGGCCGCCTGTTTAGTACACTGTTAAAAATTGTCCCGTTAAAAAACAGTAAAATACTGGCAGCTGCAGTTGCCAGCAATGTACTGTTATTTTACAGTATGTTGCTGTAAAAATACATGGACTACATTGGTTTACACAATACTCAAGTGAGCTTATTTTGCTCACTGAAAGCAACTGCCTCAACTGCTGAATGAGTTTATAAAGTAATGTGCTATATATGCCTAGAAACATACTTATAATGATAACTTATTTTAGTTAATTAGAAAAGTTCGGTTTAACTCTAATATCTTATTTTTCACAACAGCACACATACATGTAAATCTGGAATCACCAGAGAGATTCTGACTGCATCAGCAACTAAACAGCGGCTATCTTTAAATAGAGAAACATGCAGAATAACATCAGCAGTTCATTGTTCATCTTTAACTCATACACTGGCTCTACTCTCCTCCACAACGGTGACAGACAGAAGAAATTAGCTTCAGGTTTTACAGTAAAATACTGTTTTTTCCTTGATTTAACAGTAATCTACTGGCAGCTGTGGTTGCCAGCAATATACTGTTTTTTTACAGTCTACTTCCGTTGTGTAAATTAACAGTATATTACTGTTAAAATATATTTTTACACTTTGTTTTTACCTCTCACACCTTTAACCATTTAAACCCCAGAGCATATACTTCAGTTTTAATTGAAGTGTCCACACTACTGAGTGTTCAAGAAACATGGAGCAAAGCTGAAGTAAATTCATTAATTAACTGACTAATTAAATGATAATTGAGGATTAACAATGAACAAATGAAGAAATACTGAAGGAAAAAAACAAGAACAGAACATACAAAACTTTAGTCACAGCTTTATAATGAAATAACCTGTAGAACAACAAATGATTAAATCATTTAAATGATCAGCGGATGATTAAACAACTCTACAAACATCATCAGCAGCTACACTTATTACTTAATACATGTATTTTTGTATAACATTTACTAAAGTTCTTCTTGAGAAAAAGTTAAAGTTTTACGTCACCATCATGGAGAACAGAGTTTGCTTTAGTTGGGCTCTCAGCTCAGTCATTTTTAACATTTATATATCTTGGCTGCTGCAATTGTTAAGAACGTTGTTTAAAAAGCTCCTTTGTTGTGGCAAGCCAGCCAAAAACCTAAATAAGATCTGGTGATGTTCATGTTGCTATTAAACGGCAGAGTCTGTTCTCATTTAGTATAATATTTACTGCTCCTATTCAATGCTAAATCTATTGTTTTACATTTGATGTCTATATATGCAATGATTTCTGGAAGTTTTTAAGAATATCTTGAACAATAACACTGCTCTATGGTGTAAATCGCACTCAAAGAGACATCAATAATGGTGACAACTATCAAAATTAACAGTTTAACTCAGAAACAGGCAACTGAAAGTCTAAACATAAACAACAGCAGAATCAAACACAAATAAAGAAAACTGTTAGACCATTATACAACATTTATTTATACCGCAATGCATGCTGGGATATTTGTACAGTGCCACTCCCAGCATGCATTGCAGCATGAAACATTTGAGATGTTACCATTGTTGAGATACAAGGTCAGATTTATGAGGTCTGAGTGTGTATTTGTCATAACTGAACTGTTTTTTGTATGTTATTTCTTAACTGTTAAGTAATTATGGAGGTATCTTTTTTGTTTCCACTTCTCATTAATTAAATTAATACCTGCAACTAAGCATAAAACCTATTGAATGTGGCCCTTTTTACCAGATTTATACCAAAACATTTATCAGAACTAATTTCAGATAAATAGATTTCTCTATTTATTGACTTCCCAACTTTATTGCTATAGTACAAACGTTTTGTAAACTCTGTATTCAAGCAGATGGAAAGTCTTCTTAAAAGAGTTCAAGGGTGAAGAGCCCAACTAAATCAGCCCCTCTCTCCATTACGGTGACACAAAAAACACCTTAATTTCTGTTGGATCTCAATGAGAATAGTATGGAAGTCAAATCAGTCAGTAATAAGTGTGTGTCTGCTGTTGTTTGTGGAGTTGTTTAATGATCCTCTGCTGAGACTGAAGCTGTTTTATTTTATTTGATTTTATTTAATGTTGTAACTCAAGTCACTGTTTGTGTTTCTTGTTTATTTTCTTCAGTAATTGTAATTATTAACAGCAGGTGTTCATCAGTGTCTGAATTCACTCATTAGTGTTCATTAAAACTGTCAGGTGAACTATATTAGTTAACTAGTGTATGAAATAGTGAACAAGGACACAAAGCGTGATTTCAAACACAGACTTCAAAACATCGAATCTGAACTCTGTTCGCTCACAGTTTTCTGCAGTTGGTTTCTTTCTCGAAAACAAAAATGTTACCCAGAAAGCACTGTTTTTAACAGAATATTACTGTTTTAGTGAAAAAACATTATTTTACTGTAGAATCTGACCGTTTTTTAACAGCAATTTTTTACAGTGTAAAGCTAGATCTGACGCCCGAAGAGCTTCTCGAGGCTTTTCGGGTGTCGCTCCCCCACCATCTAGGCACTCTTTAATTAGGTCAGCCTGACATGCCAGCATCACTGACATAGTGTGCAGGCATCCAACAGACTGACCATCCATCATATATGCTTTGCTGACTAGACCCGATGTTACTCTTAATGGTCTAGGCAACAAAGGAGGGACCCTTGCATATTTGAAATCTGGACGAAGATGACACGCTAAATATACAGAAAGAGAAAGGACAGAGTCCGTCTCCATCTCATCCCCCAGATCTAGCTGCAAACCACACGACTGAAGTGGACGCTCAGCCTCGAGCGAGCGGGGCTCGAACCACGAGGAGCACGCGCCAATTAAAGAACTCCCTCCTACTACGCAGCACTTTGCGGGAGAGATCGTCACAGTGTCCACATTCAGCATTCTCAAATGCTGCCAGGGCATGCTCCTCTCCCAAACACTCTAAACACAAATCATGTAAGTCACCAGCCGTGATAAAACGGGGGCATGGAGGCACACAACGTTTAAAGTTTTTCTCTGCCATATTAAAAACAAAAAAGTAAGTTGTCACGTTTTTTGTATTTTGTGTATGCAGGTTAGTAATGTATATTCACAGAAAGAGGATGCATTTTCACGTGCATGCATTTTGAAAGCAAAGAAGTTAACACTGAATGCTCAGTGCAGGCTTTTATACTTTCTGGTCTGACGACACTTGCTTAATTATATTAGATTGATTTCACATGTGCTTCAAGACGTGTATAAAAGAGGTGATCCCCCTTGCATTCTGGTTAGACACAGTGTTGAAGTTCCCTAGATGGGGAATATATCATTTGTGTGAGTGTAAAACATAAAACAAAAAATGTTCATTCAATTAAATATTGCTGGGTCGACATCGCCCATAATTCTCATAAGTAGCTCAAACTGTCCGTCAGCAAATCCAGATTTGGACATCTCTGTTCGTACAGATTCGCCATTTGCGAGTGCCCGCCTGCATGAGCGTTGAAATCAAATGTTGAATTGAAACTTTTGATAATCCTGAATCAATATTGGAGTTGCTTTTGCACGCTGGAGGAAGAATGACACCATGGCTGAAGTATTCCTGTTAGACAGGTAATGTTCTGTTTTAAAACTATTTTAATTAGGCTAAGCTTATGTTAGATTGTGTTATGAATGGCTTATATGCACAGACGTGTTGTTCAGCCACTGAAACCTCCCAGAGAAAGATTGATGTGACTATTTTCAGTTTTATAAGGGACCTTTCCCTTACAGAAATTTCACATGAGTTTCACATGTGAAATTCACATGTGATCACATGTGCATGTGAAATTGCACATGTGAAATTTTACATGTGAAACACACAAACCACATGTGAAATGCACATGGGATCACATGTGATCACATGGGAAAATGTATGTATTTGGAACGCTTTTGTGTGAATTCACATGTGATCACATGGGAAAACGTGTGTATTTGGAACGACTTTGTGTGAATTTTCATGTGAACCACATGTGATCACATGGGAAAACGTGTGTATTTGGAACGATTTCGTGTGAATTTTCATGTGAATCACATGGGAAAACGCGTGTATTTGGAACGCTTTCGTGTGAATTTTCATGTGAACCACATGTGATCACATGGGAAAACGTGTGTATTTGGAACGCTTTTGTGTGAATTCACATGTGATCACATGGGAAAACGTGTGTATTTGGAACGATTTCGTGTGAATTTTCATGTGAACCACATGTGATCACATGGGAAAATGTGTGTATTTGGAACGCTTTCGTGTGAATTCACATGTGATCACATGGGAAAACGTGTGTATTTAAAACGCTTTTGTGTGAATTCACATGTGATCACATGGGAAAACGTGTGTATTTGAAACGCTTTTGTGTGAATTCACATGTGATCACATGGGAAAACGTGTGTATTTGGAATGCTTTTGTGTGAATTCACATGTGATCACATGGGAAAACGTGTGTATTTGAAACGCTTTTGTGTGAATTCACATGTGATCACATGTGAAAACGTGTGTATTTGGAACGATTTCGTGTGAATTTTCATGTGAACCACATGTGATCACATGGGAAAACGTGTGTATTTGGAACGCTTTCGTGTGAATTTACATGTGATCACATGGGAAAACGTGTGTATTTGGAACGATTTCGTGTGAATTTTCATGTGATCACATGGGAAAACGTGTGTATTTGGAACGCTTTTGTGTGAATTCACATGTGATCACATGTGAAAACGTGTGTATTTGGAACGATTTCGTGTGAATTTTCATGTGAACCACATGTGATCACATGGGAAAACGTGTGTATTTGGAACGCTTTCGTGTGAATTTACATGTGATCACATGAGAAAACGTGTGTATTTGGAACGATTTCGTGTGAATTTTCATGTGAACCACATGTGATCACATGGGAAAACGTGTGTATTTGGAACGCTTTCGTGTGAATTCACATGTGATCACATGGGAAAACGTGTGTATTTGAAACGCTTTTGTGTGAATTCACATGTGATCACATGGGAAAACGTGTGTATTTGGAACGATTTCGTGTGAATTTTCATGTGAACAACATGTGATCACATGGGAAAACGTGTGTATTTGGAATTGACAGCATCGATGATGTAGATTATTTAGTTTAACAGTAAAACATCAGCAAATAGCGCTATTCCGCCTAACCTGCTTCAGGTTGAAGTTGCTTTTAAATTCACATTGGTTAATTTCTCAACATTGACAGCCTACCTATACTGTTTACCATGCTACTCTGAATATTCGCTCTGAAATAGAATGTAAGTATGGCTTAGTAACAAATGTAATTCCTGCACGCCACCGGCCAAAGATTGACTAACTAACTGTTACATTTCTAACTGGCAAGAGAAATAAACTAGTGGGTTGTCTGCTGTTGTGACGCGGTGCCCACATTCACGATTTCAGGAGGCGTGGCTTTAAATCACAGTCTCTCCCCACCGTTCAAAGATAATTTGCTAAGCAGTTAGCATCTTGGCAGATCACCTACTGCACCTTTAAGCTAGTAGTTAACAAACCAAAATGTTACCCTAATATTTGAGATTTGTAATAAGTTCTAATGAGTCATTTAACTGACGATTAACTCTTTCTTTTAATTTTTTTTTTTTTTTTCACAAATATATTTGGAAGACTCTGTCAAATTATGTTGGACCTAATTAGGTAGTACAATAAATCACATCAAAGCAGATAAAATGAAAACTCACCAGCATCAGCTCTTTTAAACTCCTTCAAAAGGCATAATAGGTGCCATTTCTATGCTTTGTTCTGCAGATTTTCCACAGGCATTAGCACTGAATCTTACTGTCATTGCATCATTATTCCTATTCATGCCGAGCCGTTTCACATTTCAAGGCATGAGATGCTCGATCTTGTTAAAGCATCATTTAAATCTGAAAATCTAGTGGGAACAGATGCGCACTGAACCTCAACAAATCCCCCAAAGTTCTCAGCAGTACAACTGAAAATCAACAGCTAGGAGAGCAAGGACGGTAAAGTCATTACATATTCACGTCCTGACTCATTGACCACAATTACATATGCACAATAATCCTGTTTCCCATCGACCTCAGAATATTCCTTTGCCTTAATATGCTGGATTACATGCGAAGAATGCACACCCTATTAAACACAATGAATAAAAAGATAATCAGATCCCTAAAGTACCGTCTGTTGTTTGGAGCCGATCATAAATGTGTATAGCTGCAAGCTGAGAGACATGACAAGAACTTTGGAAAGATAAAACAAACGCTCAGACAATTATTACGAAAACATTTTTTCTTTTCATTTTTTCTGCATGCCATATTTGCATTGTAATTTGGACTGTAAAACTCAAGTACACAATTTAAATACTTGAATTTTTAATTTATTTGGATCCAAGACAGAGGTATCACTCACATGGTTACTTAAAGCAAATATTTATGGACTTTATGAATTACATGATTCGTTGTAACAGCTTCTCCATAATTCTTGACAGACTTAAGCCAAGCAGCCTCACAAGTGATGGGTGTGCAGTTACTTACAGCCAAGCTGCTTTGACGGCTGCAGCTGACAGTCAATGAGATTAGCCGTGTAGAGGCAGGGGTGGAGCTGAAAACGAGGTTATCATGTCGGACACCTTTAGACTTGTAGTTTGCTGCATGATGACAGATCACATGGCAGGATCAATGATTTATTTATTTATTTATTTATTTATTTATTTATTTATTTATTTATTAATCCAGTCACGTTAATCCAAACATATTGAACAAAAGGACATTCCCAAAATAAATGAGCTACACTTGTAGTGAAAATTTCACAGTAAAAGCTATATATCAATGTTACCTCTAAATTTCTGTATAAAAAATTTTACAGGATAAAACTTTTTTTAAATACATAAATTTTTTAGATCTATTTTAAAGAAGAGTGGTGCAGAATCTTGAATCTTGGGCGGCGAGGTGGTGCAGTGGGTAGCGCTATCGCCTCACCCACTGTGCCACAGCGTTGCTAGGTAGATATAATGATAATTAAAATGTGGAAACAAGTTAAATAAATGCCATGTTGTCTAGTATATAAAGATAAAAATGTGAAATGTGAAAAAATGTGAATACTAGATCTGAATACTAGATTGTTTGAATTAGTGAATCGTTGACTGGAGATTAACTTTGACTGAATCATTTGAATCAGTGAATTGTTTATTCGAGAACCCTTGTTACTGGACCATTTTATTCAGTGAGTTGATAATGAAACTCATTCTGACTGCATCAGTCACATTTTTAATTGTATACTTGCTATGAAAATATATCTGAAAGTTTTATTTTGTTGTTGGTGTTTTTTTTGTTTGTTTTTTTTTTTCACTGGAGATTCGCACCATATTCTTTGAAACAGAAAGTTGTTACATTTAGACTCTTTCTGACCAAATCGTTTTAATCATTAAGCCGTGAAGAGTGACTGCGATGGAATTTTTTAATGAACAACATGTTTTTGTAAAATGCAGACAGAAACTGAGCTCTTTTGTACTGGTCAAGGCCAAAGGCAGACACATTATAGCACTTATAGTCAGGATTTAGAAAAACACAACAAGAACCACAGCAAGAAACTGAATTTTCTTTCCCACGAGAAAAGTATCTTTCCTGGAGTTTGGTTCAAATGTATGTGAGTGTATGTGCACTGATGGATATGAAACTGTCTGTTAAAAATACTCAGACACAGATTTCATCCGGCAGGATTGTTTTAGTAAACTACCATTTTGCTTTGCTCTAATCCTTGTCTTACTAAAGTCGTTTAGCAGATTTCCATGACAGTCACTCTGATCTGATTATTTGAACCAGTGAGTTGTAATTGTAACTGGACACTTATTCTGACCAGATCATTTAAACAAGCAAATCATTGCACAAAAATCAAACACAGACCAGGGGCCTCATGTACAAAGACAAATTAATACTAAAACATTGCGTATGGACAAAGCTGTAAATGTGCGTATGCAATAAAAAAAAATCAGATGTACGAAACACTGCGCACGCAGAATCCCACTCATATTTCTCTTTGAGATTTTCTCTTTGCAAAACCTCTCCCTGCCTCCTACCCCGTATAAATATGGTAATGACTTTGCTTTTGCAAAACCAAATGAAAAAGCTATGGCAAAAGCAAGCAAGAAGAGAAACTTTACAAATGTGAATTGGAGGTGCTCCAATCAGAGGTAGACCGGAGTAAAATTGTTTTATTTGCAAGTTTGTCATCCGAAATTAATAACAAAAGAAAAGAAATTGTGGGAAAGTTTAGCTGATGCGATTAACACAGTGGTGTGTGAACATCGCACTGTGAGTAAATTAAAAAAGAAATGGTCCGATGTAAAGGTGTAGGTTAAGAGGAGCACAGCGGCGCAGCATCAAAGTGTGGACCGAACAGGCAGAGGAAAAGCAGATGCTGAATTAACACCCTTTGAGGAGAGAGTTGTGCCTCAATTGTGGGCGATACTTTACTGTCTGGTGTAGTATCTGTGTCTGTGAGAGACACAGATGTATTAGAGCAGGGGTGGCCAACCCTGTTCCTGGAGAGCCACCTTCCTGCAGATTTCAGTTGCAACCCATATCAAACACACCTGCCTGTAATTATCACGTGGTGTTCAGGTCCTAATTAATTGATTCAGGTGTGTTTGATATGTGTAGAAACTAAAATCTGCAGGAAGGTGGCTCTCCAGGAACAGGGTTGGCCACTCCTGTATGAGAGGAACACTTTGTGTTCAAAGCAGCGCCACCGGCATTTCAGCTGCCCAATCTGACCGAGTGCGAGAATGGGCATCATTGTATCTGCGCTTTTGGTCAGTTTGTGGGTTGTTGAGGGGGGCCACGCCTTTAATGAATAACCATGATTTCCTAATATGCAGTTAAATAAATACTCTCAATAAAAAAAAATTATAAAAAAAAACTTAGCTGGAATTATATATTTAAATACATCACTCACCAAGAAGCCACCCATGGTGCACCCTGCCACCTTGGAGCCTCCTCGCTGTCTTTCTTTTCAAGTTGGGACCCAACTCAGCAAGAGGATCGCTCAATAAGAGGATCGCTCTCAGATTGCCCTCTAAGAGGATCGCTCTTGGAAATCTGAAACGGCTAATAAGCCAGTCATTATCGTAGGCCAGAAAATCACTGTGATCCCTAAAAAAAATTTGACCATTGACAATGTCAACGTCCTCTAAAAAGGCCAACACTGCCATTGCTATAGACTAAGGCAGACTAAATGTAGACATATAATGTAATACATTTGCAAATGCTTTTATATGTTCTAAATCACATAATAGGTAAAAAATTAATTTAAAAAAAATTGTCAATTAACCCATTTTATCAAGTATAAATTAATATCAATATTTTTCACATGTGTTGGTGCGATACTTTGTAGTGTGCAATTTAACATAATTCCCTGTAGGAGTCACCAATGGAAATAAAACGAACACACACCAGAAATATGTTGATGCAGACCAACGCACATTCTCATGTAATTTCATTGTTACCTGGTGTATGCAAAGTTTTTGTGCGTACGCAGCATTGACACATGAGGAACCAGATCATTTTAAACAGTTAGTTTCTAACTGCAGACTTACTCTGACCAAATCATTTGAATCAGTTAGATGTTAATTGGAGACTCGCTCTGACCAGAGCATTTAAATCAATTACTTTCTAACTAAAGACTTAAGCTGCAGTCACACTGCAGTTTTCTTCCCATAGCCTTTCATTCATACACATGTGAATGCGTCAGACCGAAACGCAAGCTTGTGCGTCAAGTTTTGCAGCTGTACTGGAAAGTTCAAGCTTGGTGAACTCTGACTTGTGAGACTGCATTACATGATTGCGTGATACCAATCAAAGATCAAAACACGACCTCTTTGGACAGAAATTCATTTGAATCAGTTAGATGGAGATGGTTAACTGAAGACTCTCTCTGACCAGTTAATTTGAATCAGCTAGATGTTAACCGAAGACACACTCTGACCAGATCATTTCGTTTCTAACTGGTGACTCTCTCTGACCAGATCATTTGAATCAATTAGATGTTAACTGCATGCAGACTCTCTTTGACCAGATCTTTTAAATCAGTGAAGCCTTCATCCAAATGTAACCAGATTAATACACACAAGCTTACATGAATTTTTACTAACTTGAACTGTTATTTTAAGCCCTGTAATCACATACTTGTGTCTGCTGGTGACAGTTTTGAAATTGAGCAGGATTTCTGTTGCATATGTTGAAAGCGAGCGCGGCTGGTGCTCGGGCCTGGAAAGTGTGGCATCATCTCTGGTTTTATATGAAATAATGAGCTCCATGCGCTTGGTTATATGGGCAGAAACTCCCCGTGAGAAGTTTTGCATTAGCGGTCGGTGGATGGTAATCATTAGGAAGATTTGTAGGCTGCCGGGTTACTCCACACATACGCCATCTTATGGCAGACAGAACACGAACAAACCACTCAGCCCACATGTGTGAACTCAACGAAAGCATTCCTGCCTTTTTATGAATGTAATATTTATAATGAAAATATAATATAAGCCTCTCAAATGTTCCAGTGTGGAAGGAATTAAAAATTAAATTAATACGAGAGAGAAGGTTTCCATTATGGTTGAATGGGAATGTTCATGTTATTTTGAACCCAGAGTTCCCTGTCAAAGCAAATAAAGATTAATCAGAGTTTGACGGGCAGCCTAAATTCTACATATCCTACAGATTTGTTGCACTATGTGAGTATAAAACCCTTTTTTATATATAAATCTGACTAACATTGCTATTTTGGCATCACAGTTACTATGTTGTATGGTTTAAAAAAATGTTTTAGTGCATCAATGAAATCTCCCATATGTAGCCATCAAAAAGACTTTATTTATTTAATTTTATTTAGTATATTTAGATTTAAGCTACACAGTGGTGCAGTGAGTGGCGCTGTAGCCTCACAGCAAGAAGATAGATTTTGTATATTATTTTGATGTACTTGTTTGAACTTTTATATTATTTTTATGATTTTTATTTTATTTCATTCTATGCCACTCTGGGACGCTATTCCTTCCAGCTCGCAGGTTCTGTGCATTTTGCCAGTGGCTCACAGGCGCTGGGAGGACGGTCTCCTTTCTCCCACTCCTTGGGCCCCCCCTCCGGAGCGTGGGTGCGAGGTGAGAGTGAATTTCTCGCCTCCAGTTCTTCCGCGAGACCCTTGCGCTTCCTGTATCAGCACACCTACGTCAGCAATTGTAGCAATGAGTTCATTAGCGAGGGCTCTGCCTGCCTGGTTAGCATGGGCCAGCCCTTCGCGGTGGCTCATACGCACAATTATACTCGGCTATGACTTCGAGGCAATCAAGCCGGTCCCTCCAGCCGAGAAGGAGAGCTGGTTTCACAGCCCGTACTTCATCGTGCCCAAAAAGAGCGGTGGGTCACGGCCAATCCTAGATCTGCGCATTTTGAACCGTTGTCTGCACAACCTGCGGTTCAGAATGCTCACGCAGAAGCGCATCCTCCAGTGCGTTCGACCTCAGAATTGATTTGCAACGATAGACCTAAAGGACGCTTACTTCCATGTCTCCATTCTTCCACGCCACCGTCAGTTTCTGCAGTTTGTGTTTGAAGGTCAAGCTTTGCAATACAAAGTTCTCCCCTGCGGGGGTCCGCAGGTCTTCACCAAGCTCACGGAGGGTGCCTTAGCGCCCCTTCGGCTCAAGGGCTCACGAATACTCAATTATCTTGACGACTGGCTGATTTTATCCCACTCTCTGAAGAAATTGATTATGCACAAAGACAAGGTGTTTGGCACCTCCACCTGTTGGGGCTTTAGGTCAACCAATAAAAGAGCAAACTCGCCTCCGTGCAGAGGATCTCTTTTCTTGGGCTGGAGCTAAACTCAATCACCATGACAGCACGATACTCCGGAGAGCTCGCTCAGCTAATGCAGAACTGTCTGAGAGAGTTCAACAGCAAAATAGTGGTCCCACTGAAATCATTTCAGAGGCTCCTGGGGCATATGGTATCCGCAGCCCCTGTCATGCTGCTCGGATTATTCCATATGAGACCACTTCAGCACTGGCTTCATGATCGAGTCCCCAGACACGCATGGCACGCGGGCATAAACCGAGTCTCTGTTACTGCGCTGTGTAGCTGCGCCCTCAGCCCTTGGAACAACCCCTTGTTCCTACAGGCCAGAGTGCCTCTAGGACAGGCGTCCAGTCATGTTGTTGTTTCAAGAGATGCTTCTAGCTTGGGCTGGGTGGCTGTGTGTTGAGGGCATGCAGCTGCAGGCCTGTGGAAAGGAAACCAGTTGCATTGGCATATCAATCGTCAAGAGCTGTTGGCAGTGTTCCTCGCTCTCCACCATTTTTTCCCGGTGCTGGAGCAGCAGCAGTTGCTGGTCAGGATGGACAGCACAGCGGCGGTGACGTATATCATCATATATCATATATATTCGCTCTCGCCGCATGTTTCAGCTCGCTCGCCGTCTGCTCCTTTGGAGTCATACGTGGCTAAAAACGCTGCGCGCCATTAACATTCTAGGCGAGCTCAACTGTGCAGCCGACGTGCTCTCATGGCAGCCTTTACGTTCCAGAGAACAGAGACTCCACCCCGAGTCTGTTCAGCTGATATAGGCATGATTCCGAAAAGACTCTGATCAATCTGTTTGCTTCCCCCGAGAACGCTAATTGCCAGTTGTTTTTTTCCCTGACCAAGGGCTCTCTCGGCACAAATGCACTGGCCCACATCTGGCCTCGCAAATATGCGTTTCCCTAAGTAAGCCTGCTCGAGCAGTTACTGTGCAAGGTCAGGGAGGATGAGGAGCAGGTCTTGCTAGTTTTGCCCCTCTGGCCCAATCGGCCATGGATGTCAGAGCTCTCGCGACAGCTCTCCTCTGGCAGAAATCTTTGAGAGAGGACCAACTCTCTCAGGGACAGGGCACCAACTGACACCCTTGCCCCGATCTCTGGAACCTCCACGTGTGGTCCTTAGATGTAAGGAAGACTTGGGTAACCTAACGAGTGCAGTGGTTAATGCCATCACTCAGGTTAGAACCCCCTCCACAAGGCGCACCTACGCCCTGAAATGGAGTCCATTCAAAAGACCCCCAAAACTGCCAGATCAGCGTGGTGCTTTCTTTTCTCCAAGAGAAGCTGGAGAGCAGACTTTCGCCCTCCACACTCTAGGTTTATGTAGCTGCATTCTCCGCTCATCATGACGCGATGGCTGGCTGCGCCGTGGGAAGACATAACCTCATCATTCCGTTCCTTAGAGGCGCTAGACCAGGGGTGGGCAATCTCGGTCCTGGAGGGCCAGTGACCTGCACAGCTTAGCTCCAACCCTATTCAAACAGACCTCCCTATAGAGTTCAAGTGATCTTGAAGACACTGATTAGTTCAGGTGTGTTTGACTAGTGTTGGAACAAAACTCTGCAGGGACACTGGCCCTCGAGGATCAATTTTGCCCATCCCTGCGCTAGACAAATTAATCCACCCCACCCCTCTCTCATGCTCTCTTGGGATCTCGCCCTCGTTCTCACAAGCCTGTGTACAGATCCCTTTGAAGCACTTGACTCAGTATCTTTAAGATTTCTGTCCCTGAAGACCGCTCTGCTGGTCGCGTTGGCATTGATTAAGAGGGTCGGGGATTTGGAGGCATTTTCGGTCAGTTACTCGTGCCTGGAATTCAGGCCGGCTTACTCTAACGTTGTCCTGAGACCCCGCCCAGGATATGTGCCCAAGGTTCCTACCACACTGTTTAAAGACCAGGTAGTAAGCCTGCAAGCGCTGCCCCTGGAGGAGGCAGACCCAGCCCTTTCAATACTTTGTCCAGTTCGCGCTTTGCGAATTTATCTGAACCGCACTCAGAGCTTTCGATCATCTGAGCAGCTCTTCGTCTGTTATGGTGGTCGGCAGCAGGGAAGTGCCGTATCGAAACAGAGGTTGGCCCACTGGATAGTGGATGCTATCTCCCTTGTTTAACAGACCCAGGGCGAGTTGTGTCCCCCAGGAGTGCATGCACACTCCACTTGGAGCATCGCATCCTCTTGGTCTTGCATGTGGCGTTTCTCTTACAGACATCTGTAAAGCTGCGTGCTGGGCGACACCTAATACATTTGCAAGGTTTTACATTCTGCGAGTAGAGCCAGTTTCCTCATGGGTATTAGCTAACCCTTGGTGATTGAGAAAACAATTCGATTAAGGTGTTGAAACACGCTTGCTGTGCCATTCTCCCCAACATGTAGATAAGTGCGCTTATTCATTCTGTCAGTAAAGTTCCCCGCTTTGTAAACCCTGCAGATTCCTCCGAGGTCCCAAGCACTAATTCAGCAGAGGAGTCACTCGCTGGCCCATTATGTTGTAGGTCTGCCCTCTTGTCAGCCGCGTTTTGGGTATAGGTGCCCGCAATGCGTGATCCCTACTAGGCGATCCCATATGCTTATTCAGCCACGGTGCAGTCCTCTCACAGACAGACCCGTGCGTTCCCTCTCTGCTAACCATACTATTATATGCATACTCCCCCTTCTCAGGGCTAGTCCATATATTCTGCCATCATATCTCCCCATTTGGGTAGCAGGTGGCCTCCGCAGCATCCTTCCTTCGCTACTGCACGCTTTCCCAACGTACTGTTATATTTAAATTCCTAGAATTATCTAGACGCTTGCGGCTCCTGAACAATATATCTGAATCCGTAAATCTCTTTTAAGTGGGATAGGTAAGGGCCAAGGAACACGTTAAAAGACCACGCATCTCTATGATGCAGGTGCGCTCAAGCTTGCCTGGCAAACCTCTCATCAGAGGCGGAGGTAATGTGCAGTCATTATGGCGTTTTCCCGACATTTCCCATAAGTGGATTAATTCCACTATAGTATTGAAGTTCCACATCCAAAGGGGAAGGCTCTGGTTACTAAAGTAACCCTCGGGAACTGAAATGCTATACTGCATCGCCATAATGATTGTCTCTTAGCTGTAGGTATCAGCCTCTTCAGCTTAAAAAAGGATGCCTCATCTTGCTTTCGCTGTGCTTTTATGCTAAATTGATTGCAACAAGCATCATGTGCGCAAACTGATGCTGCCAATTCATTGGCATTTCATTGGCCTGTTTAAATACTCTTTCAGATGATTGGCTTTCTGAACAAAATTCCCATAAGTGGATTAATTTCACTATAGCATTTCCATTCCCCTCCTCGGGGAACAAGGGTTTCTTTAGTCACCAGAGAGTTTTTTCACCATTCATAGGTTTTACATTGGTTTTACATATTAGAATTTTGAATTTAAAACAATTCAATAGTTACAAACTAAAATTAAGTAACAAATTATTACTTTATTAATTGGAAAGGAGTATATGAACTGATCAGTTTGCTAAATATTGATGCTCAATTTCTAGGCTTTATTGGTGATAATGGTCAGGGATGTTTATTGCCTTTTTAACTTATAAGTAGAGGTCATAATCTAGCCAGACAGTAAATGTTTGAATTGTTGAGTGGGAAAAATAATAATAATAAAAAAAGTTCAGTATTTTTAGTGAGTGTATTTTTTGCTTTTATTCTTGCTATAATAAAATATATAATTGTAGAGCAACCCATGTTCTTTTGCCATAATCATTTAACTTTAATATGTAGAACTGTCCGGGATATGAACAAAAGCCAGTGATGCATCAAAGTTTAATTTAAAAAATCCTAAACAGTTATAAAAATCTTTATAATGATTATAATAAATCATACAAATAATAAAAACAATTCGTTTAAAAATACTGAATCATATTAATGATATGAAAGTTCTGGAAACTTTCTATATCTCTGTTCATCCGTCTAAATTTACTGTCTGTTTTATTTTTTATTTTTTTTTGACCCCCCCTCTGTCATTTAAAAGAATATCGCAATGGCGAACATGTCAAATATAAAACCCTTGTCTGTTTTTTGAGGTGTGCAATGCGGTGTCAGGCGAAAGTAAAAATCAGCCTTAAGATGTTTGTTTGTTTTTTCTGTAGTTTAATGGTGCAACTAACCTGTTTTCAGTACTGTTCAATTTGAATGAATTTATTTTAAAACTAATTTTGTGGTTGTAGATTTTCTCTTTATGTGTTTGATATTGTGATATAAGTCTTTTATGTTTTATATAATATTGTTTTATATTTTCTCTTTATGTTTTTGATATTGTGATATAGGTCTTAAATTTAATACTTAATGGTCTTAAAAAGATCTTAAAAAGTTATTAATTTGACATTATGATATCTGCTGAAACCCTGGTCTTTCTACAATTGTGTAAGTGTGCTTTCATAAGAGCTCTGTGTGTTGAAATCTTTGTGATGTTTTTTCTGACCATTCTCAGCATCAATCAAAAGGATTTTTTATTTCTGTCACATTTTCTTTCCACTTTTAAAACTAATTCAATTTGGCTTTTAGTTTCCAAAAACTCCAGTTCCAAGTAAGTTTTTTTTTTCTACTTGGCTTCAAAGTCATTTCAGTCATAGATATGGCAAAAGCATGAACCAAATGAAAGGCCGGATGTCTGATATCTGGGGTTTTTGAACTCATTCTGCTGAAGTGAGTTTGTTGACAGCGAGTCTCTGCTTTATACTCAAGCACACACATCTCTCCGCTCATTTCCAGAGACTCTTTTTAAAATGCCCTTCCTTCCTATTTAGAATTGTCAGAGCCATTGTTTCCATCTGAATTTTCGCTGATCTTATAAGATCTCAGAAGCGCATGAATCAGCAGAGCGTCTGAACAGGGAAAAACACTCATTAAATCATAATCATGTTTAGCTATGATCTCATTACAACAGCGAAAAAAAATGCATCACAATTCAAAAAGTAACATTGTTTTATTCATCTGATTAATTCAGAGGCTTTATGCTGAATTATAGGAAAATGCACACATCGGTACTGCTTGCTTTGCCTTAGTAGAAGTTATTTCCTTCTTCTTTAATAATCTGTTAAGACAGCTGTGAAATAACACTAGAAATTATGCATCACTTATGCAAATAGCATGAATATGCAAATGGATGTGCTGATTGGAGGCTGTCAGCGAACATAATCTCATGCTGTTCCACCCAAAACACCTGCAAATGCTCAAACACGCACCAGCAGCGTGTCTGACAATCACAAGAGTTTATGTGCTTCCTCATCGCTTATTTCAAGTTCTGGAGGCCATTTATTACTGAAGATAGCACCACAAAATGGAGTGTTACTGGTAAATGTAAGGTTCTCACAAGCTCAGCTAAACGTGTTGCATCACAAAATAAAGCAAAAAAAGTCAGTCTTTTATAATTATGCAAATAGCTTGTTTACTTAAATACTATAAGGCAATTGGTTTAATCTCTTTAAGTCAACTAATTGCTTTTTTATAGTGTAGCCAAAAAAAACAAAAATACATTATTATTAAGTGATACTGCTTGACTCTAGCATCTCTCCTGTTCAGCCTTCATTTGCCTCCTCTGAGCCAAATAATGAGAAAGAACCAAACCTCCTACCACAGTATGCTGATGACACTCAGATCCACTTAGCCTTACTGCCTAATGACTACAGCCCCATTGACACCCCCTGCCAATGCATTGATGAAATTAACATTTGGATGTGTCAAAACTTTCTTCAGTTAAACAAAGAGAAAACTGAAGTCATTGCATTTTGGAACAGAGATGAGGTTCTCAAGGTAAATGTGTACCTTGGCTCTAAAGGTCAAACAACAAAAAAATAAGGTCAAGAATCATGGTGTGACTCTGGAGTCAGATCTGAGTTTCAATAGTCATGTCAAAGCAGTTAGTAAATCAGCATACTATCGTCTCAAAAACTTAGCAAGAATTAGATGCTTTGTTTCCAATGAAGACTTAGAGAAACTTGTTCATGCTTTTATCAGCAGCAGAGTGGATTACTGTAATGGCCTCCTCACTGACCTTCATAAAATAAAAATAAAAAACAGTTAGACATTTGCAGCTCATCCAGAATGCTGCGGCCAAGATTCTGACCAGAACTAGGAAATCAGAGCACATCACTCCTGTTCTCAGGTCTTTACACTGGTTCCCAGTTACATTCAGAATAGATTTTAAAAGTATTACTACTTGTCTATGAATCACTTAATGGCCTAAGAACTCAATACATTACAGATATGCTCACTGAATACAAACCTAACAGATCACTCAGATATTTAGGATCAAATAAACTAGAAATTCCAAGAGTTCAGTCAAAGCAGGGAGAATAGGCTCCCGCTGCATGAATCAAATCAAATCAGGCCTTTATTTGTCACATACATTTTCGCAATTTCACAAAACATCACAATTTTAAGGAGAAGACAGGTCACAGGAGGTAGCATTTAGAAAGGCATGTAAGATACATCAGGAAGGTTATGCAAAAAAATAAATAACATACCCTCAAACCTTGCTCTTGATTAGAGCAAAGTGAGACAGGAAGAAAAAACAGTCCCATCTAGCACAAGAAAGCACAAGGACAAGACATAACATTGACAAATGGGATGGGAACAGGGGATATGGATGAAGTCCGATGATGGCTGGCCGCCTGGTCCTGCAGCCATGGAGGCACTGGTCGCAGACCCACCTACCCCCTCCAGTAGGTAAAAGCACACTAAGGAGTTTGAATGAGGGGAACGGTGGTGATTGTTTATCTGTGGTTGTGGAGGGAGGGAGCCGAAAGATAGTAAAATACTTCAACTTTGGGTCAATATCTGCCAAATTCAAAGATATTTAATGTTCATCACTTGTCTTTAGATCTGGCCAAATCTTGTTGCAGAGCCGCTAATTTCACCCCGATGTTTTCCAGTTTGCGGTCTAGGACCAAAGTCTGATTTGCGACCCTACTCATATGCGTTTCAATCAAGCCGGTCAGCCTGGTGGGGTTTTGTGTAGCACTGACCACTTTCATCAGTCGTCGATAACCCAGGGCCCTGCATAAGCCCATCAGCTGAAACCATGTTATCAAAGTTCCGAATAGGTAAATATCTTCAACATCCTCCAGAAACAGAGCAGCCAGGCACAGGACACACAACTTCTCCCACCCGTCCATCACGTTTCCAGCTGCAAACGTCCCTGCAGAACAAGTGGGCTCTCCTGAGCCCAAACTTCTCGTCGAGAAGATGGTGTCAATAACATTCAGAGACCAGTTGATCAAATCTACAATTTCTTATTTATTTACGTAGCAGGGCACGGAGAACCTCAGAGATAGAATAAGACGAAGACAAGAGGAGCCAGCAAGTATAGATATGGGAATTTGAATTGCCACTGTGTATGAAATGTGCTATATAAATGAACTTGCTTTGCCTTGCCTTTGAGGGCTTTGTTGAATGCTTGCTTCTAGTTGGTCAATCCCATTTCAAGGTATGTTATTCTCAGAACCATTTAAACCAATAACACAGGCTAATCAAGTTGCACAAGAAGTATGTGTATCTGACACATATCAAAATGTAGGCCTATCCCAAGCAACATAACTTAAACATATTTGCTTAAATCGAAAATGTGCCCTCTAGTGGATTTGTCATCTGAAATGTGCAACTAAATGTACTCAGAACAATGTATTTTACATTTAGAAAAAATATGAAGGCTTAGACATTTATGTTCAATGAGCCTGAGTTCATAACATCAGTTAATTAATTACTGGATGTGTGGCCACTGTTTTGTGAATTAAATGTGATCCAACAAATTAAGGACTATAATTCTATGCCTCATTTATACATGCATCATTATGACTGATATACCATCATTACTGTCACACCTAGAGCTACAAGATAACAGACAATTAATCCTGGGCTGACATCCAATGTCTCAAAACCAGTGCCGTATAACCAGCGATCACTGTCAACCTCCCACTGTCAGTTGTCATACTTGTTTGTTTGTTTGCTTGTCTGTCTGTTCATTGGTTCACTCTTTTGTATTTATTGTTTTTACATTACAATCAATAAAAAGTTTTGCTTTGAGTTATTTATTTTTATTTATTTGTTTGTTTGTTTGTTTGTCTGTTCATTTGTATTTATTGTTTTTACAATAAAATAAATTAAAAATATTACTAATGATTATTTACTTATTATTTGTTTGTTTGTTTGTCTGTCCATTCATTCGTTGGTCCATTCATTTGTATGTATTGTTTTTACAATAAAATCAATAAATAGTATTACTTTGGGTTATTTATTTTTTATTTATGTGTTTGCTTGTATGTTGTATGTTTGTCTTTGTTTGTATTTATTGTTTTTAACAATAAAATAAATTAATAGTCTCTTAGGTTTATTTATTTTTAATTATTTGTTTGTTTGCTTGTTTGTCGGTTCGTTTGTTGGTTGGTTCGTTCATTCATTTGTATTTATTGTTTTTACTATAATATCAATAAATATTATTTGTAGGGTTATTTATTTTTATTTATTTTTTTGTCTGATTGTTTGTCCATTCGTTTGTTTATGTCACGGAACAGAATCAATAGAGAGGTTTGTGCAGTTTAACTCAGTCTTTTAATAGAAAATTCAACAAAAGCAGTCTGTCGGTAATTCAGAGAAAATACACAGATCTGGATCTTCAAAACAAAACTCAAAAGACGGCCGCCCACAGCCGGGAGCGAGAGAGGGGGAGAGCCGATCGGTCCGTGCCCACCACAGCGATGCGGGAACCACTGACCTCCGGGTGCTGATGGTCATAGCACAGTCAACAGGTGAGCAAAAAGCAGCGGCAATCTCAACATGAAAGATGAACACAGGGGGGTGATCAACAACCAGACGAGAAGAGACGACACAAATGATGATGAGATCTGATATTGGTAAAGACAAATACACGGCGAGCAAACGCACAGAGTAACAATAATCTGACAACAGAGGGAGAAAATAGGGAGGTAGATATAGGAGTGGCATTAATGACAAAGCGAGAACAGGTGACTGCTGATCAGCGCTCGCACTGATTGCAAGCGCTGACAGCTAGTAGGAGAACACAGAGGGGGAAAAGATTGACAATCAACAAACCACATTCATGACAGTTTATTTGTACTTTTAGCTTTTTACAATAAAAACAATTAGTAATATTATTTTGCATTATTTATTTTTTGTTTGTTTGTTTGTCCAATCAATGATTCACTCGTTTGTATCTACTGTTATAGATAAAATCGATGAATAGTATCACTTTGTGTTATTTTTTTTTTGTTTGTCTGTCTTTCCGTTTGTTGGTTCATTCATTTCTATTTATTGTTTTTACAATAAAAAATTATGAAAATTATTACTTTACATTATTTATTTATTATTATTTGTTTGTTTGTCTGTTTGTTTGTTTGTTTGTTTGTTTGATTGTGTGTATTGTTTTTACCATACAAACAATTAATAGTATTACTTTGTGTTATATATTTATTTTTTGTTGGTTTATTATTTGTTTTTTATTGTTTTTACTATAGAAACCAATGTTTGAATAATATTAGTTTTTTATTTATATATTCATAAATATAGACTTACACATTTCAATACTATTATAGTATAATTTATATGCTATTGTGTTTATTTTAAAATGGTATTGATTTTTGATTTGCTTGTTTGTTTGCTATTTATTTATTTTTAATATATTTTAATTGTATCCATTGATTTGTTTTAAGATGTATTTTAATAAAAACTTGACTTGAAAGTTTGATTAATTTAAGTTACAGTAAAAAATAATATGGCTTGTTCTAATGGACAAATTGATGACCAGTCCGTTTCACATTCGCCATGCCTCACCGTACCCTTGATTAGTCTTTTTTTTTTTTTTGACAGATCAAAGCGATCATTGTTTTGCTAATCAACATCACACGCTAGCACCTCGATTTTCTTTAACTTTAACTGAACTCAGAATAGTCCATTAATAATCGTCAAGGCAGTTGTATTTTGAGTAGTTCTGTTAGCAAAAAGCACACAGCTGCTGCTTCTCTCTTCGAGGCTTGGCACGTAAGTGTTTTTTGTCATCTCATTTTTCCCCCTCATTCTTTCTCTGGCAGGGTCAGTTATTGGTTATTGGCTCGGGATGCTCATAAATCCTTTATACTGTACTTGATGAAAAGCAGTCTAGGCTGGAGAGCAGACCTGAATCCAGCTGTGTTTTGGCAGAGCCCAGCTCAGTGACTGATGGATCTGGGCCGGGCTTTTTGCTTTAGCGGCTCTGCCCCTTGTAAATGCCTCAGTGTAATTAACTGCAAATCACACAGTTTGTGTAGCCATTTCCAGCATCAAAGGTCAGGCAGGGAGAATTGCAAATGACCAGTGTGGGGAGTAAGAGTGAAAGAGGGTCAACAATATGAGAGCGGGAAGCAAAGGTTTTGGCAGGAGCTGGTGTTTCAGGCTCAGGGTGTGGTAAGCGAATTGTTTACTGGCGCTGGTAAACCCGCGAGAGTCAAAAAGGCAGCCAAACGTCTTGGAGAGAAACAACAGGGTGAGATTTATTTGAAGTGAGGTAGACATTTCTAACAAGCTTACTTACAAGGGATAGTTCTCCAAAACTGAAAATGCTGCCATAATTTACCTACCCCTCACTTGTTGCAAACCTGTTTTTTATTCTTTATTATGTTAAACACAAAATAAGATATTTTGAAGAATGCTGGAAACCTGTAGCTGTCCCTACATAGTGTTTGTTTTTCTTACTATAGAAGTCAGTAACTATGTTTCCTTCCAAAGACGCAAATCAAATTTATGCATAAAACAGAAATATTGCATAAATGATGAGCAAAAAAAGCAGCGTTTCCACCCAATGATTCAAATAGAACAAAATCTACTAGCACCAAATATCAACAGTAAAAACTGAATTTTCTGCGATAGGAGAAGCTGCATGAATCTTTTCCTTATTTAATAAATGACTTGCGCCTCAGAAAACAATGGCGACATGCAATAAATGCCGGGTGGCGTTTCAAGCCATGATAAACAAAACGCAGACGCTCTTGACAGTTCTGGAGGTCATTAATAATATAATGGCACTAATACTGAAATGGTTAAGGCGTTTTTAGAATGACCAAAGCAACATTTTAGATGTTTTACAATATGCTCAGCCTACTGGTTCGTCCATTCACGCACATTTTTATCATCACATGATCTCTTATAACCAAATCACATGACTTTTTTAATGTGCATACTGGACTTTACATAATAAAAATGTTTCCAGCGTAGTTTATTCGCATCTTTTATTAGTCTATTTTTTCATGTTTTTAAGCGCATTTTCAAAATTGATGCGCATTTTAGTGTTTCCATCAGCAGTTTTTTTATGCGCATATCCAAATTGCACATAAAAATAGATGGATGGAAACTTAGCTGGTTATACGTTTTCAGCTTTCTTCAAAATATCTTCATTTGTGTTGAATAAAATAAAGAAAATCAGAAAGGTTTGGAACTACCTGAGTGTGAGTTGAGTACATTTTTTAGAAGTTGGTGTCAGTTTGTTAGTTTAAAATGAAAATCAAAACATAAAATGTTTGGTTTGGTAGCACAAATTGTTACTGTTTAGATGAACAATCTGTGCAAGTTAATACAATGAAAAGCAAACAAACCATCAAACAAATGTTTGTTTGATAATCTTTATTCAAAGTCTGACCATTTGCTTCTGCATTGGGAGTGCTGGTATTTCTTTTGCTGTCAACCTGATGGCTTCCAAAGCAACTGCATAGCATTTTTATTAACTATGCCAATTTATTTATTTATTTTTTTTATGTTGGTTTCTAATAGGGAATGATGTCAAAAAAGGCCCGCCCCCTACTTAATATTCTATTTCAGTTGTAAGTCAATACACAGAAACAAAGGTTTCAGCAACGTCTGTTTAACATGCACTTTAAGGATATCTACTTTTAAGCAGTAACATAATTCACATTTAGACTTTATGAACATCAAGAGCTTACTTTTTTATTTTTCTTCTGCCTTAATGGATACTTAAGTTTCTCATCAAATATTCTGACCAACCAAATGTTGTCTAATATTTTACATGTCCCACCCCTTCCAAACAGAAACTTGCCTTTGCCTAAATTTGCACGCTGATGTCCTCTGCTTTGTCCTCTATTCGTTAAGTGACAGTATGTAATTATTTGTTTTTTTTATCTGATTTATTTACAACATTTAATTGAAACATTTAATTTATTTTTGCTTTTTTGTAGCTCAACAGTTCCGTCCAATTTCCAATCCAATTCCAATAATTTTCCCTCTAAATCAAAGGATACAAAGGGCCAACTTTGAGCATGTCTGATATAGTGTCATTAAATTTAAATCACACCAGGGTTTCTGGAATTATGCATGTATGTATGTATGTATGTATTTAATTATGTTTATTATTTTTTTAACAAGACACAAGACAAAAAAAACATTAAAATCAGAGCTACAGGTTTTAGAACAACATGAGGTTTCACAAAATATTCTTGTTTTTTTTATTTATTTTTTTTTTATACTTTTAAACTCCATATGGATGTCCATTGATGTAGAAATGCTGTTCATGCTGGTACTTTAAAGCACTAAGCTTCATAATGACTTTCCGGGCTACGTAAAAACAGAAAAGATAAAAATATACTGTCCGTATCCATCTGATAAAATGGTCAACTTCCCAGCATGGGGATAAAAAGAATATAAATATGGCTTCATGAGAGTTATTTTGTGTGTATGTGTTACATTTTTATGGGCATCTATGGTTAGTATCAAACTCCAGTGGTAGTCATTTAGAAAACACAATATAAATATAGATATGTGAGCATTCAGTGCTGTTATTTACCTCCCCATATATCCAGAGCTTGAAAAAAAATTTTATAATAACAATAATAATAATTATTATAATTATAATAATAAATAAATAAATACTAATAGTTATAAATACTAATAGTTATAAATACTAATAGTAATTAATTAGCAAACTTCACAAGTTGAGTGATTATATTAAGAACTGCAAATATCCATTGTATGGCAACTTTTCAAATATTGTATATTTAAATATGCAAACATGTCATTATTTTATTAAATACTGACTAATTTGCAAACATTTTTGGTACACAATTGGAACATTCAATGAAGTTAGCTTAAGAATTTTAGTTTAATTTTATTTATTATGTATTTTTCAAATTGTAAAATTTTTAGGATCCATGGAACCACAATTTATCACTTCTTAATTCAGTCAGTCAAAAAAAAAATTTTTCTGTTTATTCTATTATTTGTTTATTATTTGTTCCAGTTTAATAGATATTTAAGCATAAAACAAGGCTAAATTTGGGCAGTCAGTGATTATCTAAATTTAATAAATGTCTAAGAATAGCTCAAGACTAGGCTTCTTCTACAGTGAAGGGGGACCCACTCATTTGTAGTGCCAGATCGATGTAATGTTCTAGCTTCCAGTGGGGTTCGTAAAGTGGCATGCCCGAATAAAGGGGTTCAGATAACCCGCCATGAAAAAAGATCATAAGGCATAACTCTCATATTTGAAAGATGTGCCAGATTAATAAATTCCTCCAAGTACTCCTCGACAGACCGTGCTTCCTGACGAAGTCGCATGATCTTTATACCCGCTGGATCCATCATACTGGCCGAGTCTTCTGTAACGACGGGGATTGACACAAACAACTGGGGTAAGATCCAATATGCAGGTTTATTCTTTGTCCGGCTAGGTCAAAACAGGTGCAAACGGGTAGGTACAGGCAGTCCAGAATCGTAGTCAAACACAGGCAAAAGGTGAGAAGGCAGGCGGCTAAACAGGAGAACAAGGATAATCAAGGCTAGGGTCTAAACACGAAGATACAAAACAAGGAAACCGCGTTTTAGTGTCATCATCTGATAAACAAGACTTGGCAGAGTGAAAGGGTGATAGTGTGTCTTAATTAGTGTCTGCAATCAGTCTATGACAATCGTCAGGTGGTGCGAGTAAACAGTCTAGATAAGGAAGCATGTGTGAGTGTGACCAGTGTGCATGTATGAATATGTAGTCCAGAAATGAAGGAATTGAAGTCCATAGTTATTGTTGGTGAAATCCAGCGATCTTATAGAATACGATCGCTGGTAATCGTGACACTTAACAAAATAACACTCATAAGTATTTTCTTCAATAATGTTTTACTTAAATCATACATAGGTTTTATCTCTAGTTATACAGAAAGTCAGAATTATTAGCCCTACTAAATGTAATAAAAACTAATATTATTATTATTATTAGTATTATTATTATTATTATTATAAATGATTATATAATTCTAGGCGAAGCAGTGCCGCAGTAGGTAGTGCTGTCGCCTCACAGCAAAAGGGTCACTGGTTCGCCGGTTCAAGCCTCGGCTCAGTTGGCGTTTATATGTGGAGTTAGCATGTTCTCTCTACGTTTGCGTGGGTTTCCTCCGATTGCTCCGGTTTCCCCCAAAGTCCAAAGACATGCGGTACAGGTGTATTGGGTTGGGTCAATTGTCCGTAGTGTATGAGAGTGTGTGTGAATGTGTGTGTAGATGTTTCCCAGAGATGGGTTGCGGCTGGAAGGGCATCAGCTGTGTAAAAACTTGCTGGATAAGTTGACGGTCATTCCACTGTGGCGACCCCGGATTAATAAAGGGACTAAGCTGACAAGAAAATGAATGAATGAATTATATAATTATGACTTTAACTGTAAATTATAGATTTTAGAACCGACAGATGTTCTATGAAATGTCCTTGCTCTTGATCCTAAAGCACAGGACATTGAATCAGAACAATATAAAGAATGTGTAAAGCAGACAGAAAGGCACTCCGCTGTGCTACATTAGTAATGTAACTCTGTCTCGATCCCTGCTGCTCCCTAAAACCCCAGCAGCCACAAACCTTATGGAGCAGAAAACTAAATTTGTATTTGTGTCCCACCCAGGACTGCCTGTTGCCTGGTGGAGTGTTTATCTAGGACAGATGCCACGGCGGGGTCAGCTCCCTGTAAAAGCAATGAGAAGTTCAGCGCTTCAATCGGAGAAGGTGTGATGGAAGTAGACAGATTATTTCAGCTACCATGCAAAGTTCACGCAGAAACCCCCCCCGTCACTCAGTTAGTCGATGAGCTATGAACAAGCAAAGGGCAAAGGAGAGATTCTCATAACTAGGACAAATCGCGTCATGAAGAATTGCATTTGTGGTTTATTTGTACTCATATAGGCTATTTCTAAATTTCAATATTGTGGAGAACGGACTTGCATTTTTGTGAAGACCAGTCTTGCCAGGTTACTTCAAAAAAACAAACTCGGGAGACCACAAAAAGAGAATTTCTGAGAGAAATCAGATGCTGCATTCTTCACGCGTGTTTAAACAAAAAAATTTTTTAACATTTCAGCATTTATACAACGATTTATTGGTTTTCCCCCTTTTCACAATATATAATATGCATAAAGACAGTACAAATATGTGTTAAATACAAACAATAATACAAATAAAAAAAATTTAATATAAATTTCAGCAAATAAACACCCCTAATGTGTATATGCCTTTGTTAATCTATTCATTTTAATATTTACTTTGACTGTTTCCTTTAGGGAAACTCCTGAGGTAGATAAAATTTATCTCTGAACTTTAATAATAAATCTATGTAAACTGCTGTACTTCCACCTCCTGTCGCAATGACTTCTGGGACATCTAGAGCGAATTCATTGCTCAAGCCTGCATTGATGCATCCTCGATATCAAGAACACATCCAGGAACTTTCATGCGTCCTTCGTTCTTACAGTCTTGAGTTTTGGAGCTGACCTATGGACCTTTAGACCTTTCAAGATTGCTGAAAAATGCATATTGAGAAACAGCCCTAATCCAAAAAAAATAGTTTGGATGCTTGTTCAAACTGCCTAATTAAAATAAGCTAAAAACAACACACTTATTACATCTTTTGGGGGACAACTTAATTGTTTTGTGTTCAATTCATTTAAATTTGTAAAAACTAATTAGTTAACTAAATTGATGTGCATTAGGACAAAACGTTTTAGGGACAAAATTATTATCCCCTTTAAGCTATATTTATTTTTCTTGATTATCTACAGAACAAACCACTATTATACAATAATTTGCCTAATTACCCTAACCTGCCTAGTTAACCTAATTAACCTAGTTAAGCCTTTAAATGTCACTTTAAGCTGTATAAAAGTGTCTTGAAAAATATCTAGTAAAATATTATTTACTGTCATCATGGCAAAGATAAAATACATCCTTTAATAGGTATGAGTTATTAAAAATGTTATGTTTAGAAATGTGTTGAAAAAATTGTCTCTTCGTTAAACAGAAATTGGGAAAAAAGTTTAAAAAGCGGCCTAAAAATTCAGGGGGGCTTCCTGTCAGTGGTGTAGTTTTTCTTTTAAAAATTGTAATTTACTAAGTCAGTATAAAATTGTCTTCTTGAAAAGTATCCCTTGAGTACATTTTTAGTGCTGTCTTAGTACTTTAACTCCACTAATATCCTTCAATCTGCAGTCACTACTTTTTTTTCTTGTCTATGGGAATTAAAAAGTCAGTCCTGTGATTCTTGTTCAATCAAATTACACATAGAAGGTAAATCTCATCATAATAAACAACCACAAGACATTGGCAATTTATAATTGCAGCAAACAGTTTAAAAGCATTAGAAGTGACCAAGACATCCACAGTCTTTACAAGCATTGACCCGGAGACTGTTTGAATAATAGGTCTCAAACTCAATTCCTGGAGGGCCATAGCTCTGCACAGTTAAGCTCCAAACTTAGTCAACCACAGCTGATTCAACTAATCAAGGTGTTCAAGACTAGACATAATTAGATCAACCTTGTTTGATTAGGTTTAGAGCAATACTGTGCATGAGCTGTGGCCCTACAAGAATTAAGTTTGAGACCAATGGTTTATGTAACGAAGTTATAATTTTCATTGTGAATCCTCCTGAATTATGCAGCAGTTATGTGTTTTATAGAGTAAGGGCGCCCTCATGTGGTTTGTTTGGGTACCGCAGACATACAAGTTAGGCAGGAAGTGACCTAGCGCAGCAGATGCTGTGAGACAGCCATGCTGTGGGTAGGTGTTTTTCATGCTCCGTCATAGTTTATTAATATTAGCTTAAGAAAGTAGCGATTTCAAACATTTAGTTTATAATTTGGTTATATTATCATTAAGCATTAAGTTTGACTTGTGACATGTAGTTTTTATGGCTTTTTATAAATGTCTACTGGATTATGCTCTTTAGCAAGGCCATGCGGTTGATTTGATTTTCTATTTCATTTAGATGTTGTATGTCTGCAGCAAGCAATCCACTAATAAGGGCTGTACTGTTTATTATTTCAGGTATGTCAATGTTTATTTGTTAATTGTGAATGTTACGTTTTATGTTAAATGTTCATATGATTATCAGTTAATATATGGATATTAATGATGTAATAGGCAGCAGATGCTGTGAGACAGCCATGCTGTGGATGTTGTATGTCTGCAGCAAGCAATCCACTAATAAGGGCTGTACTGTTTATTATTTCAGTATATCAGTAAAAAGGAGTAATCAAATACTGTGTCCGGGCCTTCATTAAAGAGCATTGCACACAACGCAGAGGAAGAAGAGTTGAAGGACCGAAGACGTTACATTGGTGCCGTGACTCGTCAGATCACCTGATCAACTTGATGAAGATCGCCGAGAGGTTGCTGCTTTAGTCCCTGTCTGACATAATTTGATTTATGAACATTTGGATGCATCTTTTTGCAATTTAAGACTTTCTAAAAAAATCAAAAAAAAAAAAAAAACAAGGGAAATTTGCAACAATTTTGTTTTATTTTGTATCTACTATTGTTCTTTTTTTTTGCGAACTGACATTGTTTCATTAACTTTAAAATAATGGGTGAGAAATTTGTAGATCGTTTCAATATTAGTTCTCCTATTAGCCCTTTTATTCCACGTGGGAGGGGTGTCATTACTAACAGTGCTTGCAAAGATGGACCTACTATCAATAGGATGGGCCTTTCCCATGTGACATCTGATTATGTTCAAGGTGTGGGTCGTGGGCTTTTCGTTCATGATCCGACTGCGCAGCACAGTGTTGGAAATACGTCTACGACACACAATACCAGTTGTGACAGTCAAATTTTAGATTGTCTAACTGATATGTTTGGGCGACTGGGTGAACAAATTAGTGATGCTGTCGCTGCCAAAATAATAGAGAACAGTACAATGTCTGTGAATCGAGAGTCTCATGTCAACAGAGGGGTAAATTCTGACAGCTTTACCAAGCAAGATGTTTCCCGTGTAACAGTTCATGTCACTTCTGATAGAGACCCTGTGATTTTTAGAGGAGACGGAAGTGATAAATTCCCGGTGCATGAATGGATTGAAATGACCAAAACACTTTTATTCAAGCAGAAGTGTGCTGTTGAAAATCAGGCGGATGAAATAATGTCACGCTTAATGGGCAGAGCGGGAGATATTGTGCGGATTAGTTTAAGGAGCGACACATCTCTTAACGTGAAGAGTGACCCTGAAATAATTTACTCTATCCTGCTGAAATATTTTAGTATTGCACCATCTTGCCTCCCTTTGGCAGACTTTTATTCAACTCTGCCTAAGGTGGGTGAGTCTGCAGTGGATTACTGGATCAGAGTCAATAAAGCGGC
Organism: Danio rerio; assembly: GCF_052040795.2. Taxonomy (NCBI): domain Eukaryota; kingdom Metazoa; phylum Chordata; class Actinopteri; order Cypriniformes; family Danionidae; genus Danio; species Danio rerio. The sequence continues at coordinate 12,199,120 of NC_141040.1, forward strand.
AGATTTAGCAGATGAAGGCTTGCGTAGACAGGGTCGTGTTATGGATGATATCAGTGCAGAGGTGGCTCGAATGTTGGTAAAATACTGCCCTGATCCAGTATTATCTGATTTTTTTAAGCACAAGCCGATCAGTGAATGGACTGCAAAAGAAGTTCAGGGGAGATTGGATGAGTATCAGAGAGAGCAGCGCTCGTCTCTGACATCTGCCAGCTCTCTTGACATGAGAAATGTTGATGTGTTACCATGTGACAATCTTTTGCCGATGTCTCGCTCGCAGGAAACGAATGCTAGTTTTGCGCACTACACGAGTTCCCCTCCTGTGTCTGATGGTGTGCAAGACCGGGTGCACAGTACTTGCTGTCCAGAAAGAGCAGTTCGACAGTCACATGACCAGGGGGGAAATTCGAATGAACATATCCTGAATCGTATGATGGGTATGCTGGAACAGGTGGTGGAAAGAGTGCACCAGAGTAGCAACGTCCAACCTGAAAGGAATTTAATTCCCAGGTACAGAGGTAGGGTAAGGGGCTGTGGAGTTTGCGGTAATACTTCGCATTCCACTAAGTCTCACTGCCTGAGAGACAGGTTGTGTTTTAGCTGCTTTTCACCTGGCCATGCACAGTCAGCCTGTCCGCAGTCTCAGTCGGGAAACTGACCAACCTGTATATGGAGGGAGGTTGTGCAGGTTTAGATAGTAACTCCCAAAATGTCGTAGATGTTGCAAATGCTGAAAAAATTTTCATGTCTGCCAAAGAGTCTTGTTGTAGTGAGAATGTAGTGTTTCAGAACACCAATGCTATCTGCAGCAGTGACAGTTTGTTCTACACTTCAGTCATGGTGGATGATAAGGTAGCCTTGAATGGTATGCTTGACAGTGGTTCTATGGCGTGTACCATGAATGAAAGTGCAGAGCAAAAACTGTTGGAAGCTGGTATAATCAATGATCAAAATGGAGATAGCCCAGATGTGCTATTAATAGGTTGTGGTGGTAGCCAGGTAAAACCTAAACGTACTGTGACAGTTCAACTTGAGATTTATGGATGTAAAATGCTGGTACCTACCCTGGTTGTCAGTGGGCAGCACGACGAATTCATCGTTGGTACGAATGTCATTAAGCACATTATACGGTGTTCTAAGCAATGTGACTTGTTTTGGAGGACAGTTTCAACACCTCTTTGTTGTAATGATCCTATGGCTGAGACTTACCTTTCTATGCTTGCAGGCTTGAATCGTTGGATGGGTGACGAAATTCCTGACAAAATAGGAACTGTGAGATGTAATTCAGCAGTTTGTTTAGAGCCTGGCCGTGAGTACCTTGTATGGGGAAGACTGCCTAAGCATGTAGTGGTGTCGCCGGGTAGTGCTGTTGTGACTGAGCCCACAAGTTCTCGTTCTGCACCTAGGGGCATTCTGGTAGCCAGACTTGTCACACATCTATGGGGAGACAGGTGGGTTCCATTGAAGTTAATCAATACATGGAATAAACCTGTTATGCTAAAGCGTAATGCCAAGATAGCTGATTTGTTTCCAGGTGTTGCACTGGAGGATTTGGATGATGGAGCACTATATTCACAGATTCAGAAAACTCAGCCAGTGGATAGTGTCTCCTTAGGTTCGAGCTGTATTGGAGAGAAACTGAAATCTGTTGGTCTGGAAGGGCTTGACCTAGATTCCTGTGATGTGTCTGATTCCTGTAGGAAGAAGTTGGCTGAGATGGTCATACAGTACAATGATGTGTTTTCACGCCATCATTTAGATTGTGGTAATGCTACTGAATTTGTTCACAGGATCCATCTTTCAGACACAAAACCTTTCCGTCTTCCATATCGGCGCGTTGCACCCAGCGAATATCAAGTGTTGCGTCGCGTGTTGACTGAAATGGAGGAGAAGGAGATTATTCGCAAGTCGACCAGTGAGTTTGCATCTCCTTTAGTCCTCGTCTGGAAAAAGAATGGGGATTTACGTGTCTGTACAGACTTTCGATGGCTAAACAAGAGAACACTGAAAGATGCTCATCCACTTCCCCACCAGGCCGATTGTTTAGCTGCATTAGGGGGGAATTCATTGTTTAGTACAATGGACCTGACCTCTGGCTTTTACAACATGCCGTTGCATGAGGATGACCGAAAGTACTCTGCCTTTACAACACCTATGGGTTTATATGAGTACAATCGGCTTCCTCAAGGCCTTTGTAACAGCCCAGGAAGTTTTATGCGCATGATGACAAGCATTTTCGGTGACCAAAACTTCTTGAGTTTGTTATGTTATTTGGATGATTTGATAGTGTTTGGGCCTGATGAAATTACAGCACTGGATCGTCTTGAGATGGTTTTCAGCCGATTGAGGAAACATAACTTAAAACTTGCTCCCAAGAAATGTAACTTCTTAAGGAAATCTGTGCAGTTTTTAGGGCATGTTGTTGATGAGTTTGGAGTGTCCACAGATCCAAGTAAGGTGGACAGTATTTCCAAAATGACCGGATTGGACTTAATGGAGGCTGATGGAGTTACACCGTCCCAGAAGCGCATAAGGTCGTTTCTTGGGATGGTCAACTATTATCAGCATTTCATACCCAATTACTCCTCTGTGGCCAAGCCGCTTTTTGATCTTTTAAAGGGTCAAAAACAGAAGATCAAGCGGGGTCGTGCAAATAAACGAGTCTGTGTACCACGGAAGTTGAGTGTGACTGATTGGACATCTGAAGTACAGTTGGCATTTGAACATCTTAAGTTGGCCATGGTACAGGCGGTTGTCTTGGCTCATCCTGACTTCAGCCGCCCTTTTGTTCTTTCGACTGATGCTTCTTCAGACGGCATTGGGGCCGTTCTCTCCCAGGTCCAGCCAGGAGAATCTAGAGCTAGACCTATAGCGTTTGCTAGTAAGTCACTTTCCCCATCTCAGCGAAATTACCCAGCACATCGCTTAGAGTTTTTAGCATTAAAGTGGGCAGTCTGCGAGAAATTCAGTCATTGGCTTAAGGGTCATGTTTTCACGGTATGGACTGATAACAACCCGCTCACACATATTCTATCCAAGCCCAAGCTTGATTGTTGTGAGCAGCGTTGGGTCGCCAAACTTGCAGCATACAATTTCGACATCAAATACATACCGGGCTCACAGAATGTCGTGGCTGATGCTTTGAGTAGAGTTCCATTTGCGAGATCTAATATTGGTTCTAGACTTTTAAGCGAATCGTATGACAGCCTTTTAAATGAGGTGCAAGGACTCTCTGCTGGTTTGGTTCAGGATGCTTTTAGGTGGTCTTGTGGATCTGAAGGGAAGCCAAACACTCCTTGTGGTGGTCTTGTGCATGTTAATTCTAATAGTGTTGCTGGAACATGCCTGGATAAGGAGGAGGTTGTGGCTGTGCTTGACTCACAAGAGGCATGGGATGAAGGTGCGAGACTTCGTGCTTTGTCAATCCTAGAGCATCTTCCTCAGATAGTTTCTGAGCCAGAGAGTCAACTAATTTACTCAGAGCGTGATTTACGTGAGAAACAGCTCTCAGATAGTGTACTGTCGAGGGTAATTTTTTATGTGGAGCGTCATCGCAAACCATCCAGACGAGAGAGAGCTAAGGAATCTGTTGGGGTGGTCAGATACCTTAAGCATTGGGAGAAATTTGTTATGAAGGACGGCATCCTCTACAGAATCTCCCATGATCAGCTGTCTAAGGGTAAGCGTTTTCAATATGTGGTCCCACAGTCGCTTCAGTTAGAGGTGTTGAGAGGCATTCATGATCAGGCAGGCCATCAGGGGCAGTCCAGAACTTTGGGACTTGCGAGACGTCGTTTTTTTTGGCTGAGTCTGGATAGAGATGTTAGAGAGCATGTACGTCATTGTCAAAGGTGTGTAGTCAGCAAAACTCCTGAGCCTGAGGGCCGAGCCCCCTTAGAGAGTATCGTGACCAGCAGACCACAACAATTGGTGTGCATTGACTTTTGGTCTGCTGAAGATCATAATAACAGATCTGTCGATGTCCTAGTGATTACTGATCACTTTACTAGGTTGGCTCAAGCCTATCAGTGTAATGATCAGTCTGCTAGACAGGTGGCACGTGTCTTGTGGGATAAATACTTTTGTATTTTTGGATTTCCTGAGCGCATACATAGCGATCAAGGTGCTTGTTTCGAGGGCCAGCTGATTAGTGAGCTTCTACGGGTGTCTGGGGTGCAAAAATCGCGCACAACTCCTTACCATCCTATGGGAAACGGGAGTGTTGAGCGGTTTAACAGAACTCTAGGTGGTATGATTCGTGCTTTAGCCCCTGAAGCGAAACGTAATTGGCCGAGACAGTTGCAGTCTTTGACTTTTCTGTATAACTGTACTGTTCATGAGACTACGGGTTATGCACCGTTTTATCTTATGTTCGGTAGAGTTCCTCGCCTTCCAGTAGACCTAATTTTCCGCTCTGTTTTGGAAGATCACACAGTCACTTGCTATGACAAATACATAGGTTCTCTTTTGAAAGATCTGGAAGTGGCCTTGTCCATAGCTCAGGCTCACGCTAAAAAGGAACAGCACAGACATACAGTTCTCTATAATAGGAGAGTCAAGGGTCAAGACATTGAAATTGGTGATCGTGTGCTGTTAGCGAACAAGGCTGCAAGAGGGAAGAGGAAGTTAGCTGACAAGTGGGCATCTACTATTTTTCTTGTAGTAGATAAGAATGTCGATACTCACATTTTTAAGATAAGGGATGTGAATACCGATCAAGTGAAAGTGGTGCATCGTAACTTGTTGCTACCTGTGAACTTTTTGCCACTAGACAAAGCAGAAGATGAAGGATCTGATAGTGTTCCTTCCTTGGTTGTAGCTGACTCATGTGAGGATGCTGATAATTCCTTGACAGGCGTAATTGTTGACCGTCGAGATCCTGAGTTGTATGTCAGAGATAAGATTGCACAGTCATCTGAGATTTCAGTGTCTACAGGCAATAATGATGGTTTGTCTCTTTACGGCAATGTTTCATCTGCTTCTGCAGACAGTCATGGTCGTACATCTGACTGGGTTTCAGGTCTACCCAAGAGTTGTTCGCAGTTGGGATCAACTGTCTCCTTGATCAGTTTATCAGTAAGTCAAGAAAATGACTGCTCTGACAAATTGAGTACTATCGGAACTACTGATTTTGCAGCTGCAAGTCCTGCTCATTCCGTCATTTCAATTCCTTTGTCTGATGTTTCCAATGATGATGATGGGTTGTCTGTTTCAGACTCCAGAACGTTTATCGTCCCTCGGTCTCGTTTTGGACGTATACTGAAACCTGTGAATAGACTTTTGTGTACCATGTCTGGACAAAATGTTGTGTCAATGCAGAATGGAAGAGTTTTGACTGTTTGAACATCTGTTTTCTTTTTCTAGATTATGGATAAGACAATACATGTTGTTCTCAGGGGTTTTTATTTATTGTACTTTATATAGTTTTTCTTTTCTCTTTTTTGCTTCCAATTGTAATTTTTTTTTTTATGACATACCTGGATATGGTCCAGTTGTTTTTGTTTTGATTTGTGTTTACTTATATATATACCGTGATATGGAATTGTGAGATGTATGTAGGCATCTTACTGCCAGTTGTTGGTTTGAGAGATTGGCGCTCCTCTCATTCCACTTCATCTTTGTCAGATAACCTTGTGTTTGGCATACCTGTTTATGGTATCTCTGTATCGGTACAGTGTATAGAAGAGTACTGTTGTTTTTTTTTCTGGTTCACAACTTTCGCTGCCATCATTCAGCAGAATTCAGTGGGGGTGAATGTAACGAAGTTATAATTTTCATTGTGAATCCTCCTGAATTATGCAGCAGTTATGTGTTTTATAGAGTAAGGGCGCCCTCATGTGGTTTGTTTGGGTACCGCAGACATACAAGTTAGGCAGGAAGTGACCTAGCGCAGCAGATGCTGTGAGACAGCCATGCTGTGGGTAGGTGTTTTTCATGCTCCGTCATAGTTTATTAATATTAGCTTAAGAAAGTAGCGATTTCAAACATTTAGTTTATAATTTGGTTATATTATCATTAAGCATTAAGTTTGACTTGTGACATGTAGTTTTTATGGCTTTTTATAAATGTCTACTGGATTATGCTCTTTAGCAAGGCCATGCGGTTGATTTGATTTTCTATTTCATTTAGATGTTGTATGTCTGCAGCAAGCAATCCACTAATAAGGGCTGTACTGTTTATTATTTCAGGTATGTCAATGTTTATTTGTTAATTGTGAATGTTACGTTTTATGTTAAATGTTCATATGATTATCAGTTAATATATGGATATTAATGATGTAATAGGCAGCAGATGCTGTGAGACAGCCATGCTGTGGATGTTGTATGTCTGCAGCAAGCAATCCACTAATAAGGGCTGTACTGTTTATTATTTCAGTATATCAGTAAAAAGGAGTAATCAAATACTGTGTCCGGGCCTTCATTAAAGAGCATTGCACACAACGCAGAGGAAGAAGAGTTGAAGGACCGAAGACGTTACATTTAGATGCATGTGACTTAAGAGAAGATGATGGATGCTTACTGTATGATGACCAAAATGGCCTTAAACACCCAGCAGGCACAAGACGTCAACATGATGTCATGGGGACACTGCATTTTTATTGGAAATGAAAATCAAGTTGACATCAGAACCCAACCTCAAGCCGATGTCAATGTCCAACCTAAAAGCAACCAAACATCAATGTTATAACTTGACGTTGTGTGAATGTTACCACTATGATGTCTATCAGATGATGAATTTTGGTTGTCATACTTGACGAATAAATGTCAGTATTTGACGTCTATTTGGTCACTTACTAACACAATCTAAAACATACCTAGACGTTGAATTGTGGTTACTTCACAATCACAACTTAAATTGAACTTAATATTAACATGTTATGACATTGTGTGACTGCTGGGCAATAACTTATGTCAATGCACTACAGAATGTTACGTTTACACACATCCACAAATTACATGTAAATGCATCAGCTTTTTTACAGAATAATACTCAAAACTCTTAAGTACTTTTGACAGGACTACTTTTTACTCATACTTTGAGTAATATTCACAACATATACTTTTACTCGCACTACATTTTTAGGTTAGTAATGGTAATTTTACTTAAGTACTCTTTCCACCACTGCTTACTGTTCAATTATATTAAAAAATATAATATTAATAATAATTAGGATAACTGGGCAAGTTAGAATAGTTAAACAAGTCACTGGACAACAAAGGTTTGTTCTGTAGAAATTTGGGGAGAGGGAAGATTCGTAAGCAGAAAAATATTTTTGACCTCAGCAATTTCACATTTAAAATTAACATAAATAAATAATGTTATTCCAGCCAAGCTAAAAAAAAAATATATATATATATGGAAGAAATTTTTTTCCATTTTATGGAAGAAAAAAAAGTTATGAGAATCGCTGTGTATTGCTCTGTTAAACAGCACTTGGGGAATTTAAAAAAGAATTCAAACTTTACAGGAGGGCTAATAATTTAGCCAAATTTTATCTGTTTAATTTTTTTTTTTTTTTTTGTATATTTATTTTTAAAAAAATGTATTAATGAAAAAAAATGATTGAGGGTAGATATTAGTGTACGACTTACATGCTCAACATCTTTTTATGATTGTGTGTCATTTCTTCCAGGAATCAGTGCTGTGTTATAAAGAAGCTTGGCTGGAGTGCTGGATCTAATGGCTTTTGTAAAACTTGTACAAACCCCCATCTGTCCTTGACGTCCTGTCAGCACATGGCTCGGAAGGTCCTGTAGTTTAACAGAGTGCATTAGTTTCCATCCGCTTCTTCAACCATGCTGGTTCCTGAAGCGTTTTCCATTATTCTTACCATAGGGAGTTTAAAAATAAAGGCATAATCCATTATAAACCAACCACGTACAAGAAGATCACAAATCTTACATTTCAGCCAAAAAAGGTCAGTTAAAATCAGACAAAAGGTACAAGATTTAGTGTCTAATAGCTTTAAGGAAAAAACACAATCCTGTAGAGAACAGCAAATGAAAATCAATTGAAATATAGTAATGAATAAACACAAAACAAGTTGTTTATCATATACTATGTAGAATCAATATAGGTTTATAGCTAAATATAACTTTTGTATTTTGAGATGACTAAAACACTTTTTTTAAACAAAAAAAAACATGCTAAATTATGAGGTGCCCTTTAGGATTTAAATAAAACTTTGCTTATTGACAAATACATAAAACGTGCATATGCACCAATGAATTACTCACATATACACCTATACTATTGGATGTTTAATACATATATGGAACTTGCGTATATAAATTTAAACTTGACACATGCACACACCCACATACACACGCACATATATTTAAACTCTACCCTTGCATAAACACCCACAATTACATGCACATGCATATACTGTAAACATGATGCATGCATTGTACACAGACTTGTACACACTCACATATAATATAAACTTGATCCTCACATAAACACACACATTAAGATGCAAACACACCTATACACACTCGCATGTACATATAAACTCAATCCTTGCATATACACCTACAACAACATGCACACATACACATACACTCGCTGCATGTAAATATAGCTTTACTGGCATATAGCCCCAATTTCCAAACGTAATATGTGTTTAAACATATAATAAAATTATGTCATATAAAATAATATAAAATATTAATCTATATAAATAGACTATATATAATTTGAAAAGCAACCAGAAATATGAATATACTCAAACAGCTAAACTCCTCTTTGCTATTGCAAATGTTAATGTAGCCTATACCGTTCTTGTTTTGTTTTTTAAAGGGGTTGTCCAGAATGTAATTTTAAGGCTTGGTTGTGTTAACAAGATGCAAAGCAATGTGTGCTCATGTTTCACTTGAAGGAAATCAAGTTATTTTTCACATAAATCTCACTTTGATTATATACAGCTACTCGGCTAACATGAAAACGACTGATATATTTCCTAGTTCCTCTAAAAGGCCCACCCTCAAGTGACTGATTGGTCATGTATAATAATGTGTTGTGATTCTCAGATCGGCTCCACGTCACGCCCGTACAAGCACGCGCGTTTTGTGTAAACAGTCAGTCAACCTCATGTTCGCTCTCTAAAATAACATCTGACTTGTGTCTCTAATGAGTGAAAATGGTGTGTGCTCCTTTAAGAGTGTGTGTGTGTGTGTGTTTATGTGTGTGCGCGTGTTGTATGTGCGCAGGACCTATGTTTTTTTTTTTTTCTCTGATGCTCAGATTATTTTCTGTAATTTACAGTGACGCTGCTTACAGAAGAATAAAGCTCAAGCTGTGGGATGCGACCTGTGTGAGCCTTGATTTATTTTTCTGCTGCTACATGAGTTAGATGAGCTCTCCAGTATTTTTTGTAACTCAACGCATTACACGTCTTTCACATATATTCAGAATATGCCTGTGTAAGTAATATGAATCATTCATCTTTTGCGAGTTTATAATCTGAGATGTAAAATGCATGGAAAAGCTGCCTATAGAGAAACACTGCAGTCGCACACACATAGAGAAGCTGCACATGCTGGTGGTGTGTGTGTGTGTTTACAGCAGTTTAACTGATATGAATTTGTAGCAAAATCGTTAGTGGTGGCATTTTCCGTTGTTAACATCTTTGTTACAACATGCAATTAAGGCTCGACACTGTGCATGTCATGATAAATTTTAACAAATAAAAACACTTCCAGGTCATGGCTCAGAGTTCAAAGCATCTGCTTGTTGTTACTGCTCCTCCTTTAGGGAGATTTTAACTGAATCCAGCACTGAACTGGGAGAGATTCTGGAAGCTGTGTCAAATCTTGCTTGCTATGCATTTTATAATTCTTTGGAACATAATTAATATTGACCTTAACACACTTCTGTCTGTGTCGTGTCCTTAGGAAGCCCAGATACGGAAACAGAGAAGCTCTGTTGAAATGACATTTTTTCCTTCTGCTGTAAGGTTACTATGCCTCTGGCCATGGCCCTTAGCTGCTGTTTGTAATCTCACAATGTTTGTAATCTCACAAGGCCTGGAAATATTTTAGTAGCTTCCAAAATTCGTTAATCGTAGGCTTTGCTAAGCTAACTCTATAAAAACCAAGGTGTTCCTTTGCATTGAACTTTGAGCATTTTACAATTGGAGATGCTGTTTATGTTCACACAGCTACACTACACAAAGTTTAAAATATAATAACGTAGTGAACAACCCCTTTAATTATGCTTTTTAAATTTTGGTATCATTTTGATTCAATATTCAGCCTATACAACGCCCCAAAAAAAAGAAAAGAAAAATGCTGATTAAAAATCTGTTCATCACGTTGGTCAAGATAACCCCCACAAATCAGCTATATATATATATATATATATATATATATATATATATATATATATATATATATACACACACACACACACACACACACACACACACACACCTTTTCTGTTTAATGACTACTAATATATTTTTTTTAACTTTTTTTTTTTTTTTTTTAAACAGAGTCTAATTGTAAATTCTTCAGGCCATGTTTTAGTTGAAAAACTGGGAAATTGCCATGTTTTGATGCTATGTTAAGCTAACGTGCTAGCTAGCTGTTACGGTCGCTACTTAAGTCATAAACCTAAGACAAAGTAACACAAATAACAGCCAAAGTGCTTCAACTAAATTATTTATTAACATAACCAGCAAAAAAAAAAAAAAAAAACCAAAATGACAAGAGACAGGGAGCTCAACAACATAAATATTCAAACAAAAGCAGGTTGGAACTCCCTACTTTAAACAAATATCAAACGGAAAGTATGAAGAAGAAACAAACAATAAAACTGTAACGAGGAGACTGACACAGAGGGATCCATTTTGCAGTATTTATTAAATCACACTCTTACTCAAACACACAAGCACAAAGGTGCAAACACACATCAACAGTAGTAGTAGTAGTAGTAGTAGTAGTAGTAGTAGTAGTATCGGTCTTGAGGCTGGCGGCAGACAAACAAAGTTATTTACCAGGCATGGGTCAAAGGCAGGCGGCGTGGTTCAGAGTCCGTGTATCAGGCTTGGGTCGAGGGCAGGCAGCGAGTATCAGAGTCCATGTATCAAGCTTGGGTCATGGGCAGGCAGAAGACAAAGCAGAGTCAGAAACGGGCTGGCGTAGTAAACAGGAGATCAGGCAGGATGTACCGCTCAGTAATGCTGGCCGGGGCTGAACAAGACTTCTCACTGACTGACTGTTTGAGTGCGGCTTATAAAGGGTACGTGGGTCATTAACTAGATTGGGAAACAGGTGTGCACGATCAGTCTAGGTGGATGATGTAATGCTTAGAAATCCGGTGATGGCGGCCTCTGCTGGCCAGCGAGGGGAATGACTGGGACCGAGTCGGTGACAAAAACCTTAGGAACTGTGGTGTCATGGGAAAAATTAACGAGAGCTAGAGGTCCGTTTTCCAGAGGTTTGAAAGCACTTCCGTCCATTTTAATAGCGTGATGTCACCAAATCAACCAATAGAAAACTGAAAAAAAAACAAAGACTAACAAGATCAATTGAATGTAATAATTATTGGTCGGAGTAAACGCCACACAAAACACTAGCCATTAGGCATTTTTCGCACCCTAGTCATGTGTTGAATCCAGCCTGATCTCACGAGAAAACGTTTTGCCAGTTTAGTGGCTAATTCGTACAAATTCGTATTATTTCAGTTGTATGAAATGATACGATTTTAAAAAGGAGGCGTGGCTCCTAACCCCACCCCTAACCCCAACCGTCATTGGGGGATAAGCAAATCGTACTAAATTGTACGAATTAGATCGTACGAATTCATATGAATTAGCCACTAAATGAAAAAGTTACGAATTGCCGTGAGATTGTGTTGGTTGAACCATGGATTTACAGCATTACAGTCTAACTGTCAATTTAGACTGGTCCCAAGTCCTAAATTTTAATAAAGTGATATTAAAAAGCCATTTGTACATCAGGCTGTCCTGGAGCTGAAAATAAGGTATTATTATTATTATTATTATTATTATTATTATTATATTTTTATTTCATTTTATTTATTTTTGTACATTAGTCTTTGTCTCTTTGTAAGAAGTATTTTTTAATGTATTTAATATCCCTACTAATAATGATACATTTGAATAATGCATGCAATAATCTTAAACCAAACCTATCTAATCCTGCAAAAAATATATCACCTTAAAACTTAACGTAATCAAAATCTAAATGTGAATTTAGCCTAACAACAAATGTTTCAAAGAATTAATTAGCAAATGAACTATAGCTGAACTCGCTCCTTTAAAGAGAAAGCATCTCTTAGAAACTCCTCAAAGCAGCTTCATGTAGCTGGAAACTTTGAAGAATGGCAGGAGAGAGGAAAAATAATTTGCTCTTTTCTTGACCTGTGCTGCCACAAAGATTTCTGAAGGTGCTCCATTAGCATCCCCTAAAGCACTGCGTAGTTATTGAACCAATGTGTACTTGTTGAACATTACTTTGCCACCTAAATTGTGCTCCACACGTGTCCACATAGAGATTTTGATGTGGAAAGGTTACAAAAAGTGTTCTGGTGCACAGCTTAAGTAATATTAAGACTGTCAGATATCTAAAGCCCTTGTGCCCCACAGCAAAAAGAGAAAAAATATTTTTTGAGATGAGGAGGTAGTGATTTTGACTGCCATTGCATACCCTCTCTCTGGTTCAACAAAAGAAACCACTTTTTCTGCGAATGTATTGATAAACTTTGATGACTGGAATACATTGCCATCAGGGAAAATAGAGAACCAAGACATGCACAATAAAATTAAAGAGCTTTGAAAATGTAACTACAAATATCTGTGATTGAAAATGACTGACTTACACATAACATAGAGATAGCAGAAAAAAATTAAAAAAATCAAGACACAATAGAAACTAACAAATGTACAAAAAATATATTTTCTTAGCTTGGATTGACAGATCTTCAAATCAGTGGAGAGAATATTGGACTTAAAGTAAATAGATTTTGTTTGTTTGTTTTAAATTGTTTTAAGAAAATCACATGAATATTGTAATGTTTAAACTTCTAATTTGAGACAATGTTTTATGAATAAATCGCTATTATTTGTGTGTGTGGATTTTAGCTTCACAATTTATTATAATTACAAGCCGAAATTAATTTTATTGGCGATGCAGTGGAGCAGTAGGTAGTGCTGTCGCCTCACAGCAAGAAGGTCGCTGGTTCGATCCTCGGCAGTTGGGATTTCTGTGTGGAGTTTGCATGTTCTTCCTGCGTTTGCGTGGGTTTCCTCTGGGTGCTCCGGTTTCCCCCACAGTCCAAAGACATGTGGTACAGGTGGATTGGGTAGGATAAATTGTCTGTAGTGTATTGTGTGTGAATGGGTGTGTATGGATGCTTCCTAAAGATGGGTTGCAGCTGGAAGGGCATCCGCTGCGTAAAACATATGCTGGAGTTGGCAGTTCATTCTGCGGTGGCGACCCAAAATTAATAAAGATTCTAAGCTGACAAGAAAATGAATGAATTAATTAACTATATTTATTTCTTCCTTTTTTATAGAGTTTATTGTGCAAAAAAACATGGTCTCTTACTCTCAAATTTGGTGGTGTAAGGATGGCTAAATCTCTCCATAATATCAGACCCCGAGAACTATTATGGAATTTCATGAGACAAGACCACAAGAATTGCCATGCAATAAAACAATAAACTTTTTAGTCTGAGTAGCAGATCTGCAAAAAAAAAAATCAAGTTCTTCAACTGCCCCAGTAACCCATTATGTAACCCCCTCTCTGCCTTTCACATTCCACACTGAACCTTCATCCTCTTCATATGGTGGATCTTGTGAATCTATAACTTTAATTTGTCATGTTTGGAATCATTTTAAATGTCGCTCTGTGTGATTGGTAAATGGTCTCAGGTTTTGCAATAGTCACTTGTATTATAATAGTTTTTGTCTGAGTTTGGGAAAAGTCCTACTGAAGTGTAAACTTGTCTGTAAATTATGAAATTTTTACTCCAGGTGGTGATTAGTTTTTAGGTTAACATATGACCAGACAGAGGTCTTGGTGAAGCTTTTATTATCTTTAATTCATAGTTATTTGTTCTGAGTTGTGTATTTAAGTGAAAAGTGTAACAATATAATTGGGATTTTGTTGCCAAGACACCCTGTTGCAGCAACTCTGAGACTTATGATGCAATGTACTTCTCTGGTCAGGTATGCATCTCTAACTGTTTGATGTATCTTTGAGGAATAGATGTTGCATATGTACAATGGCATCTATAAACTGGCTTTCCGATTGTTTTATTCAATAATTTGCATAATATAATTTTACCTGACAATTAAAATGTTTATTATTTTGAAATTGACTGAAATCATCATTTAGCATTTTTTAACGCTAATTTAGATCAAACTAGAGGATCACAAATAAAGAAGCAGATAGCACTTATTCATAGTCCTTTAACTTTCTGACCACTTTTGATCTGGCAAGTTGCATGTCAAATAACTGGTTACACTACCTTTCTGTCACAGAGCAAGCAGTAGAGGGGGTGACTTAAAAGGTACCAGTCGCCTGCAAATCTCTGACTAAGAATCAAGCTGGTGAGCCCAAATGGGGAAGGCATGCGAAAATGGCCATGCATAAACTCAATTGGTCCCCGATGAAAGAATAATTGAAAGTATAGTGTTTCCGAAATAATCAAATATCCAAATTGATTAACTTTGGATAAATGTTATCCATTACTAATTATGAACACAGTCTAAATTTAATGATCACTTGAAAATTGGAGTAAGATTACATTCAGAGCTGGAAATGAATAAATACATTCTAATAAATACCAGAATTCTTTTCAGAAGCCCTAGAAAAGGCTAACACGCATTTATCCATCACCATTCATTCATCATTGGGCAGGTAGATGGACTTCAACAGTGGTTTTGGAAAAAATGGGAATAGTTTTTAAAGAAATATTTATAGCCATGTATGTGCATTCTGAGACAATGCATGTTAAAAGAAAAGTAAAATAAAGTAAAAAAAAAAAAAAAAAAAAAAAAAAGAGAGACATGCAACTTCATACAATTTCACTGCAACTATCTAACAGGCTATTGAAAGCAGTGAATTAGGATTTCATTATGGAAAGTCTTAGTCACAGTGAATATACGTTGGGGGTGGGGAATATTCAACACATAATAAAAGCAATAAAAGAGAACCAACCTATTAAGTTACATGACACAGTGGAAAAGTATTGAACACATGAAGAAAGGGAGGTGTAGAAAGGCAGTGAAAGCCCAGACAGCAGATGAAATATCTCAGAAGTTATTCAGCAACCCTCTGCCCTTTATCATTGTAGATAAATAATAGCTGCATTAGTCCAAGATCTACATTACCAGGATGATGAAGATGAAACCAAAGTGGACATTTCAGCACAACAATGATCCACAACATAGCCAAGGAAATTTGTAAATGGTTTCAGAGAAAGAAAATCCGTAGAATGGCCCAGCCAATCACTTGACTGGAATCCAATAGAAAACAAAAATTAAAGATCAGATTTGATAGACGAGACCCACAGAACCATCAAGATGTTTACACTACACACACACACACACACACACACACACACACAGGTGAAGTCAAAATTAAAAACACCCCTAAATTTTCACAGAGAGAAGATTTATTCAACACATTTCTAACAATATTAATAACTTATTTTTAATAACTGATTTATTTTATCTTAGACATAATGACATTAAATAATATTTAACTAGATATTTTTCAAGACACTTCTATACAGCTTAAAGTGACATTTAAAGGCTTAACTCGCTTAACTAAGCAGGTTAGGTAATTAGGCAAGTTATTGTATATTGATAATTTTAATCTGTAGAGTGTTGGGGAGAAAAAAAAATTATATATATATATATATATATATATATATATATATATATATATATATATATATATATATATATATATATATATATATATAGGTTGAAGGGGCTAATAATTTTAACCTTAAAAAAAAAAAAAAAGTTTTCTTTATCCACAAAATAGCGAAAGTGAAAGTATGGGCTGATTGGATTTGGCCGAATGGCCAAATTATTCCTTACGCTGCAGATGCTGTTTAACTGTTTTTTACGCTAGAGAAAGTGTTCAGATTTTCTGCTTACAAAGTCCACCATGTAAATAGCAAATGTGCCATGGAGCGATGCAACTGACTCTTAAAAGGAAGGGGCTTTGGAAATAAAAGGAAATGAGGCTCTGATGGATTTATTCTAAAAACACACCTATAACTCATTAAGAGAATAAGCTTAACCCTGTCAGATCATGAGCTGAGGTTTAAAAGCGCATTTTCCCATCCTTAAAATAGCAAAAGTGGATTTGGACATGCCTTTAACCCTTTTGCGCCTTACGTTTTAGACTTTGTGCCTAGACCGTTAAAATATAGCCCTTTGTGAGTTATTGGTTTGGAGTTTGGATTTCCCTTTTTCCATTGACAATGCAATATATCAGCCAAAATTAATCCAGTGCTCTTGAAAACAAACAAAAAAGACTAATGTTGAAATGCAGCCACAATAAATGCTGTAATCATAGCTGAAGGTGGTCCAGCTAAAAATGAGAGTGTGTGACTTTTATTTGCACCAGACGTGCAATGCTTGAAAAAGATGGCAAGTCATGAAAAGACCATCTGCACAATATAAGCATTCAATACTGCCTCCCTCATAAAATCTGCACGTATTCATCATGTTCAAGTCATTGTAACTGTCATCACCGCAGTATCTCACACATCACCAAAATCAACAACGATTAAGTGATCCGCATACAGCCTGTGCTCTTTCTGCTCCACGAACCAGAAACTCCACTGATTTAACAAACGTTCAGTAACACGAACACAACAATTCCTATTCCTGAGAGAGAGGCTTTATAAATTATACATTGCCTGTGTCTAGAGTGCGCATGTCAGTATGGGAAACATTAGTTTTATTTTATTTTTGTTATAATATAATATAATATAATATAATATAATATAATATAATATAATATAATATAATATAATATAATATAATATAATATAATATTCAATCACCATTAAGCTCTCTGGATAACCTATAAACCTTCCATTTTATTTATCTTTTTTCTTTTTTTTTTTTTACTTCTGCCTCACAGTCCTCATTTATTGCTTAATAATAGCGGGTCAAATAGATGCAATATACCTTGAACTGGCATTATGTATCATCAAAAATTATAACTTTATTTAAAATGTAATTGCTGTATTAATGGCAATTTTAAAATAAAGTCGTTTTTGAAGAACTGTGTGTTTATTATCATTTACATTAAAAAATGCATTCAACACATGTTATTTTGTTGTTTTTAAAGTTACTTTAGCTGTTTCTCATCCTTATAAAATTTATTTACTCATCAATATACCGTATTTTTGCAAGAAAAAGAAGTTTTCAATCTATTCATTCTCCTTTGTATTTCATTGTCAATTAAACATTTCAATTTATTTACATACCAAATCAGACTAAACTTCTCCATGCATCAGTACGAAATGTGTTTTCCTAATAATATGGTAATGTAAAATAAGGCCAGGTCTATGTATGCATATTAGATGCTTTTCTTTACTGCAACAGGTGATTAGAAGTGTGATGTGGAATATATTAGCATTAGCAGAAACACACATTCTGTCTGCGTTGAGGTTTGCGTGCAGCGTTTTGTTCATAACAATCTCTTTAGTGAAACATTGATCTGGCTCCGGCTGCTGTTGTGATTATGAAGTCATGAGGGCGCATGCATTAAACACAAGGGCTGACAGTAATCTTTTATCCCTTTCACCTCCTAGACATGGCAAATCGAAGAAACATGATCTTTTCCAGAAAATTCCACTGTTTCTCACATTCCACTTTTCCAGGGTTGTAAATAAAAATGCATTGTGGTCAGTTCTGTCCAATGTTTGGGAATTGACTTTTTATACCTAATATGTTTCGAAGCAATTTAGGTTAAACTGTTTGATGTTTTTAGCACTTCACAATAAGGTTGAATTTTTTAGTGTTAATGTATTTACCAACATAAACAAACAAAATGTAATAATACTGCAAAATAAATTTGCAGTAATTGCAATAAATTACAGTAACTACTGTAATGTTATTATACTGTAAAATGAATTTGTGGTAAAGGTATTTTGTTACCATAAACAGAAATTGCGGTAAGGGAATACTACTGTAAAACACATGTACGGTAAGCAACTGTAAAAAGAGGCTTACTGTAAAATTGCGGTAGCTTGCTGGCAATCGTGCCAGTAAGTTACCACAAAAATGCGATAAAATATCTAATAATAAGAATTAGTAATAGAAACATCTGATAGAAATATCTTTCCTGACACAAATAGAAATATAGCTGTTAGATATTTCTTGGAGCCTTTTTGCTAATATGTTAAACAATCGAACAGTTCACCGGGATCAAATTTGGTTGCTTTAACCTGAAACAATAAGATTCTGTTCTTAAGGCAGAGTTTTATAGCCTTTAGTTGAGTCCACATTCACACCTGCTGGGCCTGGACTACTCTCAAGAGTGTCTTTTCACTAGTTGAAGAGCCGCTTTTGTTGCTCTTTCAGCTCTTGGATCTATCAGCAGCAGGCTGCCATGAAGTTCTGATCTCATAGATAAACTATATATCAAAGTAATGACCATTCTTGCTCTGTAAATCTTTAGTTATTAACCCTAGTCAGGTACTGCATTGGGCTTTGTGGCTGCAATAGTCATATTTTCTCCTGGCAGCTTTAGGAAACCGTTTCCTATAAGATCATTTGCAAAAGCCAAGAGCTGACGTGACATCACTGCTGACTCAGTGCTGAAAAGGTCAGCATTATTTAGATCTTGATGTTTCAAATTCTTCATATCTTATCAGATCAGTCCAAAGCTGGCCCTTTATTATTGTTTCTATTGCACGGAAATTGATGCATCATGAATAAAAAGAAGACAATCGATTTTTTTAAACGTTTCTAAAATGAAGGCCCTTGCTTTTAAAGGCCCAGCTGTTTATTCTACATTTTACAGAGGCATATATGAAAGTATTATACTGTATGTATGACCATCACACTGATCTGATCATCATAATTATCCATATCTAATGCAAGGCAAGGAAAGTTTATTTATATAGCACATTTCATACAAAGTGGGAATTTAAGGTGCTTTACATAATCAGGAATGAAAGAGATAAAACAGCGTAAAGTGTTTTCCATATACCAAAACACAGGTGTATCATATTTTCTCATTTTATTCTTGGACTATTCTAGGATCATTCTCATGATCCCACCACCCCCCACCCCCCTCTTGGACTGTTTTAGACACTATTAATCTATTGGACTTCTCCAATTAATTAAATTTTCACCTAACATTAAAAAATGTAAGCTTTACAGCTCTAATTAAGTCTAAGACATCGTTGTTGAAGACACAATCCGTTATTAAGTTTTCTGTCACATTGTGAACTCAGAAATAATAAATTCTGTATCCAGATGCCATGTTTTCATCTTAATCTTCTTCTTTTATTATTATTTGTTTAAATAATGGACAAGACCTTACAAAGAACATGGAAACAATGGTTTATGAAGACTATGGACGAAAAGACTGGAACCTAAAAAAGAAAAAAAATAATGAAACCACTGTTAATGCTAAAGGTCAGGGCACCAAGTCAATAGTTAAACATGGGTTTTGTTGGCCGTCAGACTGTGTTGGTCTGGCTAGTTGGTTAGGTGTGTTCCACATGTCGCTCCTTGTTGGTTTACATTAGATAGAACTGACCCGATTCAGAACATAGAAAAACTGTCTACCATTGTCTTAGAGTCCAAAATCAAAAACTGAAGTGATGTAATCGATTAAACAATTAAAGTTAAGAACACACATAATTTCCAGCTGCAGTTTTCCTCAATTTTTCAAATATTTGCAAACAATATGGATAAATTATCAGACATATTTGCAAGAACAAATCCCTAAGCGGTGAGCAACATTTACTATAGTACTACATTTACTATATTTTTGTTTATGGTTTTCACCTGTGCTAGTTCTTTGACAATGGCTTGGTGTATTCCAGAATCCAGGCTTTACATTTTGCAGGCAAAGAGATTCATGAAAAAAATGCTATTTATTTGGCTTTTATGTTGTTGTTGTTTGTTTTTGTTTAGATTTTTTTTTTTTAGATAGTGCTATACTTGTATGCTTCAATAATAAGAAAAACATCTCTGCTACTCACACTCGAGGTAATGCTAACATTTTAACATCAAGGATGGCTTGGATGACTTTATAAAGGTCCTAGAGTGGCCCAGCCAGAATCCAGACCCAATTAAACAGAAAATGGCTGTGCGCCAATGCTTCTCATCTAGCCTGATGAAACTTTACAGGTAATGGAAAGATGAATGTGAGAAACTGCCAAAAAACAAATGTATTGAGCCAGACTATGAATATTTAAAATACAAAGGATTTTAAAAAAAAAAATCATTTTGGAAAATTGTAACAAATGTCTTTCATGCTGTATTCTGTCAAGGCAACAACATGAAATGTGAAGAGCTCTGAAAACCTTCTGCATGCACTTTACATCTCTGAGAGAAAGTATTGGAATTATTCATCAGGAAATGTTCTGCGAATAAAAGTGGCTGGATATAATCAGCACAATCAGTGATTGGAAACAGCAATGTGACCTTTTTAATTTTTTTTCCATTAATTAAAAATGCATTTTTCAGTCCATTACTCTCCCAAAATAAATAAGCCAATGATTAAATAAACAGACCTGAACAGATTCGTATCACTCAAATGCCCTTAAAGTCGCTGCTTCTTATAGATGCAGTCAATTAAACAAAAACATGCTGACCTATCATCCAGCACGTATGAGGTTATGAGCTTGATGTAGCAGAACAAAATAGTTTGGGGATGAACTGTTTTGAAAATGGAAATGTTTCAGTGTCTCTCCATGAACCTTGAACAGAGAGCATTGTGCACCATTTACCATCTCATACTGTGAGCAGCAGCTATGATCAAAACAGCACAGCTGCTCTTAAATAAAAGTAGAAAGGCTTCATGTGGTGTCCAGAATATTAGAAAACAACAATAGCGATATGAATAAATACAAAAATCCTAAAAAATAATGAATAAATACATAACTTATTAATCACCAGTATGGTTATTTAGTGTTGTCGTTTTGATTCAAATAAATACTGATCCACTGTTTAGCATTAATTTAGCATTATTGTATAATTTTAATTTTAAATTGTGTTTTAAATTAAAATTGTATTAATTGTAATAAAATGTGTTAACTCTGATTCTGAACAGATTAAATATTCAGTTTTTTTGTGTAAATAATTTACTGAAATGGAAAAATAAATTAATAAATACAACATACATACATACATACACACATACATATATGTATATATATATATATATATATATATATATATATATATATATATATATATAAAGAGAGAGAGAGAGCGAGAGTTGAAGTCAGAATTATTAACCCCCCTGAATTATTAGACCCCGTCTATTTTTCCTCCAATTTCTGTTTAACGGTTTTTTAAACAGATTTCTAAACATAATAGTTTTAATAACTCATTTCTTATAACTGATTTATTTACTTATTTATTTTTATTTTATTTTTTGCCATGATGACAGTAAATAATATTTAACTAGATATTTTTCAAGACACTTTTATACTGCTTAAAGTGAAATTTAAAGGCTTAACTAGGTTTATTAGGCTTACTAGGCAGGTTAAAGTAATTAGGCAAGTTATTGTATAACGATGGTTTGTTCTGTAGACAGTTGGGAATTAGCTTAAAGGGGCTAATAATTTTGACCTTAAAATGGTGTTTAAAAACTGCTTTTATTCTAGCCGAAATAAAATAAATAAGACTTTCTCCAGAGGAAAAAAAATATTATCAGACACACTGTGAATATTTCCTTGCTCTATTAGACAGCATTTGGGGGGGAAAAATTAAAAAAGGAAAAAAATCAAAGGGGGGCTAATAATTCTGATTTCAACTGTATATATATATATATATATATATATATATATATATATATATATATATATATATATATATATATATATATATATATATGGTGCTTAATAATTATGATTTCAGAGGTCAGTGTGTCGGTGGTCATTAGCCTGTCTTTGAGCAGAGCAATGAGTGTTGACATTCTGCCGCAAAAGGGTGACAAATACAGCATAATAGGTGCATAGGGGAGGAAAAACTCTGCATAAATTTCAAATTACAGCTGATCAAATCATTTTAAAACAGGTAAGTGCTAACCTAAGTCAATCTCTCTAGTTTGTATGTTGTGATGCTTTTTTTTTATATAATAGTAATCTGGTCATGTTTGCTTTGCTTTGGCTTTACCGGGCTTAATTACTGTGATCTCCTGATTGCAACAGAAAAATATTGGGAAAATTGTGTAGACTGATGCCATTTCGAGGCGTTCAGCCGTATAATCTTATGTCAGCAATATCACGAATTTTGTCATCGCTTTAGATATTATGCTAGAGAATCATTCAATAACTAGACGTAAAAAAAAAGTGACATTTGTGAATTAGGAACGGTTTTAGCTGTTCTGACGTCAGCTGCAGATTTGAATGATTGGAGTAAGAAGATCCTCCATGTTTGATTTTCTTTTTATATACATGATCATGTGGTTAAATTGTTGTGTAAAAACAATATCACAAGAGTAGCAGTGCGATGTGGCTTTATATCATCGTGAAGCATGCACTGGTACTAGGCCTGCTAAGTTTGATGGCACAATCTTGTTTATAAAAAAGAAAATCATCAAGTCTTAAAAAATCCATTTTTATGAGGAAATACTTTCTTCTATTTTATATCTGCAGTTGATGTCAGAATCGCAGAAACCATCGATGCTTCACAAAAGTCACTTTAGAGCTAGTATTTGAAGGATTCTCTAGCGTAATATCTAAAGTGATGACAAAACAGGGAATATTGCTGACATTGTAAGATTATAAGACTGAACGGCATTTTTTGCTAGTCTGCATTAACGAAAACAGAATGTTCTGACTCAAAAATACATACATTACTGATACTGTATGCGAGCCCCATCTCACACTCAATACACTACAATTGTATGGTATTAATACAGCACTACAGTATACAAAAGAGAGAGATCGACTTAAAATGTCACTTACCTTTTTAATAATGATTTAATCAGCTGTAGTTAGAAATTTCACAGTTTTAATTTCTAAGGCAGCGGTTCCCAACGGGGGTCCCGTCCCACTAGGGGGCCCCAGCAAGCTCTGTGGGGGGTCGGGTCATATTTTAAAAGAAATTTAGCCGTGGACAATTAGGAGAACAATTCATCCCCTGACTGTCCAAAAAAATTCACAAATTGCACAAAAACAATGCAGGAAATGCCAAGATGGACCTGAACTATGGTTTTACTCCATTTTCTAGAAGAAAAGAGTCCCTGACCCAGCCACAGTGCATTATGTGCCTTAGAGATCTGTGCGGGACTAAATTTTGAATCCCGCGCCCGCAAAGTTTTAGCCCAAACCCGACCGCTCCCGCTTATATTTAGCATTTGTTGTCCCGCTCCCCGATCCACCCTGTTTTCTACTCGCCGAGCCCATTCCAGCTAACGAGCGGGGGGAGAACCACACAGCTACCACCCAGCTACAGAGTCCAGACAGCCTATAACAAACACACACACACACACACACACACATAAGCACCAAGCAAGTGACACACACACATAGGCATCACCACACACACAGACAGCACAAAGCTCTCTCTCTCTCATTCGCACACACGCATACACACACACACACACACCTCTCATTTGCGCAAGCACACACACAGCAACAAATAAGCTAAACGCAGCATCACGCGGTCTCGTTCACACACATACATACGCGTGCTTGCTCGCTTGGGAGTCGGGAGCAATACTGTTATACCACCCGCTCCCTTCCAAAATTAAACCAGTTACCGACCGATCCCATGCTTTATTCTGTAATTTATTTAGAATGCATACCTCTAATGTGTGCAAAGTACTTGCCAACAAATGCAGAAGGACGCCCAAATTAATAAGACATTTGCAGATGACTCATCCCCCATTATTATTACATTATTGTGTCTAACAGCAGCCCTTGGGGGCGCCCCTGCATGCCAGTTGTACATTTTGTACAAATTGTACAAAAGTCCCATAATAAAATACAATAAATCAAATTATCCCTATCCAATAGTCATCAGTTTGGTCAAAGATTAAATAAAATAATTAGTGTTCATTCCATAAAAAAGCAAGATAAAAAATATAGTGTCAACAATAGTATTAAGCAGCTGTTGTCAAATGTGATGAAACAAAATGTTTCTTTAGTATGACATCAGCATATTAAAATAATTTCTGAAAGACACAGTATGTATTACAAATATGCTAGAGTGATGAGTACTGAAAATTCAAGTTTGCATTACAAAAAAAAAAAAAAAAAAGACAATGGTCATTATACAATTTTGATAATGTTCTTGATAAACGAAAATAAAAAGATTTTACCTGATAGTACTTCTGGTTACTTAAGGCCAGCACAGTGCATTGTTGGTGTGTGTTCTACAGAAAATGTAAGGGAATGATGGTAGTGTGTTATTCTGAGCATAACCTCAGACAGACTGACGGCTGGTACAGAGATTTTCTCAAAAAAACATCTATAAAGATCTGGTCATTATCCTAAGTGTGTAAAGTGTCCGTCCACCACAGAGTCAGATAAGATTGCAGCTTCATGCAGTCATTTCCATGGCTGTCATTCTAGTACTAAGTATATCATGATGGAGGACCACAGAGTGTCAAAGTTGAGCCAATAATCACAAACACACAACCACATGAAAAACACTGCACTGCCACGCTGAAACTCATCGCTTGCCAACACTAATACAAAAAGTGTGTGATTAAATTTGAGACGAGCCTGTACTTTAAGCAGACCTGGATATTGAATGGTTACTCACAGAAAGTTCATTCCATCTTCAATCGACTGTGAATCCAGAGAAGTAGATTTTAAAAATGTTTTCAACAGTGCTTTATTGTAATCACTGATGATGAGAAAGGTCTTTTTGAAGTGAGACAAAAACAAACTGAGTTCATTTGTTTCTTCATTTGTCCGTTTATTCATTCATTGAAATGGGTTTTAGGTTTGGTTTGTTTATTTAGTTTAGATTCTGTGATACAGTTTTTCTTGTTTGCTTTGACCTGATTAAAGAAACTAGGATCCATTCAATTTTCCTTATCACTATCCCTTATTTTTCCCAACATTTTTCAAAACAGTTAACAGATGTCATTCAAGCAGTCCAAATTCTATTGTTTTAGCTATGGTAACCAAATGAAAAACCATCTATTCCTAACTATTAGAAACTACCAAGATCCTTATGAAATCACTGAAGCACTGGTTAGACACTCCTTTACAGAAATCTTCAATTAGCAATCAGTTCGCAAACCTCATAAAAACAATGGAAGGTCTGTGTTGTTCTTTGCAGTATAGATGGAGGAGGTTAATAGTGGCTAGTCTCATACTCTGATAGATGTGACTGTATTTTTGGTTTGTGTTTTCTCTAATGTTTACAGTGTTGTATTATTTTGTGTCTGTTTTGATTTTTTTCAGCCACAAAAAATGTCATGAATTCAATTTAATCAAAGCGCTTCTTATTCTGAGTTCAATTCTTTTGATTTGACAGCCCACAAAGAAAGACAACAAATGGCATGGGCAATAGGTTATAATGACAAGCAATGGTGCACTAATTCACACTAAGTTCTGTATTTTTTTATTTTTTTATTTTTTTTTAGTGTTTGATTAAAAGAGCTCATATACTTGCTAGCAAGTTGTGATGTTTAAAGGCAACATTAGCTTTTGTTGCATATTTTAAATGTTTTATAATAAATAAATGTTTGGATAATAAATGGATGGATAGATTAATTCATTTAAAGAGTTGTTATAATTTGATTAATTGATTGATTGATTGCAAATGATTTCACGAATGAATAAACAAACAAATAAATGAATAAATGAACTAATCAATGGATGAATTGATGGATGATATGTAGATGGAAGGATGGAGTAATTTATTTGAATGATTGATAATATGATTGAATAAACAAACAAACATATGGCGAATGAACGTTGTATGATATACATTGTAATGTTGGATGAGTAAATGATAGATAGAATTGGTGGATGATAATAATTGGATGGATGGATGAATTTATTTAAGATTGTTATAAATTAATCAACTAGTGATGGAAAGAATGATTAATGAATGAATGGATAAATATTATTTTTATTGATGGATAGACAATTTGTTTGAAAGACTGATAAGATGAACCAACAAATGAACAAATGAATGAACAAATGAACAAACAGGTGGATGGATAGATAGATGGATGGATTGAAGGATGGGTCAATTTATTTGAACGATTGTTCTGAATTAAATACCTGATGAATGAATGAAGGGCAACGCAGTGGAGCAGTAGGTAGTGCTGTCGCCTTACAGCAAGAAAGTCCCTGGCTCAAACCTCGGCTGGGTCAGTTGGCGTTTCTGTGTGGAGTTTGAATGTTCTCCCTGTGTTCGCATGGGATTTCTTAGGGTGCTCTGGTTTCCCCCACAGTCCAAAGACATGAGGTACAGATGAATTGGGTAGGCTAAATTGTCCGTAGAGTTCTGTGTGTGACTGAATGTGTATGAATGTTTCCCAGAGATGGGTTGCAGCTGGAAAGGCATCCGCTGTTAAACATATGCTAGATAAGTTGGCAGTTCATTCCGCTGTGATGACCCCAGATTAATTAAGCGACTAAGCTGAAAAGAAAATGAATGAATGAATGAACGAACAAATTAACTAAAAACTAATAAATGAATGGATGATATTTTGATTGAAGGATGGAGCAATTTTAAGGATTGATAAGATGAATCAACAAATGATCAAATGCCTGAACAAATGAACAAATTGTTGGATGGATGGATGGATGGATGGATGGATGGATGGACAGATGGATGGATGGATGGGTGGACAGATGGATGGATGGATGGATAGATGGATGGATGGATGGATGGATGGATAGATTGATGGATGAATAGATGGATTAGTTTATTTGAAGAACTGATGTGATGGATGGATGGACTATTTTATTTAAATAACTGATGTGACGGATGAATGGCTGGATGGATAAAAGAATGGATCAATTTATTTAAAATATTGTTGTGAATAAATTAACTAATATTTGAATGAACAAACAAACGAATTAACTAACAGATTAATAAATGAATAAATGGATGGATGGTATTTTAATTGATGGATGGAGTAATGTATTTGAAGCATTGATGAGATGAATGAAAGAAGAATGAACAAATGAACGGATGGATGGATTATGAATGAATAAGTTTATTGAAAAATTGATGTGATGGAAGGATGGATAGAAGGATGAATGGATGGAATAAATGGGTGGGTAAATTATATTGATGGACAGTTTTAATGTTTGGATTTGATGCATAGATTTAATGAATGGATGGATTGATGATTTTTTAGTCAGGCAACCAGCCCAAAAAGCAGCTACAGAGTTCATTTTGACAACTTTTAAGCCAAGCACACAGATGGCATTTTTCATTCCATTCCTTTCCATCTTTATGTCTTTATCGCTTTGCCTAAACCTCTTTAGAAATGAATAACCAGACAAAACACTCATTGATGATCTGTTGTAGCTTGTGTGAAGGAAGCAGCTTGTGTTTTTCTCTCATTCGGAGGAGAAAAAAAAGTGATTTCCTAGAATGATGTTATGATTATGAAAGGACTTGTAAAGGAAAGTGCAGCCCACACAGACATGCAGCAGGATAAACATCAGGCTGCACTCTGATTGGATGCTCGTTCAAGGCCGTCAGTGAAAGAACACACTTTGAGAGACATTGGGTTTGTGTGCTGCGATATTAGAAGTAGTGTTTTGGTGCTCAGAGTCGAGGCGCTTACAGGAGTTGGGATATTGCTTGTGGCAGTGCTGAAAGTTTGTCAAGGATAAAACCTAATGTGTGTGTCCATCTCTGCACTATAGTCCCTTTTCTGTGTGTGTCCTTCACCTTAACTTTCTCAAACACTCAAACACATCATCACTCCCTATACTACTTTTGGCTCTCTATTTGATGACTGTTGTGGGAGCATTGAAGTAACAATAAGATTTGTATTTTTTTTATTATATACATATTTTTTAATTGTCAGAATTTTGGTAGAGAATAATAATAATAAAAAAAACAGCCAACAGTGAGCAAGTGACAGTATATGGTTCAACTTGGGCTGTTTTAACCTATAACACTGCAAAATGAAATAAAGAATTGCAAAGTGTTTACTCAGCTTAAGAAATTTAATCAAAATAAATATCAACCTGTGGTCTGTGTGAGTTCTAATGCCCCAGTAAAGTGAAGTGACCACAATACTGTCAGTGAGCACCATCTTTCAAGTTAGATGTTAAAGCGAGGTCCTGATTCTCTGTGGTCTTTAAAAATCCCATGGTTAATCTCGTAAAGAGAAGGGGTGTAACCCTGGTGTCCTGGCCAAATTGGCCCTTATCCATCATGACCACCCAAGCATCCCCATTCACAAATTGTGAATGTGCTTATTTTATGAACCTATACTTCTCCTACTCCTTAACCCAACCCTCACCGGAAACATTATGAATGCCTTGTTAATGCCAGAGGTCAGAACAGAATGGCCAGACTGGTTTGAGCAGATAGAAAGGTAACAATACTAACATAACCATTTGTTACAATCGAGGTATGCAGGTATCAAGGTGTATATATGATCTGATGAGTCATGGTTTTTGCTATTTTTTGATGAAAGCATGCGTCCATCCTGCCTTGGATTAATGGTTTAAGCTGGTGGTGTTGGTGTAATGGTGTGGGGGATATTTTCTTAGTAAACTTTGGGCTTACTAGTACCAATTGAGTATTGTGTCAATGCCACAGCCTAATTAAGTAAATGTAAAGATGAACTTAATACCCTCTAAGTGTACTCAACTGTGCTATTTTGAGACACCCTGAAATTGAACTAAAATTTGCTTTTAACATACTATATTTGTATTTTAAAAAGTTTATTTAGTTACATCTGCTAATACACTTCAACTCTAATTTTAAACATGTATTAATATATTTAGAAATAGTTTAAAGTATAATAGTAATATATAAAATGTATATAAAATATGAAAAAAGTGTGCTAAAAGTCACTTTAAATATACTTTTCAGTACTGTACTAAAAGTGCTCTATTTTCAACACACTAATTGTGTACTTAATGTACTAAAAATTGTTTTAAGTATAATTTAAGATGAACTAAATACCATCTAAGTCCACTCAACTGTGCTATTTTGAGACACCATGAAATTGAACTAAAATGTGCTTTTAACATACTATATCTGTATTTTCAAATATATATATATATATATATATATATATATATATATATATATATATATATATATATATATACACACACACACACACACACACACACACACACACACACACTACAAATACACTTGAACCATAATTTTCCATCTATTATCTGTCATGCTACAGCAGAAATGTGTGATTTCTTCACGCAGTTATAAAATATATTATTTCTATGATGAGAACATTAGCAAAAAGAGATTAAAAAAAATGTAATGCAAAGGAACATCATGAAAACTATGTTTCAGTGGCGTAGCGGACGGGCCCGCAGGGCACGCACCGCGGGGGGGGCCCGCGTGATTAGGGGGCCCCGCGTCGTCGCGATTTTCAATAATTAAAAATCCGGCAGGTCGGAACCAATGTTCACAGGTCTGTGTTCTCTGAACACCTCTCAAGCGGTGGACTACTTCATTCTGATTGCTTGCCGCCAAACGTTGCCAACCTAGCATTTTTTTCACTAGATTTAGCGACTTTTCAGACCCCCCTAGCGACAAATCTAGCGACTTTTTTGTGTGTTATTGGAGATTTTTTTAGACTGTCATTTGTCCATACTGTACCGTCCCTACTCTTCTCAACGAGCTGCGTGTGATGCCGCCAGCCCCTCCCCCGCCTCACAGCACTGACAGGCGGCCCAGTCAGTCCTCGTACAGCAGCCTCTCCCACCTGCAGCCCGAGAGCAGATCACCCCTCTGCATACCGACGACAAATGATTTAGCACAGGCAGTGTGAAGGTATTTCCCTTGTACAGTCTAACCGATCTGCTTCTCCTTTATTTTAACAATTTAATTGGACCGTTTATTCTTTTCTCGTTCACAATCACAGATATTTTAGTGACAGTTTCTGAACTTGTCTGAGTTTATTACATATGAGAGATTTTATGTATTTAAACAGCAATAAATTTAGTTAAATAAACATGCATATATAAAGTGTAGTGCAATTATAAATACCCCTTTAGTAACCATAGGCTGTTAAACAAACAGAGACGGTAGAACGTGATGACGTCAGTAATATGCAAATGGACGTACGACCTATATCTCCCCCCCCCCCCCAACCCCCCCCCCCCCAAACCCCCCCCACCCCACTTCAACAGGGGCCCCGTCAGCGATCACCTCCAGGGGGGCCTCGGCAAAATAAACTATTGTACTTTTTACTATACATATCACTCCATTTTCTGAATGAAGCTGAGTAAAAGTTATGTTGGAGTGGAGAAATCATCTGCTCAGATATAGAAATAGCGAGACAGCATAAATTCTATAAGATAACCTCTTAAATCTGTTCACAATTACACTGAACAGTCAATTTGAGAATTGGATCTGTGAACGAGTTAACTATTCTTAGATTCAAATGATCTGCCGAGAGTGAATCTCCAGAAAATGAGGAGCTGAGACGGTTGTTTTATGTTTTTTTTTATATCAAAATATTTGAATGGCTGTCGGTTTTTCACTTGAACCATGTTACAAGGGGACTTTATAATTGCATGCTAAGTTTCGAGATGCTTAACCTCCAATGGCTTAGTGGCCATATAGAGTACAGACCAAAAGTTTGGTTACTCCTTCTCATTCAAAGAGTTTTCTTTATTTCCATGACTATGAAAATTGTAGATTTACACTGAAGGCATCAAAACTATTAATTAACTCATGCGGAAATATATACTCAAAAAAAAAATAAATAAATAAAATAAAACTATTTGTGAAACAACTGAAAAATGTGATATTCTAGGTTTCTCAAAGTAGCCACCTTTTGCTTTGATCACTGCTTTGCACACTCTTGGCATTCTCTTAAAGAGCCCATATTATACATGAAATAAGGTCATATCTTGGTTGTAAGGGTCTCCAACAACAGTCTAATATGCATGCAAGGTCAAAAAACACTTTCATGGTCTTATAATCTGCATTTATTTTTAGCTAATTATCCCAGCGACTCCTGTATGAATCGTCCAGTGATTCATTTGTTCCCAAACCCCTCCTTAGCGCGGAGCTAATCTGCGCTGATTGGACCGATGACAGTCTGTCGCGATTGGTCGACTGCCTTCAGTCAGAGAGGGAAATGGCCAATAGCTAATCAGCAATTTAAAAAGTAATCACAGTTCATACACGCTCGATAGTGTAGGCGTGGACTTTAGCTGCCACACTATGGCCAGTGGATAGTGCCACGGATAACCGAACGAAGGAGACAGTCGTGTACTCGCCATACCACACACACACAAAAACACACACACACCTCCGGATGACAACGCTCCCGCTTCAGCCCGCACCCGCCAGGTTTTAGCCTGAGAACCCGCTCCGTTTTCTGCCCGCCGCGCCCGGTCCCGCTAGAGCGGAGAACACAACCAAATATCACCCAGTATACAGTCCAGAGTATAAACACACACACACAGCACAAAGCTCGTTCGTTCGTTCGCTCTCTCTCTCGCTCTCTCTCTCTCTCTCTCTCTCTCTCTCCCCGCGCCAGATTTCTGCGGCGCGGGAATACATTTCCGAATAAATCGCGGGAGCAGAACTCTAGCACGGAGCTCCATAAACAAACAGCACGCGTCGCGTTTTTAACGTGACTTTGCACGCGATAAGATAATATATCCAGTTAACCTGATACAGTACACGCGGTTACAAGTAACAAATCACAACTAAATACATTTGCAAGCTAGAGTAAACGAGGCAACAACTTTAACCGCACGTACTTACACTTGAGAAATGTAGGAAGAAACCCATCCTGACGTCCATCAGTTACTCTTTACTGATCCTTCCTTTAACAAACTCAGATGAAGTATTCTTTGTAGCATGTAGCTTCCAGAAGTTTCCAACTGCTTGGTTATAATGCTGATGTTTCATCTTTGGGTAGAGACTCAATATATCCATCTGCAGTGTGACTTCAATCCACCGGCATGTTTGTGTGCGTGTGTTTGTGGGTGTGCGTGTGTTTGTGGGTGTGTGTGTGTGTCTGGGTTACTGCGTCAGAGGGCGGGGCCTCAGGTTTGAAATCTCCCGGGTTTGCGCGTGCACGTGAAAAACTTTGTTTCGTTCGTACGTCATGGCGAAACACCTAATGAGTCGGTATCAAGGCGACTCGTTTGAAGCACTATGATTCGACTCTTTTATAGATGAATCAACAGTTTTAAACACTGTATTCTTACAGATTTAAGCCTTAGCTGGATACTTCACTTCACTTAGAGCTGTGTTACACACTACATGGAGGGGAATTTTCAAAAACCCATAATATGGGCTCTTTAATGAGCTTCAAGAGGTAGTCACCTGAAATAGTCTTCCAACAGTCTTGAAGGAGTTCCTAGAGATGCCCAGAACTTGTTGACCTTTTTACCTTCACTCTGCGGTCCAACTCACCCCAAATTATCTGTATTGGGTTCAGGACCGGCTGTGGAGGCCAGGTCATCTAGCTCAACACGCCATCACTCTCCTTGGTCAAATAGCCCTTACACAGCCTGTATGTGTGATTGAAGTCATTGTCCTGTTGAAAAATAAATGATGGTCCAACCATCCTCTTCCATGCTTCATGGTGGGAACCTGGCATGTAGAGTCCATCTGTTCACCTTTTCTGAGTCGCATAAACACACAGTGGTTAAAAACCAAAGATCTCAAATTAATACTCATAAGACCAAAGCACATTTTTACTGGACTAATGTCCATTCCTTTTGTTCTTTAGTCCAAACAACTTTTTTCTGCTTGTTGCCTGTCCTTATCAGTGGTTTCCTAGTAGATATTCTACCATGAAGGCCTGATTCACACACTCTCTTCTTAACAGTTGTTCTGGAGCTGCTAGAACTCTGTGTGGCATTGACCTGGTCTCTAATATGAGCTGCTGTTAACTTGCGATTCCTGAGGGTGGTAACTCATTTGAACTTATCCTCCGCAGCAGAGGTGACTCTGGGTCTTCCTTTCCTGGGGCTGTCCGCATCTATTTCTTTGTAGTGCTTGATGGTTTTTGTAACTGCACTTGGGGACACTTTCAAAGTTTTTTGAATTTTTCGGACTGACTGACCTTCATTTCTTAAAGTAATGGGGGTTACTCTTTTTTCTTTACTTAGCTCTTTTTTTCTTGCCATGATACAAATTCTAAAGCTGCGGTCACACTAGAGTTTGATAATGTGAAATTCTGTCGTGCGGCGCTGCGAAAAGTGGCCTGAATAAACAATATTATTAGGCATTAAAAAACCAAGCGATTGCTCCATGTTTTAAATTTCTGTCCAGAGAGGTCATGTTTTGATCCTCAATTGGTCTCACGCAGTCAAGTGATGCGATTTCGCAGGTCAGAGTTCACCAAGCTTGAACTTTGCACTGCAGCAACTTACGAAACTTGATGCATGATCCTGCTTTTCCGGTCTGACGCATTTGTGTGCGTATGAATGGAAGTCTGTAGGGAGAAAAGTCAAGTGTGACCGCAGCTTAACAGTCTCTTCAGTAGGACTATTAGCTGTGTATCCACCTAAATTCTGCACATCAACTGATGGTCTTAACACCATTTTGAGGCAATAAATCTCACTTATTAAACCTGACATAGCACACCTGTGAAGTTAAAAAGAATTTTAGGTGACTACTATTTGCAGCTCATCAAGAGAATAACAGGAGTGTGCAAAGCAGTAATCAAAGCAAAAGGTGGCTACTTTGAAGAGCCTAGAATAAGGCATATTTCAAGTTGTTTCACACTTGTTTTGTTATGTATATAATTCCACATGTGTTACTTCATAGTTTTGATGCCTTCAGTGTGAATCCACAATTTTTATAGTCATGAAAATAAAGAAATCTCTTTGAATGAGAAGGTGTGTCCAAACTTTTGGTCTGTCCTGTACGTGGACAGCACATTTTACCTCTTAAGAGGCTATTTAAAATACTTTAAATGTTTTATATTATATTACAGACATACAGTGTCGTCCTCCAACTATTTTGCAGCATATGAAATTACCCAAATACTATTTTTAACTGTCCAAAATGGACAAAAAAAAAAGTTTTTACCTCCTTATAGTCAAAATATGTAATAAATTAATTAAATTAATTACATATGTGCATTAAAAAAACAGAGAGGAAAATGTGTTTTATGTCAATTCAGACCACCCTCATTTTTCTCCAAAACTACATCATATTAAAAGATGATACTATTCTAAGTAGGTTCCAATAAGCCTAAATAGCAAAGAGAAAAATGCATGTAAAATGCATGTAAAAACACCTGGGGCCTTAAGAGGTAATGTGGCTTAATGGATGTAGAAACTTTGATACTATAATAACTTTGTTTAATGTGCATTTATATTCTGGCCACATCTGCTCGCCCGAATTTTGAAATAGGTTTTCTGTAAGAGGAAAGATTGTAAAGATTGTAAATTTAAAAATGTATGTGTTGTGATTATATGCTGGGCTTTTCTTCTATTCTGGTAGCCTGAATAAGCTTGAGATAGTATTTAATGTAAGGAGAAACATTCGTAGGATCATCTGAAGAGAGAGAGATAGTAAACAGCCTAGCGGGACATAGTTAAACTTTTGCCTTGATCTTGTTAGGCGAGAGAAAGAAAGATGAGCTACATTTTCACTCCCTAGTGGAAAAAGCATGTCCTGCATACAGCAAAATGCTAAAATAGAAGCAAACAATCATATTCCCCAAATACTAGGATTTCACTTCTCATGCTAACAGACTGGCCCTATGAGAGAAAATATTCAGGTTTACAGAGACATTTAAGAGCTAGTTTGATAAATGAGAAGCACATACTGTATGATTAGATTCAATGAATGCTTAGATGAACAGCAGGGATCCGGATAAGTTTAGAGCACTAGGTAGGCTATATAAAAACAGCATTTAACATTACCAAATTTCAACAGAGTATTTTATTCCCTTTCACCGCACTGATGCTTTTAATCTTGCTTGCAAACATCAGTGTGATGTTGCTTAATTTGAAACAAAGTCCCGCTTTAATATGCTGTTAATTTTAGATTTGTTTTAACCTTTGAGATCACTAAGGCAGAATAATAAAATGCAGATTTGTGTGCTTGCTTTAAATATAAAGGTAATGCAAAGCACTTGGTGCTAAAGATGTTTGCATTCTAAATGGCTGAAAATAACAATTTGGAGTGGCCTAGTCAAAGTCCTGACCTGAATCCAAGTGAGATGCTGTGCCATTACCTTAAAAATATAGTTTATGCTCAAACCCTCCAATGTGGCTGAATTACAACAATTCTGAAAAGATGAGTTGGTCAGAATTTCCTCACAGACTCATTGCAAGTTTGTAATGCTCGTCTTTATTCAACGGGATACACAAAAATAAAAATAGCAAAAACGATTCAATTCTCTAGATCTTGTATTCAAATTTTATCATGAAAAACATCCTCAATCCCCTTTTATATATGAAAATCACACAGCTCTATGAAAAATGTCCTTAAAATCAACATAAACATGAGCAAAATTCATAAATTAGCACAATACATAAACGATAAATCCCAGTGTGTCTGTGTGTGTGTTCATAAAGTCTGTTCATGTGTGTGTGTGTGCATTATGGATCATTCTCACTGAAATGTCCGGATAACATGTACTAGAGATGTGATGTTGTGTGCCGCAGCTTTGAAGCATGTATAAAAAAAACATTATATCTCGCAACGGAGCAGTGTACAGGAGCTTGATTTGTTTTGCCATCATCACGTGATCAGTGACATCCGAAGCTTCATTTTTGCCTGTCCGCTTGTTAAGGGGTGACGTGTTTTTGACGTATGTAACACTGTTTCCGGGTCCAAGCCGTCATTCATTTGAGTGGAGAAATCATTCGTTTATGATCACTTTTTATTCCTATCACACATTAAAGTTAATTTTATGTAAAATCATAGTGTACACAACAATCTTTGCGCTTGCTGCATAACAAATACCAAAAATTTTACAATTTATAAAAAAATGTATCACTTTCTGGCCATCGGATATTAGGCATGGACATATATACTGCCATCGTGATTTTCAAAAGCCTTAAATCGCTTTGTAAATGTTTATTATTACCATTTCATGAATCTCCCCATTCAGTTGAATAGAGCGCTTGGACTCGGAAGCTGCTCCGTGTGACGTCACACTTAACAAGCAGATACCCACGTGACTGCTTTGAATTTTGATGTAAAGTGTATGGTGAGAGATTAGGTTACATGCATTTCTACTGTTTCAAAGCACTGCACTGGTTCTACACACCAGTAATTAAACTAAAATACTATATTTATTTTGTTTTGAACACTACTAAAGCGTATTAGCATATTTTTTACAACTATCTTTAAAGAAAACCCCTGCATACCGTAATTTAGTGTTTACGGACATCAGCTGGCATGTGCAGCCCGAAAGCATTACACACAGCGCCTCTTCCTTAGAGGAATCACTCCCATGCAGGAATCACTGGTTCGATCCCAGCTTGGAATGGACTTGTTGGAATGCGATACATTTAAATACTTTTGAATACCTAGGATTTTACTACAGTCATCAGTGGTGTAATGTAACATAATGTATGTGTAAAATGTAATTGAGTAATTTGTTTATTACTATTGTTGTATTACTACATGAATGAGTTGGTCAGTTGTGAACATTTGACATTATTGCAACACGGTGCTTTACCACACTTTAATCAGAAGAGGTCCTCATTCAGCTCTGATTTAGAAAGCTTTGAGTAAAGAACCTTTTTCCTAAACAATCGAGCACTTTATTAGTTCAGAAAGTTTTATTTCACCATCACTAACATGTACCATGTATAGTTGCTGCACATTAAAAGTCCTTCATGGATAGTCTTTACAGTAGTTGGGCTAATGTGTCCAAAAAGAAAAAGATCCACGAACACTATTGTTTCAGCACACAAAAAAGGTAGATTAGACAGACTGCAACTCCATGTGTTTTTCACATCTCCCCCTCGAGGGGTTTTCCAGAAAGCAGGTTATGTGACATACCCGAGTAAGTTTGAGAGTAAGCAGATAAACTCAGCTTTGGTTGCAAAATCAGAGGTGTCTGGGGTAGGTTAAGTAGCCATGTCAACTTATCATCTGAAGATAAACTGCTCTGGAGCAGGCTATCTTTAGAAATAAAGTTGCTATGTTGCAGAATTTGTCTGTTTCAGAGAGTTAACTGAGCATTGCATGCTCTTTTGATGAGAATATTTATGGATGTAGAAGCACAGATATACAAGTTTTTTCGTTGTGAGAGGGTTATAAGTGCATAGTTTTTTCAAAACCAAATGTATATTTGAATGAACGTTGTCATTTTTCAAAATAACTGGTTATGTATTTAATAAACCTTTTGAAATTAAACATGACAAACCACGGGTCTGTGTTTACAATAAAAAAAATTCAGAGCTGCTCTTTGTATTCACGTCAGGTCATTTTAGGCTACTGTACAATGTGGCAATAGCGTGTATATGACCATCTGTACAGAATGCCTGGCACTGAACTGTTTTATACACCATTGTACCGTCCCTTGACCATAAACCACTGCATATTATTACACAGATGATTCAGAGCGCTGCAATAGTGTAGTGGATACTGCCTGATTAAAGAACAATGAAGCACACAGAGTACTACATTTGTTACTTGCTAAAGGCCAAAGGATACTCTTTTCTGCTGTATATGAAGACACTACCTGCAGCCTGACCCAGAGGAAACCTCAGAGACCCAACCAGACCAAAGAGATGAAAGAGTGCTAAGAAATATGACTTGTCAAAAAAATATGTTTAATTAAATAGTCTGGTCTGAAGCACTGTTCATTTCTTTATTTCCTGAAATAAAATGAATGACTTTTTTCCACTGCTTTATACACACAACTTTCAGCATGTAACATATTTTTCATGTACATTTCTCACCTTAAAGTGATGCTCTTGTGACTTTATTTATCTTTGAAGATGGACCTCATACAGCTACTTTAATATAATATAATATATATATATATATATATATATATATATATATATATATATATATATATATATATATATATATATATATATATATA